>NC_138347.1:134704837-135217337 GCF_046562875.1 Panthera onca | reverse complement strand
GCTATCCATTTCTGCTTGAAACAAATGAAAAGCAATTCCGGTGGTAAACTCAATACTTAAATGTATGACATAATTTCCATTTCTTTCTCAGCCCCAATCCTAAATTCTAGCAGCCCCAAGAGCGCCAGTGTGTGTGTGGGGGGGGGGGGGGGTCTGTCGGTTTCCACAGACCCACCTTCTCAGCAGCCCCCTCTGCACAACACCATGAATAAGCGTTAAAATGGAAAAAAGCCATCAGAATCCGTATTTGAGAATCCCAGATTCTTCCTCCGTAATTCCAAAAAGTCTACCTCAGAAGGAGTTTTGACACTGCCTGAAAGAGCTGTGTGCTATTCAAAATAGTGAATTGGATCCTACACTATTTCTTTGTTAACATTTTTTTCAGCTTAAAAATACTTTAAGATGAACTTTGTTCGCAGAATTGCCTTCTTCCCTTTGATGCTCATTTCCCTACTTAAAAAAAAAAATCCTGCCAACTTTTCATTACATGTGATAGTGCAAGAAAGACTTTGTGGGTAAGTTACGTTTATAAGTAATCCAAAATTCTCCTTCTATTTAGTAGTTTGAGCAAAAAATATGACCAAAATTGTAAAAATTAAAATGAAAAAGAGAAGATAATAGATAGATAATAGATAATAGATAACTTGTAGGTCTCCCTACAGGGCTAACAGAAGAACAGTGAGGAGTGAAATATTAAAAAGCCAAATAGAAAAATTGTTAATCAGTGTTCTCTCAGGTATCCTGGAGAAAAAGGTGGCCATCAACAGAAATGCTCTGTAAATATCTTTGACCTATAAAACATGGCATAGCAAAGTTGTGCCTCAAATGTTCTTTGAACACAGATAAGAGTATAATTAATTTTGTCTGTGAGTTGCAGGGGGAGATACAGGGCAGAGAATGGGTATACAAAATATTAAAGTATCTTATTTTTTATATAAATGTTTATTCACTTTTGAGAGAGAGAGAATGAGTGAAGGAGGGGCAGAGAGAGGGGGACAGAGGATGTGAAGTGGGCTCTGAGCTGACAGCAGTGAGCCTATGTGGGGCTCGAACTCACTAACTATTATACCTTGACCTGAGCCACCCAGGCACCCCAGGTCACCCAGGCACCCCAGTTTTCTTAAAGAAGTTAAATTCAGTGGGGAAGCAAAATGAATACACATGAATGGTCCTGGTACAACCAAGCTGAAATTTAGTTGTCATTCTAGATTCTTCTCACCCTCCCCCACATTTACTCTCTCACTAAACTCTGTCATTCTACCACCTTAATGTCTCTTGAACCTGGACCCTCTCCACTTTTGCAGCCATACTATTAGGGCAGGCTCCTGTTGCCCTTTGACCCTACTGTGGTCAGGATGTTGTAGGTCATGCAGCGATAACAAACAGCCCCACAATCTCCACGGCTTAACACAACAATTTCTCACTCATGCAGCTTACCCAGCATGCATCATCTGGAGCTCTGCTGATCACAATCACTGAGGGACCCAGGCTGAGGGAGGTTTCGTGATCACCATGGCAGGGTAAAAAGATGAGATCTTCAAGTTTCCACCCAGAAACGACACATGACACCTCAGCTAACATTTCATTAACTAAAGCATGTCCCACAGCCACACCCAGCCTCACAGGGAGCCCAAAAGTACAGGCATGCCATGTGCCCAGGAGGAAGAAAGCTGGAACGGTTTGGTGCAAAGCACCAGTGACCGGCACATCTGATTTGACTGAGTAGCTCCCGAACAGGTCTTCCCACTTTCTGCCTCACCTCCTCCAATCCATCCTCTCCACTGACCTTCCTTGAATTCAAATATGATTATCTGAGCATATTACCACCCTGATTAAAAATCCTTAATGGCACATATGTCACCTGAGATGAAGCTAAACGTGTTTGGCATGTTGAACAAGCCCATTTAAATCTGGCCCCAGTCTCTCCCAGATTTTCTTCTTCATCTACTACCATTATTGAAACCATTCCCATCTGTACCCAAAATACCATATGTTCCAGAAGCACCGGGTGGCACATCTTTCGTTACCTCTGCTCTTTCACACGTGCTTTTTCCTCTCCCTATGCCAAGAATGACCCCCAACTTACTACACCTTCTTCCCCTCAGAGGAACGGATCCACCAGGAATCAACTAAAATGTCATTTGGTGCGACTACTCCCCCTGACATCCCCAGGTTGAGTTAAACTTTCTTCTGCTGCTGTCATGATGCCATCTACGCACCTCTTCAAGTGTATCTGTTGCATGATGAGTTACTATTTAAGTTTCTCCCCCAATGGATTTTTTTTAACGTTTATTTATTTTTGAGACAGAGAGAGACAGAGCATGAGCGGGGGAGGGTCAGAGAGAGGGAGACACAGAATCCGAAACAGGCTCCAGGCTCTGAGCTGTCAGCACAGAGCCCGACGCGGGGCTTGAACTCACAGACCATGAGATCATGACCTGAGCCCAAGTCGGCCGCTCAACCGACTGAGCCACCCAGGCGCCCCACCCCCAATGGATTTTGAGCCTCAAGATGGAAATGGGCTGTGTTGTTCATGGGATAGACCTGGCATATATTATTTGAAAATGTTTATGGGTATATAAAGGAAAACACACACACACACACACACACACACAAACACACACACAAACACACACAAAATCAAGTTCTAAGCTTTGGTATAGAATCTAAAGTCTATGGGAGTACTGAGTAAATGAAATACCAGTTTCCATCCAAAGGTTTATTAATTTTCTCTAATTTGTACATATGTGTTACAGTGCTGATATGTTGAGAATAATTTATGTACTTTTTCTCTTTTGTCTTCTCAAGTATAAGCCGTTCACCCTCGTTGATGGGGCATCTGTCTTCCTGGGGAGAAGATTAGGACCGTTAGACATGGCATATAAAGAGAAAATAAGGTAATTTCCTGTTTCTGGCATTCAAATTTAAGATTTTACAGTAAGATGATCATATGGCAAGCTGGGCTCTTGTATTAAGAAAAATTGTCCAAAATTAGCATACTGAAATCCAGACTTGATGGGCTGGAGGGAGATTCAAACAGAAGAAAGGAGAAAGTTTGTCCCTTTCCGACTCCAGGGGGATTGTAGGCAGGCAGAGAGAACAGCGGGCGAGCCAGATAAGCAGATGCCTCCTGACTGAGTCTCTACAGGCTGGACGTGGAGAGAGAGAGGACTGTTTGATAATTGAGGATAGTACCAAAGGCAAAGAAGAAGCTCTCCTTCTGGGTCCCTTTCTCTCCAACCACTTTAGATTATTTCATTAATCTGAAATACAACCACATCAAAGTAAATTTGGCACTAAAGCAAACCTGTGCTGTATACCCCAGCCCCGGAAGGAGGTCACTGTAGGTCAACTGTGAAGTTGCTGTAACCTGGCAGTGAAGTGGACCACCAGGGCAGCTCCTCACCAGATCTCAGAGGGGTCAAAGGTAAGCCCAGAGGAGATCAAGTCAGGCATGGCTCACCATCAAGAGCACTGTACAAGCCAAAGAGAAGACCATGGATGCCACAGATTCTGACCTCAGAGGCCAACAGGACACCCAGCAGTCTGTGAGGATGAGACACCACCTCAGACATCAGTAAATAACACACCCCACACACCCGAGGAGCAGGCTGAGGCACAAAGCCCCTTCCCCTGAACATCAAGAGGGTGTGTAAATCCCACATCCCTCTCTCTGTGCAGCTGGACATATAGAGAAGATCACTGGAAAAATAACCAATTTTTAAAGAGACTGATAAAATTGTCGCATCACTCTAAGCTTTAAGGCAAATTGGACATTTAGCTGGTATTTCTCTCACCTTCCAATGAATGAGGGAATGGGATAGACTCGATAAATAATGTTTCTTTGCTGCAGATCCAGAGTTAAATTTGCAAACCCACTACATATGTAATTGTGTATTTATATATGTACATTTAGGAGCATGTTTATTCCACCTTAGTCCATAAAGGATTTGATAACATCTTTTTTTAACATACCATTTGGACTTACATGACTTACAGGAGGAAAATAAATTTCAAATACGTTTCAGTCACATATTTTTATTCCTCATAGTCTACACAATAGTGGAGCCTGGACATATTGGTTATGGAATTCATTTATCTCAGGGAATTGTCCTTACGGAAAGTGGCAGCTGGTTTTTGTTATCTGCGGTAGAGACTTCTGGAGCTTTCACAAGTCCAGCTCTCTTCTACCAGACACACAGGAGGATTGCATTTTATCAATCCTCTTATCATGCCAAAGGGACTGTGTAACTATTTTGGGCCAATGTGTTGTAGAAAGTATGGTATAATCACTTCTTGGCAAAAGAGATGGGCACGATCCCCCAAGAGTCTCTTCCTCTACCCCAGGGACTGAAGAAGCCCTATATTCCAGATGGTGCATTGGTAAGGTGTGAATATAAGTTCTGTGTGGAAGACAGGCCCTATCCCACTTGTGGGTCACTTGACATGAACGAAAAATGAACTTTTGTTGTATTAATCAAGGGAGACTGGGGAGGGATGTTTGTTACCACAACATAACCTAAGCTATCTTGACTAATACATTATACATAGTCAACATTTCTATCTCTCATTTTCTCTGCCTGAAAAATGAAAATAGGAACCAGAGTTTTAAAAGGAAAATGGTGTGGATATGGGAACAAGATACTTTAAGCTACTTAAAAGTGTAATACAAATAAAATCAGCTTCCAAGTATTCACAATAAGGAAAGAGTAACCCATTATCCCCAATGTCTCAGTCACTGACACTCAGATATTTACCACTATTACCATAGCTTTCTACATTGTCAATGCCTCTTTACTTTTCTAAATTTCACCTGCCTCACCCAGATATTAAATGTGAACTATGAAGCAGTGTCATAGGAAAACATTCAACCTAGCTTCAAAATGGCAAGGTGAGATTCCAAATATTGATGTGCCATTAAAATGTAATACTAGTAGAACAAAATATCCCATCATAGCCTGGCACATGTCAAGACATTTTTCCTGAGCAAATGCTATTTTCTTTAGCAAGCTCTGTATAAAAGTATTGAATATCCTCTCAAAGAACTAAAAAATACTCATGAGTGAACGTAAAAGCACAGAACAATCTTTAGGTATGCTTTTAATTTGGGAAATGAATGTAAAAAAACACCCTTTAAAGAGCAATTCATGGAATTAGCAATTCCTGAGAGGTAATAGCACATTGGGTGCTGCACCTGTGGCAAAGTTCCAATTGCATGGGCCATTTTGTGGCGCCAGACTTGGACTCCTTTGCAGCAGAGACGTCATCATTATGATCCATCAATAGACAGCTCACTCCATAAATATGCACATAAATTCAAAATCTTTGTGGTGGTATTATTGTTGTAATGGAAATACTATACATTTTAAATCAGTAAAGGTACCGCATTTAATTTGGAAGTCAAGTTTCTGAAACAATCTAGGGCTGCCTTAAAGAATCCCATTTACTCTGTGACTCCTTCATCTCTAATAACAGACCTTATTGTGTTGGTTACCTGAAAGTTGATTATATTCAGGGACTTGGAAATCATCAATAGTCAATCACTTTGTTTTTGGTAGATCTTAGATATGGTATCCTAGGGTATGTAGTAACCCATCTACTCATTCATTTATTTATTCACTCAACAAATACTTATTGAGTGTCTCCTATGTGACAGAAACCGTATTAATCCAGCAGTGAACAAAACAGACAAAAATCCTTGCCCTCATGGCACTTACACTATTGTGGAGCTGAGGGTCAGAAAATCAGGGTCATAGGCTGAGTCTGCCATTACCAACAGGATCAGTTTCTTTGATGATAAAGCCATGGGACTAGAGGAACTTCTCCCCCCAAGGCATCACCTGAGAGAGTGTCTGGAAATATGTTGGGAGGCTTTTGTTATAATAATAATTGGGTGATGCTATTAGCATTTAGTATCAGAGGCCAGGAATACTAAACATCTTTAACACAGGACAGTCTCTCACCAGAAAATACTGCTCCACCCAAAACGCAAATGAAATTCCCTTTGAAAAACTCCTGATGCTTTAGAAGATTCCTCCCATCTCTAACACCATATAAATTTGGAAAAATTGGCTTTTATTTCTTCTTGGAAAAAAAAAACAACTAGGTGCTTGCTGTCTCAGAGAACACATCCAAGGAAGAAGATTCCTGATAATTCTTCATTTCTCTTGGATGTTCTAACTGAAAGTATAAACCTAGAGTCTCGTGAAAATAAAAACACAAGCCAAAGACACATTTTCTTATTCCAAGAACATATTCCCATCAGAAGGGTGTTTGGATTTTTTTCTCCCAAAAAGAAAGTACAGTAAATGTCTCTTACAACCTTGAGACAACTGTGAACATTCTCTATCAAAAGAGATGTCCAATTCATACCACAGACATAAGAAGCATAAGTTCACCTGGAATCTGAGTCCATCCTGAATAAAATTCTGTGACTGAACATACCAAATTGATCTTAGATCAATCTCTAGCTCCTCCTGAACCAGAGTAGATAATGTCAATGTTCTCTCTCTCAGCATTAATTTATTTATGTACTTCATATCTGCAAATGAGTTCTGTGATGATCTAATGTGTTTCCTCTTCTCAAGCTGTCCTTCTTTGGAGATTTTGTTCACTTGCTTAGGGAAAAACAAATAAATGAGATCAGTTGAGGGGGAGGGCTGAAATTTTGCATTTCAGACTAATTCTTAGGTAATGGTGATGATGCAGCTGCTGGCCTCTGAACCCCACTTTGAGAACCACAATTTTCAACCGTTTCTTTTGTGTACTTTCTGGGCAGCAGAAATATTCCATAGCTATAGAATGCAGAAACTGATTCCAAAGTATGACCATTTCTGATGCCTAACTCTGGTGTCAAACTGTGTCAAATATCAAAACTCAGGTTCTCACTTACAGTGGCTGAGGACCACTAATTATTAATACAATGACAACAAAAAAATTGTATCAGTGTTATTTGTTCTCAGCCTAATGGGGAAGCAAATTTTAGGGGTAACAGAGTTTCCTAGACTTCTTACCCTTTTAAAATAGCACTCCCTATCTGTTCCTTAAGCCAACCAAATCTGGAGAATTGAATTCAAGCTTGGCACAGTGAAACCTGACCATCAAAGGGCAGCCAATAATTAAAGCCAACACAACACTCCCCACAAACAGATTTGATTCTGGCTGAATTTGGTAGTAAGGGGGTTTTTATAGGTTATATTGCCCTTCAGGATATCCGGGGCCAGATGCCATTGACCTAGGACTATCTGAGCTTCCTAAAGTCAGGATGTGCTGCAGCAGAGATTCGGAAGACTTGGTATAAGGACTTAGGTAGAGTCCTAACTCAAGGACACTTTGTGCCAATAACAACGAGTCAGTGATTTGAACTCTCTGAAGATTCCTTATCTGCAGAAAGGGGACAGGAAGAGCTGTTCCAAGGCTGCTCATGAGGACTTAATGGAATTATGTACATAAAAGAACTTTGTAAGCAATAGAGTGCTATACAAGGCAAGCTTTTCATAGTAAGGCCCATGTAATGGTAAGCCATAGGGAATAATTGTGTTCTGTTTATGGCTGAAACTTCACGCAGCAGCCTAAAGGGGTTAGAATGTTCTGAACTAAATTTGTGAACAGGTATCCACAAAAATATGAAGGTGAGTTTTTAAAAATGTAGGCCAACTAACATGAATAGACACTTCTCCAAAGAAGACATCCAGATGGCCAACCGACTCATGAAAAAATGCTCCACATCACTCATCATCAGGGAAATACAAATCAAAACCACAATGAGATACCACCTTACACCTGTCAGAATGGCTAACATTAACAACTCAGGCAACAACAGATGTTGGAGAGAATGCAGAGAAAGAGGATCTCTTTTGCATTGTTGTTGGGAATGCAAGCTGGTGCAGCCACTCTGGAAAACAGTATGGAGGTTCCTCAAAAACCTAAAAATAGAACTACCCTATGACCCAGAAATTGCATTACTAGGCATTTATCCAAGGGATACAGGTGTGCTGTTTCGAAGGGACACATGCACCACCCCCATGTTTATAGCAGCACTATCAACAATAGCCAAATTATGGAAAAAGCCCAAATGTCCATTGATGGATGAATGGATAAAGAAGATGTGGTATATACATACAATGGAGTACTGGCAATCAAAAAGAATGAAATCTTGCCATTTGCAACTACATGGATGGAACTGGAGGCTATTATGCTAAGTGAAATTAGTCAGTCAGAGAAAGACAAATATCATATGACTTCACTCATATGAGGACTCTAAGATACAATACAGATGAACATAAGGGAAGGGAAACAAAAATAATATAAAAACAGGGAGGGGGCAAAACATAAGAGACTCATAAATATGGAGTACAAACTGAGGCTTATGGGAGGGGTTGTGGGAGGGGGGGCTAAATGGGTAAGGGATAAGGGGCATTAAGGAATCTACTCCTGAAATCATGGTTGCACTATATGCTAATTTGGATGTAAATTTTAAAAAATTAAATAAATAATAAATAAATAAATAAATAAATAAATAAATAAATAAATTTTTTAAAAATGTAGGCTAACTATATCGAAAGCCTTCATAAGTCATTCCATTTGATTAGACATCCAAATGGTCTTCAGGTCTCTGGGCATTCATATTAGCTTCTCTCATCTTTTTTAATACACATATACATACCCTGCAGTGTTTCTAAAATCCCCAGGGTGAAGTAGACAGTTGTCTCCCCACTGGCATCATCTCAAGTAAGTGTATATGCTTAACATATAGTAATTGGGAAATGTATTGATGCTTTACATTATGTAGCTTTCAACTTTGAACAAGAAGAACAAGTTTGAAGGACTCGATTATCTGATTTTAAGCCTTACTATAAAGCTACAGTAATGAAAACAGTGTGGTACTGAAGACAGAACAGAAATATCTGTCAATGGAACAGACCTAAAAGTGCAGAAATAGACCTACATATATGGTGACCCATGAAGGACCAGGATTGTATCCAGAATCCATTTAAAAAACAAACACTCAAAAGTGAATATTAAAAAAAAAATTAACCCAATTCAAAATAAAATGGGCAAAACACTTGAACAGAAACTTCATCAAAAATGTACACATGTCAAACAAACACATGAAAATATGCTGAACATAATTATTCACTGGAGAAATACAAGTTAAAACCATAATGAGAAACCACTCTATATTTGCAAGAAAGGCTAAAATTGAAAAACAAAGAAAACCTATCCATACCAAGTATTGACAAGGACATGGAGTTGCTGGAGTTTTCATTCACTGATGGTGGGAATGCAGAAGGGCACAGCCACTTGGAAAAGTGTTTGGTCATTTCTTATAAAGATAATCATACACTCACTAGATGACCCAGCAGTCAGATCACTAAGTATTTAATCAAGTGAAATTAAAATTTATGTTCACACAAAAACATGTTCATGAATGGTTAGAGCAGGCTTATCTTTCCTTGCACAAAACGGGAAACAACCCAAATGTAACACAACAATATAATGCATAAACAAACTGTGATACAGCTATACAATGGAATTCTATTTCATAATAAGGAATAAGCTACTGATATACACACAGCATGGATGGAGCTCAAATACAATGACGTAAATGAAGTACACAGACCCAAAGGTCTACATGTTGTATTATTCCATGTATATGACAGTCTTGGAAAAGAAAAACTATAGAGATAGACAGTAGATCAGTGATTGTCAGGGTACGGGTGTGGGGGACAGGATGTCTGCAAAGAAGACACACAGGGGAATTTTTTTAGAACGATAAAACTATTCTATATCTTTATCATGGAGAGGGTTATATAACTGTATGTGTTTGCCAAATCTTGAGAACTGTACATTAAAAAGTTCATTTTACTGTATATAAATTATACTTCACTTTAAAATGAAGAAGGATAATGTATCGTTGCATTTTCAAAGGTAAGAGCATATTAATTATGGAACACAGTCTCGAAAGTGCACATTTTCTTTTCACCTTCCTCTGGGACAGTAATGCAGCCTGGTATGAGTAGGCAAGGGCATTGCACCAGACTGAGAATTGGTGTTACAGAAATAATGATAACCCTCCTTGCCTTCCTATGACAACCCTTTATAAACCATACAGCTGTAGAATAATCAGTGGATGTGAGTTAATTATTGACCTTCACCTATCCAACCCAGGGCCCGAAGTAGGAATCAGTCCACGCAGTGTCCATCAGGCGGTGGAGGCAACTCAGAAAGCATGCTCGGCCCCTGACCTGGAGCTGGGCTGAAACCACAGCTGTCGAATGCTTAGAGTTCTGGAAAACTGGAACCAGGTGTCCCACCTACCAGGTAGATGCCGCTGGTGAGGTGGGTGTCCTCTTTAAAGCCACTTCAGTGCTAAGAAAAGGGGAAGTGATGGAAATTATAGTAGTTGTATTTGCTGACATTTATTGAGCATTTATAGCCATACGCCTTACACACATGATCTTCTTTAAGCCTCTTGGTTACTCTGTGAGATGGAGGTGAGTATAATCTCCTTCTCGTAAGTAAGGAAGACAAGCCATAGAGGAGTTAAGTAGGTGTCCCCAAATCACACAGTTAGCATACGGTGCAGCCGGTATTTGAGCCTGGGCTCCGAATCCAGTTCTCTTAACCAAGGGAAGAAACATAAGAAAGTCTTGTCTCTTCACTTTAAAAATTCTGTTAAAGTATTCTTGGAGGTTCCTGAAAAGCCAGTGCAGCCAACTCTAATGGCTCCCAACCCTTATTATTAATGTCATATAGATACATATGTATACTTTAATTTAAAATAACTCCTTGCCCTCCTCCTCTTTGTCACTGTTCATCTCCCCCCCATGCACCAGCCAAATGGTGTACCAGGCTGTGTAGCTAACACTTGCATAATAACTTAAGATCTCACAACCCCTCTATTTATCAGGCAACAATATTACCAAAAATAACCTCACACATAACTAAAGAGAGGAAACAAGGGTGGGGGAGAATCTGTCAATACGTTTGGAAATGTACCATGAGGAGCCGGCAGAACAGCTTGAACTTTCTGAAGTCACATCTTTGGGACATTTGGAATAACCAAGGGTCTGTTGGGCCATCCTGCAGGAGGCTGCAGAACTTGGATTGAGGCCAAGAGCGGGGAGATGGCACAGGGTTTCAGTTCTACAATCATCAACTGTGGCACATTGCAGCAGGAGCCGTGACAGACACAGAAACAGAGGTGAGCGAGCGTCCCGATGTTGGAATGTACTTGCTGAAAGGAAGCTGCAGGCTCCCTCCAGAGCCCGGGCCCTACTCAGCTCAGGGAACTCAAAAGGCTCCTTCTTTTTCCGCACTGCTCCTAGTTTGCCAAGGTCGAGGTTGGATGCCTTCCCCCACAGAGCTTCCCAAAGGCGGCAGAGTCCGCATAAGCGGCCACGGGGGATGCGATCCCTCCACAGGCTCCAAGGGGACAAGTGGCAACAGGTAGAGCCTGTTCAGACAACAAGAGCCTTTTTAGAAAATCCCCTCCTCCTCCGAGCTTCCGGAATATCGTCAGTACTGATGAACTAATGAACCACAAGAATATGTCGTGCGTGGCTTTTATGCAGGCCGTTCTGTCAAGATGCAGAACACTGGGGCCTGCCGTGTGGCTCTGCCTCTTCCAGGTACAGCTTCAATGATTTTTATCTCAGCTTGGAACACAAAGTGTATTCTGATACTAATACTGATAAAAGCATAAAGGCTGGCGCCATCTGCCATGGCAACTATCAAGATGGCAGATGCTTTTCATCAGCTTTATCTGAACTTTGCATTAATGGGAATTCAGAGACTGTGGGTGCGTTTTCAAAAAAAAAAAAAAAAAAAGGACATTAAAATGATAGCACTCCTCTGAATAGAACTAATTCATCACATATCAACCTATCCTCACCACCTTTCTTTCTCCTGCGAGAAAAACAAGAGGGAAAGAATCTTGCTCTGTTTTTGTTGTTGTCATTGTTGTTTGTTCAGGGTTTTCTTAGGTGCCACTCTAGTGGTCCTGTGGCTTTATCCAGACCACTCGCAAGGGCCCTGACCCTGGAAAATTGGCTAGGGAGGGGCTGTCACCTCCAGGCAATCGTCTACACTGCAGCAAATAGGATTTCGATGTGCAGTCTCTGAGCGCAGGACATACAACAAAATAGTGTGTGAGGGTTCAGAGCTTACCACAAGTAACAACAGAGGCATTTTTCTGTTTCTTTGTCTTTAAGTTTATTTATTTATTTTGAGAGAGAAAAAGAGCACGAGTGTGGGAGGGGAAGAGAGGGAGGGAGGGAGAGAGAATCCCAAGCAGGCTTTGCACTGTCAGCATGGAGCCGGATGCGGGGCTTGAACTCATGAACTATGAGATCATAACCTGAGCTGAAGTCAAGAGCCAGAGGCTTAACCAATTGAACCACCCAGGTGCCCCGAGGCATTTCTCAAAGAGGAAGAAGGACAAGGAGGAAGAGCAGGAGGAGAGGAAGGAGAAGGAGATTGAGAGAAAGAGAAGAAAGGAGAAAACATGTTCCAATAGGACTGTCTGGAACTGGGATATATATTTGAAGTTTACAGTTTATAATAGGCACACCTCTCTGTCATTCATTAGCCACAGAAGAACAGAACGACTCACTATATCTAGAAAAGATGCTAATAATTTCAGCCCATGAGCTTAGTTATGTTGGCTAGGAAAGCATACAGGATGTATAAATATATGATGGTAATAGCAGGCTATGTACATGATACTGTTCTGCTTCTCTGGCTTACCATGTATTATTTTCCACAGGATGTTTCCCCCCTTTTTTCACATGTTAATTACATCTATTTTTTATCTATCTATCTATCTATCTATCTATACATACAAATGTCTTGATATGAGAAAGTTTACTCGGGCTTTTCCTATAAGTAAGATATATGGGATTTCAAATAATATTTTTTATTATTTCCATATTTTTATTTCTATGCCTTATGTGTACATACATACACATGAAACATAGAAATAAATTATATAAAGCATAAAAATATATACGTATAAATCACACGCACAATTGGCCATTTATGTATACATACATATTGTTGCATGTAGCAAAGTAATAAAGTCAACAGAAGCATGTAAATTAGAAAGGTACAAACACATGACATATAAAAATATTTAAAGTAAAAATCTTTATAGCTACACAAATGACTACCAGAAATTGGAGAGAGTCCTTTGAAAACACTTTTCTCACCCTGAAAGGGGAAAAGAGGAAAATCAAAACCAGAGAAGATGAATAGTAAAAACTAAAAGCGCAACACCATAGAGGGGACATGAGCTCTTTCATGAAACTTGAGCTGGACCACTGACCTCCATCTGGCTCGGGGCTCAGGAAGATATTGCAGAGAGCATGTCAAGCCTGCCCAGTTAGATAGAATAATTGAACTGCAGCTGGTCACACAAAGAGACTTCTGTGAGAACTCTTGTTTTCCTGATTGTGACCAGGTTGATGGTGGGTTTTTCTGCAACATGATCCCAGGCATATTTTCCCTCTGGAATTTCTCCATTCAAGATTCACTCTCAGAGATGTTTCCAATTTTTTTTATGGAAGGAAGGAAGGGAAGAAGGGAGGGAAAAGGGAAGGGAGGAAGGAGGAAGGAAGGGGGAGGAAGGAGGGAAGGAAGGAAGGAAGGAAGGAAGGAAGGAAGGAAGGAAGGAAGGAAGAAAGAAAGAAGGAAGGAGGGAAGGGAGGGAAGGGAGGAAGGGAGGAAGGGGGAAGGAAGGAAGGGAGGAAGGGAGGGAGGGAAGGAGGGAGGAAGGAAGAGGAAGGAAAGAAGGGGGCGGGGAGAAAGGAGGTAAGGAGAGAAAGGCAGCCGGTGCCAGAGTACGGGTATCTGCTGACGTGCCCTGCACCGAATCCCACACAGCATTACAGGGTGAAAAGTCCGTGCTCCCTGAAGACGTGGTGAATAGCATTTTGCTTCAATTTTTGGTCTACTCAGCTGTCTACTTTTCAAACAAAAAGGAGAACCATGGGTTATATTTCAAGAAACAACCAACTACATTTCAAACACCTTCATATGTCCATCCAATGTCTCATTTAATCATTTACAACTTCTCTCAGCTCCTCCCATAGATTCTCGGTATGAGACATTATTTTAGAGGAGGGGAAAAAAGTGCAAACTTCATACTATTCACAAAGAAAAACATGTTTTAATGGATCATTTTATTATAATAAATGAATACATAGCCACTTAGTCCTAACAACCCAATTAAGTACTCAATAAACAAGTTTATGTTTATAAAAGGGACCAAAAAAGGTAAAGTCATATAAAAGGAAATGCTGTTACACACTAGGAGTAAATCAGTAGCAATAGGATATAAATACAGATCTTATCAGAATAAGATGGCTAACAAAAGCCAGACTGAAAGGATGGAATAATGAAAGACAGTCTCACAAAGTGTCTTAAGTAGCAGGAAGTATCTGGAAAACAGGGTTCCAATGCTGGCTTCTACTCTCACTGTGCATTCTTGTACAGGTCACTTATGTTCTCCAATCATTGCGGTCTTTTTTTAAAGTGGCATTGAATTTAGTCTTTCTCGTGCTTTTAAAGTAAATTACAAAAAATTGAGATGGGGCATCCAATGTAGAACTGCCAACATTTTTGTCTTACCCAAAAAGGGCGACTGAAATAGTCGCATTTGTAGCCAGCATTTCATAAGAGATGGGAAATTTTAACCCCCTAAATAAGAAGACATCGTATCACATAGAGAATAATCCTTTAATTTGAAGAAACTGACTCTTAGGGAAACCTCAGCACGTTATCCTTATTTTTCTTATTGCACCATAAACCAGCAGAAACTTTGTCTCAGTCTTGTCCCCATCTTAAGTGGACATTTGAGAATCACTGGCAGTGATGTCCCTTTGCTACTGCAAACAAGTCTGTGATTCAAAAGCGTGATGTCCCTTCTAAACTCATACCTCCAAGTGCAGTACCATCCAATAGACTTGAGCCCTAAGCCTTTGCTGATGAACAGTAATAGCTGTGTTATACTACCTCAAAAGGCAGCCTTGAGAGGGAAACAAATATTTTCATTTGTACAATAAACAGATCTCTGAAAATTTCATATAAACTTGTTTTTTGGTATAGGACAATGTTTTAAAGGTACGACAGGAAATTTCTTATCCAAACTGATCCTAAAGAAAACTTTTCTTAAAGAAGGAAGACTTCTATTTATAAAGCAAAGACTAACTTATTAATACGTCTACTGTGTAAATCTGCATTTTCATATACTGGGGTTACTTAGGCAGGGTCCACATGTATCATTAAAGATTACCTGATAAAGGCCAGTTCAGTACTATGAATTTTTTTACAGGGTCTAATTATAGTTCCCATGAACAGACACCTCTACTACAAATCTCCTCAAAACAATAATACATGTAAGTATTCCAAAGTACTGGGGAAAGCATAGGACTCAGAACAATTAAATAATAGCTAATATACACTGAGTACATATTATGTATCAGGTGCTGTATATGTGTCATTTGTTGAATCTTCAAAATACTCCTATCTGTTTAGATTATGTTATTATCCCCACTTTACAGATGATTAAGTTGAGGCACAGAGAGGGTAAACAGCTACCTTGGGTTTAGGCATCTAGGAAGTGGTAGGACCAGAATGGAAAACCAGAGTCTGGCTCCAGACAGGTGCTCTTACCCATTCTGTTCTCCAACTGTGAAGAGTTTCTTAACCCCACATGGAAGGGTGGCTACATATGGGTCGGTAGTGGAAGTTCTCATCTGGGCACCATCACTATGGCTGTGAACGCTTTCACAAGGGAACCATCGCTATTAATCAGCAGCCTCCATGGGGTGGGAAAGATGACACTGTAATGGCATTCGCCTGCCTTTCCCAATTGGCTGAACTAGGTTAGTGGTCCTCAAATGCTAGTGCATAAAAATCCCCCAGGTGCTTGCTGAAAACGCCAATATCCAGACCCCATCATCAGAAGTTTGGATTTTCTCTGGCTTAGATGAGTCGAAATGGTCTGTAATAATTTCATCAGCCGATGAAGGTTCCTGTTTGATTCCTAGACCTCCCTTTTCCCCCAAGGTAACGAACGGCATTCCAGAACAGCAGTGGCTCCTTCAGTTGAATCCTTCATTGAACTAGCTAATTTTTAAAAACACCCCTGTGTTCTTTCAATGTAAATGTTCTTTTGACCTGACTTAGAAACACCGTGAATCAAATAGTGTCTAAGTTTCATTGTAGTTCCAGCTCTTTGAATTTATCCTCATAAGTAATGTCTCAACCTTATGTTCTCTATAATTATCATAATAGCGGGGTTTGCCTGTGTACTATTAATAGAGTGGTCTGCAAACACTGACAGAGAATAAGATGTAACTAGCTCTCATCTCTCTCTCTCATTCATTCACTCATTCGTCATGTATGTGTTGCTCAACTGATACGTCAATTAATGAACTATGTGCAGGATTCAGCAACGACTGCAACTGCTGTCATTCTTTCCCATAGGGACCTGACAGCCTAAAAGGAAGAGGCTGTGTTAGAGAGTTATTAGACATCTGATCAGGGTTTTAAGGAATCAATACAGGTTGCAGAGGAGCACATAGGAGGGGGACATACCTATATCAGTCAGGTTAAGTTAGGATATGCTGTTAATAACAAAGTAAGCGCCAAAACTCAACACAACAGAAGTTTCTTTATTACCTGTGCTCCATATTCAGCACAGGGGTCTGCACTGTACATGGTCATACAGAGGTTCAGACTGAAGGAGATTCTACCGTCTAGGAGGTTATGTATCTCCACAGAGGAGAAGGGAGAGGGGGGAATCAGACATGAGCTTTCCCTGTTCATGGAATTGCTATGTGCCTCTTCCATTCTGCCGTCACTGGCCGGCAAAAAGTCACATGACTTTGCCTAACTATGAGGGGGCTAGGAAATATAAGGAGGAACCAGGATGTTGGAAAGCAATATTATGAGTCTCTGTCCAATAATCTAGCCTGGGTCAGAGGAATAAGAGGAATGTCCCCTGAGTAAATGAAGTTTATATTGCGACTTGAAGGTCAGGTGAAAGGGAGGGATAACAGCAATGGGGGAAGGGGACTAGAGAAAACAGTGCTGCAGACAGAGGGAACCACACATGTGAAGTCCCAGTAGCAAGAGAGCATGCAAGTCTGAGGAACTGAAAGCCTCTAAAATGGCTAGACAGTACAGATGAAAGGAGTGTGTGTCATTTGTTGCTTTGTCCTAAGACAGACAGAAGTCATTGAAAATGCACTTATTTTAGGGGCACCCGGGTGGCTTAGTCCATTAAGCATCAGACTCTTGATCTCAACTCAGGTCACGATCTCAAGGTTCATAAGTTTGAGCCCAACATCAGGCTCTGCGCTGACAGCATGGAGCCTGCCTGGGATTCTCTCTGTCTCTGTCCCTGTCCCTGTCTCTGTCTCTGTCTCTGTCTCTCAGAATAAGTAAATAAAATATTTTTTTTTAAAAAAGAAAGAAAATGCATTTATTTTAATAATAATTTTGGATAATCAAGTCATGAATTTTGTTTGCTAATAACGTCTGAGTTAAAGTAACTATGAATGGTACCTATTTTGAAAAGAAGTTTAGAGGGAAGCCATCATAAGATATTCCTGGAAGTGAAATATCACTCCTTATTCATATTGCCTAATGGGATCAACCAAGTGATAATCTGTTAATTACCAAATACTAATCCCTAAAACAGTGGATTTTCTATCTTGGCTGCCCACTAGAATCCCCTGGGAAGCCTTTAAGAATCCCAAAGCTCAATGAAGGCAGGATTTCTGGGTGTGGGACCCAGGCATCAATAGTTTTAAAACTCCGCAAGTGATTCCAATGTGCGGCCAAGGATGAGGACGACAGCTCTACAGGCTTTCAGGAACAGTGACTCTCAGTGGGACGCTGAAGTGTGAGAAGGCATGTGGGAGTAACCTGGGGACTTTTTGGAACTACCCCTCACCCAGATTCCGGTAAGCCTCTCCCCGTTGAGGAGGAAGTACCCACTGGGAGATGAGCACAGCAGGGAGTGCAAAGCATTGTTTTTAATGGGATTGTTATATATATCAGATGTGTTAGAGGTATAAAGATGTTGAGAACAACTGATTTAGAGGGTCAGTGTCAAACAGAACTTCCTGTGATGATGGAAGTGTTCTATAATCTATGTTCTCCAATGGAGGTGCCACCTGCCACATGTAAGAATTGAGCACTTAAAATGAGACTGAGGAACTGACTTTTTAAAATTTATTTTTATTTTAATTAATTTAAGTTGGGCCAGACATAACCGAATGCACCTAACAGCTAGAATATTGCACAGCACAGAACAGAGCCTTAACCTGAAACAGTTGTTTTATTCCATCTAACAAACCCACACATGCATGAGTCTATTGCTTAAGGATATTACATTTGTGATCCATCATTTTTCTATAGAAAATTTCATCTTTCAATCAAGGTGTGTGGGCAGATAGTTTGGATGGTTTGTCCTGTTAAATTCACTTGCTAATGTGTGAACCAGCAATTACGTCCCTCTCGATATTCATGCAAATAATGAGTTACCTGAAAGTTTCAAGGTCATCTGGTCTAGGGCCATGAACTAAATATCTAAGTGAGCTAGGCAGGTAAAATAAATGAGCAGAGCATGTTATTTGCGCATTGCACCAAGAGAAATAGTGTTCTTTTCACAAAGAAGTATGTTTTCTGCCATTTTTCTGGAAACATGCGCCTCTCTGTTTTGCTATCCTGTTCCCATCCTCTTTCCTAGCCTACTACAGACTTAGCCCCTCACACACAGAACACAAAAGGAAAAGAAAACTTCAAAGGTCAAGGACTCTGAGGTAGGAGTGATTTGTATTGGCCACATTAGAAACACAGTAGCAGGATAGAATTTTAAGGCTGAAGGAGACCTTTGAAGTCAGCAAATCTAAGAACTTTGGAAAAGGCCTATCTTTATCATGCTCTAGTGCTTTCCTCTCTAAAATGGGACTATTTATCTCTTTACCATACTCATCTGAGGTCATAGGACTAGCTAGTGCCAGATCCAAAGCTAGAACCTAAGTAACTCTGCAAGCTTCCTTTCCATTAATCTCTTAACCAACCTTCTTGCAATAAGCTGATGGAATCAGATCTGGGACATGTTTTGCAAGCTACAAATTTCTATGTTCATATCTATTGCTATTGTTACTACTTATTTAAAACACCACACACAAAGCCATAGCATGTTCAATTTTAATGTATTTATCATTCTAACTTAGTTGTACCAAACTCTACCAGCTGCTAACTATCATACAAGTTTCTTGCATCTGTTAGGAATTGTTTTTAGCTGCTAATAACAGAAACTAGATATGAGTGTGGCTTTGGAAAGAGAAGATTATTATTTGCTCATGAAAATGAAATCCATACTCTGGGACTGGTAGGGAAGCCACCATCGTATTATTAATGCAGTCAACAACTGAATGATCTCCAAAAGCAAATTTGGAATTCCTATCTTAGGAGGCAAAAAACTATTTGGGATTTTTATATGGCAATTTTTTTGATTTTGAAAAAAGTCATATGATCCTGTATCTGCCTACTATGGGAAGTTATGGGAATTTCTGAACATTTCCACAAAGCGATGACTTAGAGTAACCAAGAAAGATTATACCATGTCCCATAAACAACATAACCATAATCCAACCATTTATATACAATCCAACATCACTGTATATAAATCTTTTATACTATTTCTAGTTACCTGATGATAGGTTTATGGAAGTGGAAATACAGGCTGTAGACATGTATTTGCAAAATACCTTCAGAATGTTTGGAACCACTTCTTGTATTGCTAGTAGGTATGAAAGATTTTCTCACCATAAAATCACCAAAGTTAAGAATAATCTACTTTTTTCCCCCAAAGATAGGGAGGGAAGGAAGGAGAAGGCATTGACATGTTGTTATATTTTTCACCTTTTGAATCATGAATGAGCAGCCATGAAATATAGTTCGAGGAGTGTGATCACATTATCATGGAGGTTGCCATAAAGTAACCCCATAAAATGGTAGTGATCAATAAGGCAAGAAAATCATTGAAATCAAGAACATTCATCAAAAGACAACCTGAATGATATAAAGAGGGAGTGTCTTAAATTTGTGTGTTCTTCAAAATTTTGTCATCTTATTTTGATGCTCTCGTCTTTCTCATTCTATACACCCACACCCACCCACACCCACACACACACACACACACACACACACACACAATCCTTTAGGAATCATTGGATAAAAAGTTACAATGTTCTTATCCAGATATTTCTAGTCATTTCAGATTTACTACAACAAAAATCAACAAAGCACTAATCAAATTATAGCAAATCATTAGAATTTATCTGATTTTTTAGATAAAATTGGGAGATTAGCTGACTGTGGTTGATAGAACTGCTCCAAATCCCCAGTTGCTTTGGCACTTCTGGAATGAATATACACGTCTAAAATGAATACAACTATTTCCAACATGGAGGCTTTGGACAAATATTTACATGTTACCGTTACTACACGAATATATTCAAAAGAAGCACAGGGTTGGTATAATGGTTTGTGATTGGGTGAAGTTACTTAAGCAAAACTTTTAGGAGAAATTGAACTTTAACCAGAATTTTTAAAATGGAGATATGAGATTTGGGAAATGTTGGGAAGACATTAAACCATAAATTTGAGGGGCACCTGGGTGGCTCCATCAGTTAAGCGTCTGACTTCAGCTTAGGTCATGATCTCGTGGTTCGTGAGTTCAGGCCCTGCGTCGGGCTCTGTGCTGACAGCTTGAAGCTTGGAGCCTGCTTTGTATCCTGTCTCCCTTTCTCTCTGCCGCTCCCCACTCACTCATGCTCTGTCTCTCTCTCTCTCTCTCTCTCTCTCTCTCAAAAATAAACATTAAAAAAATAAAATAAATAAAAACAAAATAAAATAAAAAAGAAAGTAAAATAAAATAAAACATAAATTTGAGATTACTGGGCAGGGAGAGGAGATAAATTTGTGAAAGAGGGCCAAATCTAGCAGAGGTAGGTGGTTGAGAAGGAGGCAGAAACATGGCATATGATCACTTCAAACAGGCAAATCCAGTACAAGTTGCTGGAGGCCTTCAACGGCAAGAGTGGAAGATTTATTTGATTAGAGCCCTGAAGGACCACTACAGGATTAAGTCACTGGGTATCCTGATCCCAGTGCCAGTCATGAGAAATCATTTTGGCAGCCATGTCCAGAATAATTTGCAATGGAGTGTGTTAGAGTCAAGAAAGAAGAATGTTCTGGTAATCCAAGAAGTAAACTGGAAATTGGATGCAGTAGAGACATAGGGAAGATTTGGAAAACTCCAGGTACATCAGAAAAGGGCACAGGAAATATCACAGCAGTTCATAGAACAGGTCTGTTGGGAGCAATGTTCTTTTTTGGCAATGGCACCAGCACCAACATGGCGGTAGTCTTCTTTGAGCATGGATATTGCTTCCTTTGCACCCAGAAAACTTTAGCAATTTGCCTCCTACTTCCCCTCATGAGTTCATTAGAGCTCTCTCATGTCTGAATGTCTCCAAACACTTCTCGAGCCTATTTATATCTTCAGCAAGCTTGGTTTCTTAGTGTAAGCAGTTGCCTTTTGCAGGTGACTATTTGTGACCGAGGACAGATAGAAAGGAACTGAAGATCACTCTGAAGTTGGGGGCTTACTGGGTCTTTGGATAATAAAGATAGCATAGGAAGAAAACGCAGTAGGGGAAAATTCCAGCAGCCGAAGGATAGGAAATGGATTCGTGGCTGCACAGGCACAGAATGCAGGTCAACAACAATTACTGCATTATAATGGAGGGGGCTGGAGGAGAGTCTCCATTTGGAATGCAGTGAGAGCAGTCCTACAAGACGGATCGCATTAATATGAAAAGAATATTATTGAAATCAAGAAGGTACAACAGAGGGCAACCAGAATGATACAAGGACTCAAGGACCTTAATTATTTACAAAGGTGGAAACATAGTTGCTCTACTTTCCTCTGGGAAAAAAAAAGGAAAGAAAGAAAGAAAAGAAAGGAAAAGAAAATGTACAAGGAATTCACCAAGAATGTCCTCAATTCCAAGGTAGCAGAATAGAGGGAGATTTGCAAGGACTTAATGCCAAAGAGAAAGAAAAAAGAAGGGCTATGTACTTAAGCCCAGAAAGAACATGGTATTAAATAAGTTTTAGTGGGATTTCTTTACAAAAACAGGGGTAAATTTACAGTGCAAACTATGTGTGTACTGTACATATGCATATGTGTATTTATACAAATACTATATATTTTAAGGAGATAAACATTACAAAGGAAAGTAATTATGGGGTAGCACAATTGCAGACTCAACTAGACTTACAGGGATTTCCTGTTCTAAAATTTCCTGTGTTCCATAACCCTTCCATGTAATTTTCAATGTTTTGAGTACCCATTGGCAATACAGACTAAACACTACACCAATCTAGAATGATATTCAGGTGAAACTTACAGGAAAATAAATCTGATCCTGAGCTGTCAAATCACCACTTAAAATACAGTATATTGACACTCACACTAAGGAACCTCTAAAGATGCCTTCTGAGGAGTAAACCACAGAAGCACTGAAAATCCATTTTACCCCAGCCAACAGGTACCAAACCCACACCAAACTCACAACGGACTCTGATGTTGTCAATACATGTTTTGACTGTTGTTACAAAGCAACAATTTGTTAATTTCCTATCATACACTCTGTACTCTATTTGCAACGTGAAATAAAACAGAAATGTAAGGACTGGCCCTATTTCCAATAAGTTATTATTAATCTTTTCTTTGTCACAGCTGTATCCCCAGGACTGAGCACTGTGCCTGGTACTTGGTAGGTGCTCAATAAATCTGGAATAATAAGGAGACATCATCAGCTATTGCTTATGGAGAACCGATTAAAAGCCAGGTTTTTTGGATACATTCTGACATTTAATCTTCATAAAGACTCTGTGAAGTAGGTAGTTTGATCCCTATTTTATGGGGGCACAGAGAGGCTAAGTACATTATCTAAGGGCACACAGCCTGCAGGTAGCAGAGACAAGACATAAGCTCAAACTTGTACAATTCCCTCTAAGCCACAATATGTCCTTTGACCTAGTTGTGAAAACAAGATAAATGCATCTGAAACAACAGTAAGTGATGCAAAATAGAAAACCCTTAAGAGCTAGCAGGTATGGTCCAGACTTCATGTGTTAGAGACATTCAGAGCAGATGCAGCCTGGAGTGGTCAGGACTTCTTAGAAACGGGATCATGGAATGGGCCTTGAATGATGAGAGGATCAGAGGGAAAGGTCACCCCAAACCAACCGTGTGGTTAACTAGTTGTAAAGGTTAATGGTTGCCAAACCTGGCCAAGCAAGTCTGAATTAACATTGAAAAGAATCACAGATGTAGAAAACTAGTATGCATAGGGCCCTCATGATAAATCGCTTTGTGATGGGAAGAGGAAAAAATGTTTAAAAACACTGACTCTGAGGGTGCTTGGGTGGCTCAGCCAGTTAAGTGTCTGACTTTGGCTCAGGTCATGATCTCATGGTTTGTGAGTTTGAGCACCAGTCAGGCTCTGCGCTGACAGGTCAGAGCCTGGAACCTGCTTCAGATTCTGTGTCTCCCTCTCTCTGCCCCTTCCCCATTTTGTGCTTTGTCTGTCTTCCTCTCTCAAAGATAAATAAACATTAAAAAAATTAAAAACACTGACTCTGGCCTCCTAAATTTTTGAGGGAAAGTTGGTGTAGCTTGCAATACAGAGAAGGCAACATTTTTATACTACTCCTTTCTATTCCTGCCTAAGATTTCAGCCAAGCAACATTAAAGAAGGAGTGGTAATTTCAAAATTTATAGCAGTGCTTTGTGCTGCCTAAGCTATGCTGTCCCAGAGAGTAGCCACTGGCCATATATATCTATGGAGCATTTGAAATGTGGGTGGCCCAAACTGGGATGTGTAAATGTAAAATCCACACCAATTTTTCATGAAAAAAAAAAAAGAATGTAAAATATTCCATTAGTTTTATATTGATTACATATTGATAATAGTTTGCATGTACTGGGTTAACTAAAGTATATTATTGTCATCAATTTCACATTTCTTTTTTCTGTGTTAAGGTGGCTACTAAAATGTTTCACATTACCTATGTGGCTCGTGTTAAATTTCTATTAGTCATATGTTAGTTTGCTAGGGCTGCCATAACAAAGTATGCCAAATGGGTAGATTAAACGGCAGGAATTTATTTTCTTAGAATTCTTGGGGCTAGAGGCTCAAGATCAAGGTGTCAGCTGGACTGTTTTTTTCTGAGGCCTCTGTCCTTGGAAGGTAGATGGCTCTTCTGGTGTCTTCACATGGTCTTGTGTGTGTGTGTGTGTGTGTGTGTGTCCTAATCTCCTCTTATGAGGACACTGTATGGATTAAAGCTCACCCTAATGACCTCATTTAACCTTAATCACCTCCTTAAAGGCCCCATCTCCAAATACAGTCACATCCTAAGGTACTGGGGTTAGGGCTTCAACATAGGAGTTTTGGAGCAACACAGTTCAGCCCATCCTAGGTCAACACCATGCTAGAAAGAGGAGGGGAGAAGATGTTTTTCATTGAGGATGATACCTTCTGAAGTGTTTTAAATGTGTTTTAATGTGAGCCTGAGGCACGAGGCCAGAGGGCTCAGAATTCCTTACTAGGCTTAAGAAACAAGGAGGCCGATGCAAAGACAAAGAGTAGAAAAGCCAGGTTGAGAAATGATGAATGAGTGCAGAAATAGGGAAGTAGAGGAAATGATCGATAGCGTCACTGGAGATCAGAGATTTAAGAAAAGGAAAGTTGTCAGTGGTACATTCTGTGTGGCAAGAATTCCAAGACAACTCTAGGAACAGGAATGCCATCTCATGTTTAATGGGTGTCTGCTTTGCTGGGACTGTTGCACGGAAGCCTTTGCATGACCCGCAACACTAGAGCAACTGCCACAGCAGCTGTAACAGCAAAGTGCACAACCGCTCTGTGCAAGTCTTTGCCTTGAAAAAGCAAAGCAAGAGGGATGGTATGGGACAGAAATGAAAGAGCACCTGCAGAAGGCAGGCTGTGAAGGAAATCAGGAATCCAGTTGCTAAAAGGAACAGGGGAAGTAGAAGAAAGGTGAGTTGGTTGAGATTCTCCATCAGTGTTGGCCTGCATCTCATGGAGAGGTCAGGGTGGGCGGGCAGGGTTTGTGGTCTCCTACCATAGGGAGAATGAGGGCTTGAACCCATCCCATCGCACTATTGGGAGTACTGGGGGATGCCCTTATACCTGGAGTTTGAGTCCTACCTGAGTAAAATTCACATCTGTAGGTGAATTTCTACATCACCTCATTTAAACACATCACCTTATTTGACTTTCAAAACAAACACGTGAAGCAGACAACTGTACCACACCACTTACCATTCCCATGTTATGACTGAGAAAACAGAGGCTCAGAGGAACTGCATGATTTTTGGAACTAAAATACCAGACGTATTCGGGGCTACTGCAGCCCTCCCACAGCTCTCTGCCATCCTCACGCCAAATAGCACGTGTACACACACACACACACACACACACACACACACACCCCTCATGTATGTGGGCTGGATTCCCAATGTTCAGTTTTCTGACAGAATCTCTCATGATCCATTGTTTCCCCTTGTAAATTCATGTATTACTCAATTCTAAACACTTCTGGTGGGTAACAAAATGGATGCCGGGAAATTATCCAGGAAGTTCATGTCAAATTGAACAATATATTTTAAAAATACCGGCTACGTGTGTCTTGCAGGTATTTTACCAGAGCGATGGCCTAAATTGGGTGAAATACCTCTGCACCTCAGATCTGTCGTCTTTTTTACAGTGGTTTTTGCCCTGGGCAAAGATTTGGATTCACTGGTTTAACACGTATCAAGAGAGAAAGAGGATGCCTTAAACTTTTTCTCCTTCTGTCAGCATGGAAATGAAAACATATAAAGTGGGGAAAGGGGACTTTTCATTCAGCAATAGATTTAAAAAAATTTTCACTAAGCATAGCTCTCTTTATTCCATGTATACTGCTTTCCTCCCATGGATTTACCCATAAATCCGTTCCCAGCAATGGTACCACAAATAGTGTGTGTCAGTGATGTAGGAATCTAACCTACCTTAATGTCTTTTTATAGGTGGTTGTTTGATTTTCCTGTAATCAAACAGGAATTTTCAGGGCGTTGGGTGGCTCAGTTGGCTAAGCACCTGACTTCGGCTCAGGTCATGATCTCATAGTTCGTGAGTTCAAGCCCTGCATGGGGCTCTGTGCTGACAGCTCAGAGCCTAGAGCCTGCTTCAGATTCTCTGTATCCTGCTTTTTGCCCGTCCCCTGCTTGCACTTTCTCTGTCTCTCTCTCTCTCTCTCTCTCTCTCTCTCTCTCAAAAATAATAATAATAGTAATAAAACATTTAACAAAACCAGGAATTTTGATTTTGCAACAAACTAAGATGTCCCAAAATAGGGGACATTTCTGAAGAGTCCCCAAGTCACCTCACTCTAGTTCTTGCTACTCCGAGTCTAATCCGCAGACCAGCAGCATCAGGGTCACAGGTGAGCTTGTCTGGAATGCAGGCTGTCGGGTCCCATGTTAGATCTACTGATTCGGAATTGACTCTTGAAAGCATCCACAGCCAATATCCTTGGGAGTTTAAGAGGCGCTGCCCTAGCCAATTCTCAGATACAGTACCTAAATCCTGACAAAGCGGAATTCTAAGTCCCAGCTACGGGAGACATTTGGGGTTGAAATCACAAACAGACTCTTCACTAAGAACTTCACAAGCCAGGGAGCAAACCGCAGAGTTGGGTGGAATCATGGCAGTCTGAAACATAGCACCTATTCCCACTTCAAGTGATGGCTGAAATTCCACGGTAGGTTCCCAAATTATTCTTCAGGAACAGTCCCCACATAACCAAACAGATTGCCTAGCATTGCAGCCCAAAGCCAGAGAACTGGGACTGGCCATTATTGTTCAGTGGGGATAAGTGTGAGAAAGGGTATGGGGGGGTGTCTCAGAATAGGGGCAGGAGTGAGGGGAGGAAGAAACGGAACAAAAGAAAAAGCAGCTTAAATGTGCTGGGCAGCCAAGGATGAGTCACAACCCTTTAGAAAGTGGAGACACGGACAAAGTAGGAAGGGGTAAAGATGCCTTTCTGAGGCTAACTGAATCACAGGACCCCTATGTCTAGATGACAGCACTGCCTGAAGAATAAACAGCTTTCTTGGCTTTCCTAGAGGAAAGCACAGCACACGACGAGTCACCAGCCCACCCTGCAAAACCCTGCCGTTTCCTGACAGATTTTAGGGCCGAGGACTTGCCCTCAGGCCACGAGTCCCATCAACGTTTACATGCCAATTCCAAAGTGGCAAGTGTGGGAGGAAAAGAGCCAAGTGTCTGATACACTTCAAAAGTAATAACAATATTAATACTACTACTAATAATAATAATCTAAAGGTCTTTAACCTGTTAACGATGCACTGACAAACCCTGAGTTTGCCATTATTGGAAGAAATGATGCTGGGGCCAGAACTGAGACTGCAGATTGATTGATTTTTTTAATTTAATATTTGTTCATGGGGAGGCTGGCTTTTTTATTGTGGCGGCACCTGCTAGTGCCATTATAGTTACAAGGCCTGTTGGAGAGGCTTTATGGTGAAGGCTTATTTCTATTATAAATACTGGTTGGGTCTGGTGGTTAATATCCCGACAGTTTCCTGTTATACTGGGATCAATCAAATCTGGCCCATATTGTTAAATCACAGACATCATCTTTGCACACAAAAATTTTTAAATAAATGTTAAGCCAAAATCAACATCATTAATTAAGTTGTGAAGGAAATATTACCCAAGTCATCCCTTAATTTAATCACTAACTTCAGATCAAGAATGTGAACAAACAAGTTCCTTAAAGCTCATTTTGAACTCAACTCAGTTATAAAAGCTCAATTATTAAAACTATATTATAAAAATATATACATTTGATGGCTATAAAAGTACTTATCTCGAACAAGCAACTCAGCACACGGGTTTCCTTCCATTTACTCAAAGACAATAAACGAATATTAATCACAAGGTTCAGTGTTCTATCAGCCAAGAAGCTATTATGTGCTTACCAAACATAGCATTTCTATTGCAAGCTCCCAAACTCAGGCACACACTGTAAAATATTTATATATGCTACTTGATAGTAAGTGTGAATTTTATTCTCTACACCAATATCTCAAGTGGGTTTTGTGAAGGTGAGGTTTCCCTCATGTACTGAGCAGCTGCAAGCATAGGCATGAAGGGAGATACACTTGGATTCCAGTCCTTTTCTTGATCTCAGCCCCTTTCCAGCTGTGTGACCACGGGCTGGTTAATTAACCTATCTATGTTTCATATTTTCCCATTAGTGAAACAAGAGTAATAATGGCATCTATCATTTTTGTTGTTGTAAAGACTGCAACATTAAAACAGGTGATGGTTAATTCCAGGTCAGGGGTAAGGAAAGTACAAAAGGAGCCTGGAATATCTTGGAATGCCAGAAAGTAACAGAATGCTTAAAAAATAATAGATACATGTTGTAATTGGCAGAATACTGTTCCCCCAAAGATGTCCATATCCTAACCCCCAAACCCCTGAATGTGTTATCTTACATGGCAAGGGGGTGGGGGGATTCAAGTTTCAGATAGAATTAAGATGGTTAATCAACTGACTTTAAAATAAGCAGTCTATCTTGAATTTTCCAAGTAGGCGCAATGTCATTGCAAGGCTCCTTAAAAGTGGAAGAAGGAGGCAAAACAGGATCAGAGTCAGAAAGAGACTTGCAGTCTGCCGGCTGTGAAAATGGAGACATGAGACCCCAAGCCAAGGGATGTGGGTGGCCTCCAGAAGCTGGTTAAGGCAAGAGCCTCCAGATGGAATGTGATCCAGAGATACCTTCATTTTAGCTGAGAGAAAACAGTTTCAGAATCCTGCCCTTCAGAGCTGTAAGGTAACAAATTTGTGTCGGTCTAACTCGCCAAATTCACAGCAATACGGCAATAGGACATTATTGCATGGGTCAGGGAAACAGGATCCAGCTCGCTTACATACCAGGAGAGAATGATAAAGCAACTATTAACATTTGGGGAATCTGGGTGAAGGGTATAAGGAAATTCTTTGTAGTGAATGCAATTTTCACAATATGTCTGAAATTATGTCAAAATTAAGTTTTAAAAAAGAGAAAACTAGTTTGCATAGGAATCTGATCCTCATCACCCCTCCCCTATTCCAGGCAACTA
This sequence comes from Panthera onca, assembly GCF_046562875.1. Classification (NCBI taxonomy): domain Eukaryota; kingdom Metazoa; phylum Chordata; class Mammalia; order Carnivora; family Felidae; genus Panthera; species Panthera onca. The sequence goes on along the minus strand of NC_138347.1, from coordinate 135,188,020 downwards.
ACTGTCTCTCCCTGACATCAGAAAGAGATTGGAGTTTCTGTCTTCTCCAAGGACCTGAGCTGGGAGCACCAGGCAAGCAGAGGGTGGAGGGGAGGTTGGTACTGGACAGTAGAGATTAGGATAAAGTCTCCCTGCCGAAGGTCGGGGCCCTTCTACTAAGTTTCAAACACAAGCAGCCGGTTTGACACCCCAACCCCCACCCACTGGCAGAAATTTGAATTACTCCTTTCTGGAGAAACTAACCAGTCCTAGAGTAGACATACATACAAGGGATGCCCAATGAAAGAGCAAAACCACTTATTCACTGAAGACCACAAGTTGATGAGATTCACATACACACACTGAGCCCCCCACACCCCCCGAAGATATCCACAGCCCAATCCCTGGAACCTGTGAATATGCGAGGTTACATGACAAAGAGGAATTAAGGCTGCAGGTGGAATTAAGGTTGCTAATTAGTCAACCCTGAAATACAGAGATGAGGCTGGATTATCCCTGGGAGCCAATATCGCCGTAAGAATCCATTAAAAAAGAAGACAAAGACAAAAGAGGAAAGTCACAGGGAATGTGACCATGAAAAAAGGTGAGTGATACGATGTGACTCAACCTGAGATTTTGGGTTGGCTTTGAAGGTGGAATTAGAGGCCATGACCCAGGGAAGCTTCTAGAAACTGGAAAAGCCAGAGAAACAGATTCTCTCCTACAGCTTCTAGAAAGGAAGGCAGCCGTGATTCTAGACACCATGATTCTAGCCCAGTGAGACCATGTTGGATTTCTAAGCTGCAGAGTTGAAAGGTAACATATTTGTGTTGTCTTAAACCTTACATTTGTGGTCATGTGTGAGGGCAGCAAGAGAAAACGAATACATACATACAGAGCTTCCAATTGGCTTTATGTGGTCTTCATTTTATTTATTTATTTTCTAAAAGTTTTTAGGTTTATTTATTTGTTTTGAGAGAGAGAGAATGAACAGGGGAGGGGCAGAAAGAGAGAGGGAGAGAATCCCAAGCAAGCTCTTAGAACTGTCAGTTCTAAGCCTGATGTGGGGCTCAAACTCACAAAACTGTGAGATCATGATCTGAGCCAAAAGCAAGAATCAGATGCTTAACTGATTGAACCACCCAGGTACCCATGTAGTCTTTTTAAATGTGAATGTGCAACCAAGAATCACCAGGCATTTAAGAAGTGCTTCTAACATGAAAGAGATGGAAACAAGTAAACAAACAACAGAACAAAAAAAACAATGCAGAAGGCAATAATGTTCCCAGAGAAATAAGTGGACATATTGCATCCATGAAACAAGGACAGAGTGCTATTTATTATTGTATTTATCTAATATTTATACAGAACTCACTATGTGCCAGGCAATATACTAAGTGCTCTACAAATATTAAACCATTTAATCATCATAACAACTTTATGAGTTAGGTTCTGTTATCCTTTATTTTACAGATGAGGAAGTCATAGAGAGGCTAAGTAACTTGACCAGGATCACACAGCTGAGCTGGGTTATGAACAGAGTCACACAAGAATACTTGGGAATATAAAAATATACTGGCAGCAGTTGAAAAAAGTTACAGAAAATGTTGAAATATATGAGGCAATATTTTAGGAAGGAGAAAAATATATAAAGAGATCAATAATGGGAAAAAAGATGTAAGAAACCCAGGAAGTTCAATATCCAATTAATAATAGTTTCAGAAAATGAAAATTGAGAAAACAGAGGGAAGAAATTACTAAAGAATTTGTCGGAGAAAATTCTCAAAATAGTGGGACGTGAATTTCCAGATTGAAAGGGCCTGTTGAGTGCCCAGCATAATAAGTGAGAAATAATTATTACCAGTGTTATGGGCTGAGTATGACTATCTTCGCAAAATTAATACATTGAAACCTATTTCCTCAATGTGATGGTATTTGGAGGTAGGGCCTTTGCGAGGTGATTATGCAATAAGGATGGAATCCTCATGAATTGGATTCATGCCCTTATAAAAGAGACCCCAGAAAAATCCCGCACCCTTACACCTGTGAGAACACCATAAGAAGGCAGTCATCTATCTATGAACCAGGAGTAGGCTCTCACCAGACACAGAATCTGCAGAAGCCCTGATCTTGGATTTCTTAACCTCTAAAACTGTGAGAAATAAATTTCCGTTGTTTATAAGATGCCCAAGTTATGGTATTTTGTTATAGAAGCCTGAATGCATGGAGAAATCAAACCAGACTGAAATTTCGGGATAGCATGTATAAAGAAGCCCTCAAAACTTTCTGAGGAGAAATAAAACACATCTTATTCAAAGGATTGGCAAAAATAGTAGCATCAGATATCATAAGGGCAGCACTGAAAGCTAGAAGACAATAAAGCAAAAATGTCAAAATCTCAAGAGGAAATGAGCTGCATGCTAGAATTCCATACCCAGTCAACTCACCGTCGAGTGTGAGATCAAATAAGGATTACTTTAAGATATATAAGGTCTCAAAATCTCTACCTTGCATGCACCCTGTATCAGGGAGCTCATTAGTATATTACCCAACAGAACAAGGAAGTAAAACCCAAAAAGGAAAACCTGGGAATAGGAAATAGGTAATCCCAAAGATGATGGTGAGAGGAGGTCCCAAATGATAGCTGGGCAGTGGCCTCAAGAGGAGCCCACATATATATGAACAGGAGGATGGAGGTTATAGTCTCCTAGAAAAACAAAAAAGAAAGTCACTGGTAGACTACCTAATGGGTTTGACTGAACTTAGAGGAGTGTTAGAGCTTTTAGAGTTTGAGGAAAGAATTTGTGATAGTTATATAGAAAGCTAAGTTTTTAAAGAGTAAAGCAATTATTAACTCCAAAAAAAAAAAAAAACAACAACAACCCGAAAGTGCCACAAAACTCCAGCTATAAGTCATATTGAGGTCATACTAAGGCAAATGCTGAAATTGAATTTTTCAAGGCTTTGAAATAACTATAATGAAAGGATGGGGAGATGGAAGAGATATCATTGGAAAGCTGAATCCTCATCTCCCAAGATAGGAAGTCAATAAATAATATTTCAAATTAGAAATTCAAGATATTGAAATATAAGCTTGTTGTTTTTAAATATGGAGTTAGATAGCAGAAGAAACAACCAAAATGGTTGAAAGTGATTGTCTCTGAGGAGGGCGACTTCAAAGATGGGGGAGAGGGTGGAGCAGGAAAATAACATTTCATTATAAACAATTTGACTTCTTTTTTTCTCTTTACCCCTTCTTTCAGTTCGATATACTTTAATATAAAAGCATCGTCTTGATAATAAAAATTACATATAGGGGCACCTGGATGGTGCCTCAGTTAAGCCTCCAACTCTTGATTTTGGCTCAGGCCATGATCTCATGGTTTGTGAGTTCAAGCCTTGCATCAGGCTCTGTGATGATGGTAGGGAGTCTTCTTGGACTTCTCTCTCTCCCCCTCTCTGCCAGTTCCCCCATTCGTGCTCACTCTCCCTCTTTCAAAATAAATAAATAGACTTTAAAAATTTTTTTAACATTTATTTTTGAGACAGAGAGAGACAGAGCATGAGCAGGGTAGGGGCAGAGTGAGAGGGAGACACAGAATCTGAAGCAGGCTCCAGGCCCTGAGCCGTCAGCACAGAACCCAATGCGGGACTCGAACTCGTCAACCATGAGATCATGACCTGAGCCAAAGTTGGACGCTCAACCGACTGAGCCACTCAGGCGCCCCCCCACACAAATTTTTTTTTAACTAAACATAAATGCCTTGAACAGGGTTCAGCACACAGTATGTGCTCAATGAATAGTTGATGTTGATATTCATAGTGCTGTGATCGTTGTCAAAGCTGTTAACACTAGAAGGGGAATCGCTCCATAGTCTGCACAACAGCCCTAAGGTAAGTTATTTCACACCTTTCCATTTCTCCATCCAAAGACAGAAATGCTCAGTGAATCACACTCTAGGTAAGACTAAGATACACGCAAATCTAAAAATGCTCTAAAAATGCTGGGAATCTCGTCCCTAAAAACATACCTGAGTGCTTTCTATAAGCTGGAATAAAGTTTAGCTAAAGATGCTTCCTATTATAGTGTAACAGGATCTTACTTACCACTCCATTTATTACTCAACTCTTCGTTTATCTATTCATTCAAAAACATGGAGCATCTACTATGTGCCAACACTGTTCTGGAAAAGTATCAAAACAGACTAAATTCCATACCTTCACAGTACTTATATTGTATTTACAGAAACAAAAAGAGACTCTGAAGAGACAATGAGACTTGTTGACAGACATGATGTAAGTGTGAAAGACAGGAATTAAATCTCTTCCAAAAATTTTGGCCTAACCAACTGAAAGGATTAATTGTCATCAGCTCATATGGGGAAAGCTGTGGAAAGGGCAGGTTGGGTGGGAAGATCAGAATTAAGTTTTGGATTTAAGGTGGAGATGCCTATATATCTAATGGAGTGTCAAGTAGGGGCTGAATACAGGAGTCCAAGTTCAAAGAACCGATCTGGCCTGGAGATAAAATGTTAGAATCACTGGCCTATCAGTCAGGGTGTAGGGAAGCACAGAGAAACCATTCAAGGTATTTAAAGCAGAAGCTTCCAAATTTGTTGGGAGGAGCGAAAGAATGTAATTCAAGAACCACCGCTGGATGTTCCATTCTCAGGTCCCTTCATCATCGCTGTAATCCAGAAGGCAAGACACTGTCACTACTACCTCCACTCCATGTCTCGCACCCATGAAATTGGCAAAAAGATGTGAAATATGAAGCCCAGTTGCAGAAAACACTCATGCATGTCAGATGGAGCTGCCACAGAAAAATGGCTTCAGCATCCTTGCTGTCTGTTACTTTTTGTATGAGTACTTATTGTTGGCAGAGCCTAAGTCATGTTCATAAGCTTAGTTGCACAAGAGTCTAGGAAGTATAGCTGTTAGCCTTCAAGTACCTGAAATTCAGAAGGGAACTTAAGGGAATCATATGGATGCCAAAGGACAGTAAACAATATCTGGCATAAATGGCATTGAAAACCATAAAACTAGGTGAAGTCACCAAGGAAATAAATAAATAGGAAGAGAGGAGACCCAAAGACTGAGCTGTGGATCACTTCAAAGGGGAGGTGAAAGGAAACAGAAACAGCCTTCAAGGTAAGTGGAACATCAGGATGGAATTTTGTCCTGGAAGCCAAATGAAGAAAGTTCTCTAAGGAGGAAAGAGTGATGGGGCGCCTGGGTGGCTCCGTCAGTTGAGCTTCCGACTCTTGATTTCAGCTCAGGTCATGATCCCAGGGTCCTGGGATCGAACACCCAGTTGGGCTCCACGCTGAGCACGGAGCCTGTTTAAGATTCTCTCTGTCTCTCTCCCTCTCTCTGCCCCTCTCCCTGCGCCCCTCTCAAAAATTAATTGATTTTAAAAAAGGAGGGAAGAATGACGATCAGTCCCATATCTTCAGATGCTGTACAGTTCTAATTATTTTGTAAAAATATTGCATAGTTATTGTAAAAACAAAGATACAAAGAATAAATACCACTTGAAGTTCTACTCTTCAGGGAGAGATCATCACCATTAACATTTGGCGAACTACTCACTGTTTTGTATACATAAGTATTTATAATGCTTCTGTACTTGATGTTATCTATCTATATACAATTATATATCAATGAATTATATACTACTTGTTCTATTTCACAATCAACTTTTATCAGCCAATAATATGACATGGCCATGTTTCTACAGCCAATAGATGTGTATTTGCATCATTGTTTGCTCAAGAATGCATTTTATAAATAAACCATAATTTATATAACCATTCCCTTATAAGTGGACATTTAGGCTGTTCTGGTATTTTAATATTATTTCAATACTGCATGAGCATCCTTATTAATATGATATAAAATTCTTGGTGTCTAAAGCTCCTTTTCACCAAATTAAATACTTGAGGTAGAAAGAACCCATTCAATTCAGAAATGGTCATATAGTTGCAAAGCTTCATAAAAGAAAATAATTTGGAATGATGTTATTATAAAACCTGCACCTGATTTTGTGTGTCTTGAAGTTGAAAATAATATTATGTTTTCTTGCATAGTTTGTATCAATTCACATGGTTCTAAAATTTGGTGACTATTCCAGCACAGGTGCTCTTTTGAACTTATGCTATTATCAACCTATTATACTATATTTTATTTTTAAAACACTCAGAAAATATTTTTCCCATAAGCTTCTTTAACATTATAATTTGATAGTTACATCAGTAATCAGTGTTTTGTAGATATAAAATTTAAATATTTAACATACAGTATAATTTCTGCTGCTTGATGTCCACCAACACAGGGTTGAGTTTAGTAGGAACCAAGATAAAAATGAAAACTCATAGCATGGTTTACCCAATCATTTGTGCAGGCAGACTCAGAAAGCTGATAGAAGTTTTGGCACTGTGTTTACCATCCTCCAACAAATTATTTCAATAACAATGAATTTATTAAGGTGGGGTGAGTTCATCTCTCTCCTTCTCTGTGTATATATTAGCTACTGTGTAGATAAACCTAAGTGTTCATGTATGCCTCTATGGATAGATTCGTACATAATCCCTGGATGAAATGCACTATATACAGAAAGTGTAAGGCATTATTGGTATGTAAAATAGAATTCTAAAATTGTGAAGCAAATTATATCATAGGAACACTGGGCACCAAATTATAAACAAACATAGGCAAATAAGCTTTAAATCATTCATTTCTGCTTCCAAGAATATTAAATCTAAGTCTTAAAGGCTTCTTATTTCCTTCCCCCTTTTGTAGGCTGTCCTTCCCTGTCTACATTTTGTGATATATGTTGGCCTCTTCAAACATTCTACAGTCATAAAAATCTCAGGGAAACATTTCACCACTTGACAGACCGTTCTGCACTTGGCTGACTCCAGGAGCCACGGGTGCCATCTGTTTACGATGACTCCTTGGGCATTCAGGGGATTATTTTCCATACAGGAATGCTATCAGGGACCCTGCAACCAAAGTGGTCACTCTTGGACCTCTCCAATCAGCCTATACTCCCAAAGACCTTCAAGTTTCCAGGGATATCAGTGGAACCTTTGTAGACTGTCAGCTTTTACTGGCGTAAGACCTGGGGATCAAATAAGAAGGAATATGCCGTTGCCCCCTTGTTAGACCTATAAGGCAGATTCCTCAGGAAACAGATTCTGACACAGCGATTTGGGCATAGGAGGCTTATTGTGGTGTGCTTTGGGGACTGCCATTGGTGGGGTATGAAGGAAGCAGAACTAGGAACAAGAAGAAGTTTCACTTTGATGCAATGGCAGCAGAAGCTTCGGCTTATCCCACAAGGGGCTCTGGAGCTAGGGTGGCTTCTCAGAGTTGTCCCTAGTTGAAGTAAGTAGATCTAGCCTTGGTGCCCTTGCATCGACCAGTCATTGGATATAGGAACCCCCCTATGAAGGAGTGTAATCTGGAGTGAGGGACCTCTTCTTGGCTAAGGATGTTTCCTCAATGAGGCCTTAGCTGTGAGCTACCAGCAGTCACAACGCCCAACAGCAGGGGAATGAGAGCCTGTGTCTGGAGGGAAATCTGGGCAAAGCACTAAGGCATGCACTACACTCTTCCACTCTCAGGAATCTCCTGATGTCTTGGAAAGCCAACTCTATATGAAAAGTTCCAACCTGAGCACTCTAAAGATGGCAATCACTGTCTTTAGACATTAAAAGGCAAGTATCACAGAGGGACCACCAAGGTTTGGTGACCCTCAAATGCAGAGCCTTAGCCACCCTGGGCATAGTTTCTATAAAAACTGCTGCAGCAGGTTTTAAAAGCCATATCTGATTAAGAAGCATCCCAGGGTCTATGGTGAGGGTACTCTAAATGTGTCGATTTTTCCTCAGGGACATGAAATGAGAATTTATGCCAGAATATCAACAGCATCATCTACAACTGATGTTTCCTTTAATTACTGTACAGGCAACCTGCCCATTTCCCTGAGCCCACCCCCTTAAGTCACTATCAATACCCAAACATGTCAACAGATTCTACATTTTTCTACCATATTTCCTGCATCTCCCTTCTCTAGCTCCTGGAAAGTTGGACAAACTGGAAAAGCCATGGAGATACTATCCCAGGCAAAATGCTCAGACAATGGAAGATGGATGTTGGCAGATAAATACCCCAGCTACATTGCCTCTTAAGGACACAATTCCAAAGTGTGGAGACCAAAGACGGTCTCCAATTGCCTGCAATGGAAACACACTCAATACACCATTTACTGGCTCTTCTTCCCTGATTCATCCACTTCCTCTCTGTTCCTGAGATCACCTCCCAATAAATGACTTGCACCCTAATCTTTGTCTCCACATCTGCATTGGAGGAAACCCAACCTAAGTGGATATATGAAGACTGTCTTCATCATCATTGATCTTTATCATTATAATGAAGCCACTAAAGTAGTGTGTCAATTCATCTCTGCTGAGGAAAAGCTATTGCCTTCTCTTCACCTCCAACATTCTACAGAGTAAATGCCCCTTGGTGTCATCTTCTTTTTGGCCCTTTACATCGGGATAGATAGAAAAAGAGACAGAAAGAAAGATAGATGATAGATGATTAGATAGATAGATAGATAGATAGATAGATAGATGATAGGAAGGATGTATTCTGATGGTTTTATAATTATTCTTGCCTATGTACAAAAGCCTGTAAAATTTCTCTCCAGAAGAGATTTTAACAGTGTGTCATCTTTGATTTTGGCTGCCTGCCATCTCTTCCCCTTCCTTCTGTTCGGAACACTTTGGATTTTCTTTGAGGAAGGACACTTGCCCACACTCAGACCCAATGGACTCATGGTAGCAGACCTTCATGAACTACAGCCTTCCAGTTCCTACAGAAGCACTGGATCCACAACATCTTTCCCCTGTTTAAACCCCACCGCCACCACCACCACCCCCAACACACACGGCTTCATGCTGTACTTAAAGTAAAACTCAAACTATTTTGGGGCACCTGGGTTACTCAGTTGGTTAAGCATCCAACTCTTGATTTCGGCTTAGGTCATGATCTCACAGTTTGTGAGTTCAAGCCCCTCATCAGGCTCTGAGCTGACACTGCAGAGCCTGCTTGGGATTCTCTCTCTCTCATCCTCTCTCTCTGCCCCTCCATCACTTCTCTCTCTCTCTCCCTCTCTCTCTCTCAAAAATAAATAAATTTTAAAAAACCCTCAAACAATTTCCCTGACTGCTATAGGCCAAATGTCTGTGTCCCCACACAATTCATATGCTGAAAACTAATCCCCAATGTGATGGCATTAGGAAGTGGGGCACTTTGGAGGTAATTAGGTCATGTGGGTGCCCTCATGAATGGGACTAGTGCTGTTATGAAAGGGACCCTAGAGAACTCCCTCACCTCTTCCACCACGTGAAGACACAACAAGAAGACGGCCATCTATGAACCAGGACGCGGGTTCACACCAGACATCAAATCTGCCAGCACCTTGATCCTGGACATCCAGCCTCCAGAACTGTGATAAATAAATTTCTGTTGTTGATAAGCCATCCAGTCTATAGTATTTTGTTACAGTAGCCTGAAAAGACTAAGACACTGATCTAAAAATTTTCAGGTGATCTGGACCTTTTTGAGCTCATGTCACATTCTACTTCCCCCAGCTCAGTCTGGTTCTCTCTCTTCTTGGACGTGCCAAGCTCATCCCCATATTAGGCCTCAGCAGTAGTACGTCGCCTGGAAAACTCCTTTCTCAAACCTTTGTTTACCTCCTTCTTATCATTCAGTTCTCAAACCTAATATCATCTCCTCAGAGAAGGGTTCCCTTCCTACCCAACCAAAGGTAGCCAACCTCTCAGTCACTATCACATAACCCTGTCTTGTTTTCACCAGTGCTCATGATGATACAAAACTATTGTGTTTATTAATTTACTCATTCACTGTCTGATGTCCCTACAAAAACATAATCTTCATAACAGCATGGCATCATTCTTGTTCACTCTATTATCCTCAGTATCTAGAATAGTACTTAGAACATAGCAAGTATTCAATAAAGGTACTTAAAGTAATACATGAATAAATGAACTGTTTCTTGCTTATATAGCAAAGCATAAGCTTGGAGAAAAAAAAATATGAGACATCTACTCCAAAATGTATCGATCATTATTTTAAAACATCCTAAAATCTAAAGGCAAAGTATTAAATAAACATGGAACATAGCAATCATTAAGATTATTACAGGCCATCAGGTTTCAATTGTCATTCCAGATTGTCTAGAGATGTAAAATCTAAAGGCCCTTCCACTTCGAAACTTCTATAACACTACAGATTTCATTATTCTACATTGAGTTATTTGTTGCTTCACAATGTTAAAATAATAACAGGCTAGTTAATAAAAATAATATAATGACAACAATAGCAAGAAGTCGATGTTGTTATTTCCTCTGATTTACAGAGGTACTCTAGATGGGGGATTGAAAAGCAGCTGATTTCTGAGTCAGGCAAAGAAGTCCATCATAGTTATGGATACTTCAAGTCAAATCAGCAAAATGTGCTACCCGAGGTAACCCGTGAAATACGTTTTGCTAGATAGTGCCAGGCAGGGAGGAGGGAGAAACAGGTGTTCTAGCAAGGATATGGGACTGTGTTGTTTTTGCAGACAAAAAGGAACAAAGCCTGAAAGATTTAGCCCTTCAGAGCAACAACTTTGAGAGCTTGCAGTGATTTATTTGACAGGGAAGAGGAGGGTGGACCCCCTCCTCTACAGGATCAGCTCCTTGATTATAAACATTCAATAACTTTCTGGTTGAAATGCTCCCCCCCCCCCGCACCTTGCCTATACATTTCTGACACCTGCTTTATTATTTTCTATTAGGAAATTCTATTTAATTCCGTCCACAGCTTGGCGACCTTTGCGTGGCTTCCCCACTTAGGAAATTTACAAGTAAATCACCAAGAAGCATGTACAAATGCTCTTATAAAATATACATGCGCTTGTAAATGAAAATGCACCAAACGGAAAAAAAAAAAAAGCTCCATGCATTGCAAGAACCAGGCATATGTGTGTAAGAGGTGGGAGGCAGGTGTTTGGGAAATCTTCACACCATCCCAATATTTTTCTAATGGTTTCCATTTCCAATGCAAGGGAGAATTCGGAAAACATTAGCCACTCTGGTGTGCTCTGAGCGGTGACATGTAGCTGGCAACGTGGTGGGTGGGATCCCCCCCTTTCTTCCTCTAACAAAGAAATAGGGTGAGTTTATTAAAGCATAAATGCCATTTTCATCCTGCAATGTTAACTGTGAGGCTGGGATCCCTGAGGTACAGAGGCAGTCAAAGCAAACAGCTGTGCCACCTACTCGCAACAGTTGTACGCCCACCACGCAGCACTGAGGGGAGGAGCAGGTCAAAGAAAGCCCTTAAAGAGGACGGGAACCTCGCTTAGCTCTCTCCTCACAGCCCAAGGGAAAATCCAGCCCTTCCGAGGGTAGGTATTGTGTGTGAGGCTCACAGCACTGAGCATTCTCTTGCAACTTGTCTCCTATAAACCACCTACTGTATTTTTATATTCTACAGTCACATAGACTAAAACAGTGTTTAGCAAATTAACAGAACGCTAAATAAAAGACATATCAACCAACCTAGCAGGCAGCTTATCGATGAGCCTGAGCTCCTGGGGTGGGGGGGTGGGGGGTGGTAACTGCTGTTTTGGTGGCAAGTGGTTGCTTCATCATCCAAGTCTCTTTGTGGGGCTCGGGAAAGATGGGGCGTTCTGGCCAAGCTGTTATTAGGTTATTTTTGTGGAGCCTAAGGGTTGCCCCATGCCTGCCTGTGTCGACAGAGAACATAGCGGGAGGGCTCATACAGAAGGAAACTGAGCCCCGCTTCAAAGACTTCCAGGGGCAAAGAGCCCTCCTCTCTTGTAACTCGGCTGCTTTGTCAGCCTGCAAGAGGCAGACTGCAGAGAGAACACCCTTGCTTGGCAAGCCTTCCTCTCAACCTCTTCTGTGCTTAAGAGGAGTTTGTAGGATGAGCCCTGCTATATGAAAATAGAAAAACCTTAGAATATGTTCTTCTTCTGAAATGTGGCTGCTGACCACCTTCTTCCCAGAAGGAGTCGCAAATGCGCAAGGATCCAGCCTGACGTGTTGCTCATCCCTCGTGACCAACTCCATGTCTTATGACACTGCAGCCCAGGGTCAGGAGACAACAATCAGTAGCCCCTATTGGGAACTGAATCTACAACCTCGACCTCAGTGGCGATGTGTCCTGATTAAATAAGATCAACCTCACCTGAATCCCCATCAGGTAAGTTAAACCCCCTGGACATGACTGACTCTTCTGTGCCAGCATCCCATCCTCAAGGGCACCTTGTTCCATCAACTGTCCCCCTGCAGCTTCAACATATAAAACATATAATATTTTTAAATGCCTTCCTTCATTCAACACCAGTAATTTAAGCCCATCTTTGTGCCAGGCACTGTTCCAGGGCATAGAGGGTGTATCAGTGGAATAAAATGGTCAAGCATCCCTGATTTGGAAGAGATCATATTCTAGCCAGAAAAGACAGACGATAAACAATAGAAATAATATATTAAGTGATATATGAGATAGAAAAAGAAAATGTTAAGTAGAATAAGAAGGAAGCAGGAGTGTGGCGGTTGGAGGGCAAGTGGCAATTCCCGAAGACCGGTCAGAATTTTATTCACTGAGAAAACATTTGAGTGAAAACTTGAAGGGGGTGAGTGAGTTAGAGGATATTTGAGGGACGAATGTTCCAGGCAAAGGTAACACCCAGAGCTAAGGTAGAAGGACATCTGACATGTCAGCAAGAAAGGAGTTGTCGCTGGAGGGGAGTGAGCAAGGGGGGCAGTCACAGGAGTTCAGGCTGATGGGGAAACAGGTCATGTCAGACAACACACATTCTTCTGAGGACTTTGGCTTTGATGCAGAGAGAAATGAGGAGCCCTGGCAGTTTCCAGAAGAGAAGTGATGTGATCTGATTCATGCATTTAAAAAGCCACTAAGGCTGTTATGGGCAGAGTAGCGAACCCAAATTCCTCTCTTGTTACTGTTAGCTATCTCTTTATAGCTAGTCTTCTTAAAGAAGTTGTCTCCACTCAACACCTCCATTTAGTCTGCTGTCAATCATTCCTCAGTCTGCCTTTCCATACCCACCAATATTGACAATGGCCCCTTAGTGCCATCTGGAAATCCACTTGGATATCCATTTGGGAAAATCCAAAGCTGGCCTTTTTGTCCTTACTTTTCCTATATTTTAGTTACTGCTGATGCTCTTTCTCTCTTCCATGAAAGTCTCTCCTACCCTGATAGCCATTCTCACCTCTTTTCCTTTAATCACCTTTATGGGTCTTCTTTCTCAACCTGGTAGACATGGGTGCTGCTCAGGTTTCTATATTAGGTTCTCTTCTCATTTGATACATTTGATGATTTCCTCCTATCCCACAAATTAAATTTCCATCTTTATGCTAGGGACTGACAAGCTATTATTTTCTTCCCCAATCTTGCTCTTGACTTCCAGACACATATATCCAACTGCTGAATGGACATCTCTATTCGACAGTAAAGGCCCCAGGATTTCTGTATAGGAGAGGCTTAAAAATAGCACTCTAGTGGGAAGGGAAGGGCTGGGATTGTATTAAAACTGACTTTCTACAGTATGTACCCTGTATTGGCTACAACTGTGTCTGTAAGTGGGGTAGCCAAGTGGAAGGCTAATTGAAATTATAAGGAGGCTATGAGCCACTCCAAGCTACTTGTTGGCACCACTACAGACATTTGGATGATTGTGTATGTGTGTGTGTGTGTGTGTGTGTATTCATTATAAACAAATCTGAACCCCTCATCCCATATCCTGTAGCCCAGGCCATGATACCTTGAATGGAGTTTGGATGCGGTCATCCAAACCCCAAACTCAGCCTCTTCTTTAGTTACTGAGAATCCCCTCCCCTCCAACATTTTCTTCTGGTCATAAACTGTAATTAGCCTCAATCATCTTCCCTGGGGCTCTGTTCACTCAACCCAGCCTTCACTCTTTAAGGCCTTGGCCCCATCTTTGTAACACCCTCTCAGCAACTAGCTGAGGTCCTCCTCCAAATCACAAAATTATCCTGAACCACCATGATTCCTCTCCTATGATCTTAAGTATGGTCACTGCCCAGAAAATCCTGCTGCTGTCCTGCCCATTAGATAAAATCTTCTTGGATACACACTTCAATCTAGAACAAGCCTCATTCTCTGGACACTGTCAAGTTCCAAGCTGCTGTTGCTTTCATATTGGTTCCACTGAACCTGCTTCCTAGCATGTTCCTCAGACAATATGTTCCTAAGCATGTTGGTTGCAGCTTATCACAGCTGTGGCCATGTGTGTTAGTCAGGAGAGGGCAGGTGATCTGTAGCAAAATTATCATTAGTGAAATTAAATACAACAAGGGCTTCATTTTTTCTCTTACCAAAGTCTGAAGTGGGTCAGGTAGTTCTGCACAGCACTCTTTCAGATGGCAAACCAAGGACCCACTTTGCAGCTCCATCAACTCAAGCAGGTGCTCTCTAGTATCACCAAAGTGGGAGAGGTGAAAGCGTGGAGAAGATGTGCCTTCTCTTACAGACCAGAAGTGACACAGCACTGCTATTTACATTCCACTGGTAAGAATTAGCCACGTGACCCCAACTATCTGCCTCAGGGCTGGGAAATACAGAAGACATGGGCACTAATTAATAGTATTTGGTAAGTATTTCAGGAAGCTAAACATAATCTATAGGGTCTGAAAGGGCGGAACAAACAAACAACAACCTTAGGTCGATGTAAGAGTCATACCCATCTGTATCTAATAAGAATAGCAGCTGGTGAGTAAACAGAAGGTTAGGAGGATACCTTCATGTGGGACTCATGACTGACAGTTACTTAGAGTGCTGACCCACATAGAGAGGGTTGGCTTTGGTAGGTTTTCTGTTCGCCGATAGTGAAAAATGGTGGCTTATTTATATGTAGGGTGAGACTGAGTAATTGATGGCCGCCTGACAAACTGGCAGAAAGTATACAGACATTCTGAAAAGTTCATTCAAAAACACGCACTTAAATACACCAAGATTACATGTGACTCTCTTCCCGCCTGCAACATAATTAAATAAAGCTTTATCTAACCATTTTACTTGCATGCATTAGGGACCTCAACCAGGGCTCTCTTCCTCCCAAGACTTTAATATGCTCTTATCTGTTTGTACTAATTGAGTTTTCTCATACTTCCACATGGGCAGCAGCTAAAACAAGATGGGAAGTCAGATCTGATATGCCTATGGGATGGTGGTAGGGTTCCTAAAGATCTCTGCATGACCTCAGATCTTTGGGGCCTCAGACTCATGATTGGAGGTCTGAAAATCTCATGCCTTCCTACTAAATGACCTAATTCATATAGAAAGAAAAAAAAGAGAGATGGAGAGAGAGAGAGAGAGAGATTGAACCTCACATACTCATAAGGGTCAGATAATTGCATGAATGAATGGAATGGCTTAGGTGGAAAGCTTTCACACTACCAAGTTCTACCTAATGATAGTCAATAGCAGTGGGAGTTCTCAAGCGTAGGCACGCGTCAGCATCACTGAAGGGCTTGTTAAAACACAGATTGCTGGGCCTACCCCCAGAGTTTCCAACAGCTTCCAGGTGGTGCTGGTACTGCTAGCCCAGGGGCCACACTTGGAGAACCACTCACTGCTTGAGAGGAAGGTTCACTGTCTTGCCACATTGTCTACTTTTTCAAAAGAAACAAAAAATCTGGATTTGTATGCGAAATTTCCCAATTTTTAAAATCTTGGCAACAAATTCAAAATTATTTTTAAAACACTCTGTGAGCCAGAGTTTTGGGGCAGTACATAACTCTACAATAAGCCTTGATCAAGGAGTAATGCACACACATGCATGTGTGCGCAAGCATGCACACACACACACACACACACCTATGTATGGGAAGACAGCACCTTCAATTTAGCACACACCTTTTGGAGGACACATCAGCTAGGTAGGTGAGTCAGACAACTCTCCTGATAGATGAACAAACAGATATTAATGTCACTTCACGTTCCTTTCCTGTCCATCAGGCGATCTTACTTTGTTTCCCACCACTCTAAAAGCTACATTTGCCTAGAAGTGGACCAGAACACATATAAAACCTTTCACATTCCCAAACTAACCCTCACAAACCCTTTCACACGTTGCCAAGGAACAGACACTTAAAAAGACATCGATCTTATTTGGATTAATTTTTTAAAACACAAACTCTAAACATTTCCACCTAAAACATCTAATTTTCACGTTTTGATTGGCACTAGGCTCCGTGTAACTTTACAAACATTAATTGGGCATCCTGATGTGCTAGATGTTGTGTCAAGTATTGATGATGGAGAAACAGCCAGCCCCTGCCAGCTCTGTCCAGTTCTGGGCCCCATGATCTAGATTTGGAAAGACAGAAGGGCAAGGAGCAGACAGGAGAAAGGTAAGCAGACATAACTCCAGCCTTTATCTATTTTTTTATGCATTGGGGTTCCATTAAAGAGTTTATTTGAAAAACATTTCCTTGGGGCGCCTGGGTGGCTCAGTCGGTTAAGCAGCCGACTTCGGCTCGGGTCACGATCTTGCAGTCCATGAGTTCGAGCCCCGCGTCAGGCTCTGTGCTGACAGCTCAGAGCCTGGAGCCTGTTTCAGATTCTGTGTCTCCCTCTCTCTGACCCTCCCCCGTTCATGCTCTGTCTCTCTCTGTCTCAAAAATAAATAAACATTTAAAAAAAATTTTTAAAAAAAGAGAAAAAAAAAGAAAAACATTTTCTCAGCATAAAAATTGTGACGATTATTTTGGACGATGATTCAGCAAATCAAATACTCTCTCTGATTCCTTCCCTTAGACGGATCCAAACTCTCTGGGCCATTTAGTCGCCTTCAATAGGTTTTAAACTTTGAAGACCACACCGTGCAAAGTAATTATTTCTAGTATGGAACAGCCTGGGTTATAATTCTGACTACTCACCAGACTATATCAAAAGCCAATAGAATTATTTTTTTCCACTTGGAAGATGAAGAACACGGACTGTGGTAGGCACTTCTAGCTTGATGCCATCATGCTACATACAGAGGCATGCGTTCTAGGCAGGAAGTTCAAATGTGCAGCGACTGTAATGATGTACCTTTCAGAGTGTGTGCTCAAGGGTGGCCCAGGATTGCCCTTGTACATGATTCCTGCCTCTCAGATTCCATTCCTGAGCTTAACTTCAGGGGGAATGTTTGTCATGATAAACATTCACATGTTGACGCTAGGTGTGAAAGGGTTTTGATGAATAAAAATGCTATCTTGTCTTTTAAAAGGGGCATTCGATCAATCAAATCTGAATCACAGTCTCCTAAGGTACATTACTCTTCTTCCATCAATTAAAGTATATAATTTCTGTGCAGTACTACCTCTCATAGGTTCTTTCCTCCAGAAAGCTACAACAGCAGAAGCTCTGGTAGAACTATGGAGTTTACGTTCACAAGAAGTGTTCTTAGTGTCTCTGCCTGGACATTTCTGTGTCCCGTGTAAGCAGAGAGCTCTGCCCTCCCGTGTAGATACCCTTCGGCTGAAAGGACAAAAACACTGCGAGCTCTTTGAAGTCATGAGGGAGGTGAGTGAACGGAAAGGACACGGAAGCAGGTCAGCAAGGGCAGAGATTAGGGAAATTCTGAGAAGGGAGGAGGGGGCTGACCCCGTCTGTGGAGGCCCGCTGCTCAGGGCAGAGATCCCCAGGCCATCTGCAATGCGACGTGTGCCCTTACGTGTAAGAAGCACCTGCAGGATGGAAAAGGGCTGCCCTGGCAGTGCCACACTTGGAGGAAGGAGGCCCCCTGAGATTTGGAAGAGACATCACATGTGCCGCTGCTGCTGTTCTGATGCGTCCGACTTGGAGGGGACGGGAAACGCCTGTATCGTTAGCAGAGGACGTCCAGGGAGAAAAATCATAATTTGTAATGAATCCTTCACCTATTTAAAGTAATTAAAGATCGACTCCATATGTGAGACTGAGCCTTCGTCTCTTTACTCTCCTAATTAGTCCCTTCACTGCCTGGCTCTGGCTTTACCTAAGGCAGATTTTGTTCCTCTCCTCTGCCTTTTTGATCGCCGCGGTGCTCACGGTGCCTCCTAGAATTTGCTTCCCCCGCAATGATGAAAGGGTGTTGCTTTTGGCACACCTCCAATTGTCTCCTTGCTTCAAATCAGTTCCTCCCCTTCCCTCCAAACCCCCGCCCCCATCTCTTCTGTTTGGGGAGTCGGCTCACATTCCCCCCACGTGCCTGGTAAACCTCCACCTTCTTAGACGCAGCAGAAGACGCTTAGAGAGGTAAGATACCGATGGCCATTTTGAGCCAAGAAATGTAATCAAACATTAAGAAAATGATATGCCAATTTGGCAGTTTCAAAATATCAAAATATCAAAGGCATGCAGACCCCTTTGCCTCAGCAATTCCCCTTCTGAGAATGTATCAGTTGCTCAGAGATGTGTGTATAACACATGGCAGCATTTCTGCACTATGAAAATTGAAAACAATTGAAATGTTCATCACTAGGGGACTCTTTACATGAACTCTGCTGCTACCTTAGGGTGGAAAACCTTACGGCCATTAAAAAGGCCATGGAGCTCTTATGAAATGATTTGCAATGATCTCCAGGACTCATGGTAAAATGGGAAAAGCAAGGAGCTGAACGGTATGTCCATAATAATAGATATTTAAAAATAAAATATGTATTCTACCCGTGTGTGCACAGAACATGTCAGTAAGGGCACAAAAGAAGGTTGATAACAGATTCTCCCCTGGGAAACAGGACCGAGGAACAAGAAAAAGTGGAAGGGAGACTTCTGTTTTACCTTCTTAACTATCTGAATCTGTGAACAATGTGTGTGTCACAGACACAAATGCAAATAAATCAATTGACAGTGAATTAATATGTATGGCCCAAGATGGCCATCAGGGAGAAGCATCAGAACCAAGGCCTTCCTGCTATAGCAGAGCCACGATGGGACCTCTGTTGAGTTTAACTCTGCATGGTATTTGGCAGTGTTTCTGACGAAATCCTTCAAGTGACCACAACAAGTTAGTGTTGAGCTAGGGATGGCCTAAGCACCAGAAAATACCCGACAGGCTAAGAATACAAATTGAGTATCTCCACCTGCGTTCCCAGACAAACATGGCCCAGAGTTTGAGTGCTGATGCTTGATTTGGAAGGTACAGTCCCAGGATGGGAAGAATGGGGAAAAGGGACGTGAGGCCCAGGGCCCTGGAAGCAATCCCAGATGAAAGCAATCTGAGATGATACCTTACTGTGTGGGCCACAGCTTCAAATCGATCTTTGAGAGAGGCCCCGCTGGGTGCCTGGCAGATAAGGGACATATTTGGATCAGACAGGCTTTGTAGAAAAACCACTCTCAGTAAGCACATCAGAAGGAGGAAAGCAAAGGAATTTATGGGCTCACTGCCCTCCTGTCTCCATCTCTGCAGTTCGGTTTGCTCCACAGAGAATTGACTCCCCCGCACTTCTGGGTTGCATCATCTGGCTCCTTCAGCAACTGCTCCGGAAGCCAGACCCTGCACAGCACTTCTTTCTTGGAGCCCAGAAGTGGGGGAATGGGAGGGGAGCCTGGGCCAGCAGCCTCGGGATGCAGCGTCAGCACCACATGGACCTACATGGACCCCCTTGGAGTTTAGTGGCTGTGGCATCTGCCCAGGCAGAGCAAGCGATTTGGGGTCCAGCAGGCAGACTAGGCCAAAGAGTCTGATGAGACAGGTAAGGTGTGTCTGCTACAATGAGCAAAAAACTCTTTTTGCCCTCAAAGAGTCTCGCCTAAGGGGAGAAACTGATGCTCTCCCCAAAATGAAAGCACCAACTGCTTTTTAAAGAGGTTTGCTCTGGGGCACCTGGGTGGCTCAATTGGTTAAGCACCCAACTTTGGTTCAGGTCATGATCTCATGGTCCGTGAGTTCGAGGCCTGTGTCGGGCTCTGTGCTGACAGCTCAGAGCCTGGAACCTGCTTCTGATTCTGTGTCTTCCTCTCTGCCCCTTCCCTGCTCACACTCTGTCTCTCTGTTTCTATCTCTCTCTCAAATAAACATTAAAAAAATTTAAAGAGGTACGCTCTGTTAT
Organism: Panthera onca; assembly: GCF_046562875.1. NCBI lineage: Eukaryota > Metazoa > Chordata > Mammalia > Carnivora > Felidae > Panthera > Panthera onca. The sequence goes on along the minus strand of NC_138347.1, from coordinate 135,167,861 downwards.
TGTCCATTGGAGCTGCTATAACAAAATACCACAGACTATTATAAACATCAGAGGGGTGCCTGGGTGGCTCAGTTGGCTGAGTGTCCTACTTCAGCTCAGGTCATGGTCTCCTCATTCAGGAGTTCAAGCCCTGCATCAGGCTCTGTGCTGACAGCTCAGAGTCTGGAGCCTGCTTCAGAGTCTCTGTCTGCTCTCTCTCTGTCCCTCCCCCACTCATGCTCTGTCTCTCTCTCTCTCTCTCAAAAATAAATAAACATTAAAAAAAATTTTTTTTAAATATAAACATCAGAAATGTGTTTGTCACAGTTCTGGAGGCTGGGAAGTCCGGGATCTGGGTACCAGCATGCTTCAGTGAAGGCCATCTCTAGGGCCACAGACTCCTTGCTGTGTCCTCATAGGGTGGAAGGGGCTATGGAGCTCTGTGGGATCTCTCTCATAAGGTCACTAATCCCATACATGAGGGCTCCACTCTCATGATCTAATTGCCTCCCAAAGTTCCAACCTCACACCGTCACCTTTGGGGATTAGGATTTCAACATATGAGTTTTGAGGGGGGACACAAACATTCAGACCACAACATTCTCTATTAGTTAACTTTCAGAGCATACCAAACCACTCTGAAACTTAGGGGGTTAAAACAAGAACCATGTTTTTATTGCTCACAAGGCTGGCTGTTCACTGGGGCTGGGTAGGTAGAATGGCCTCATTGCCTTGTCTGGAGGTAGGGACGGCTGTCAGCTGGTGCTGGCTGTAAACTGAGGTGTCTCTCACCTTCCAGTAGGCCAGCTCTGGCTTCTTCACAGAGCGGTGGTTACAGGGTTCCCCAGGGTAGCAAGAAAGGGCAAAGCCCAATGTGTAAACACTTTTCAAGCCTTTCCTTGGTAACACATTTACTAATGTCCTTTTGATGAGAACAAGTCTGGCCAGGACCAGAATCAAGAGATGGAAAGATAAAATCTACGTCTTGATGGGGGAAGTTATATCGCGAAGGGTATGCATACAGGGATGGGAGGAATCGGAGTCCATTTAACAATCAACCGCTCTTTGCCAAGTACTCACCCAGCTAGAAGAGTTCTCTTCACCATTTCCTTTCCTAACCATGGCTGAAGGAAATAGTTTTCTGATCACCTTCAGCCCTGGAAGTTCAATTTCCTATTTATCCAAACTGACTATTTTGGATGTTTTCACAAAGAGGCAGGAATCCTAAAGATAGCAGGCAGCTCTCGCCCTTCTTCACAAGACCTTGATAATTCACAATTCAGTCATTCAACCAGATGTTCAGAACGCGTGACCTCATGTTGAACTCCTTAGCAATAAAGAGTTTACAGGATGATTATTTACATCAGTATTATTACTTATGCTCACTCTTACTGATGGAATAACTAACGCTCCGGCAATTTGCACAGAATTTTATGAGAAATCTATTGTAGTCAGCCTAAAATGACTAAGGGAACTGCTCGTCTTCTCTCTGTTGAGAGAAAATGAGAATCTTTTTGGTGTGCAATAGCTAGGCGAAGACCTCCAGGTTTACCATCACCTTGAGAAGATTTGGTAAGATTAACGTTCTAAAGAGTCTTTCTTTCTAGGCACTAATTTCCCCTCAATCCAGGTAAACTGCTCCCAAGTGCTCAAGCCACAGCTTCATGATTGGAGCATTCAGGCATCCCATAATGTAGTTAGTTCACTGAATCACTGAGGATACTACCTGATTCTTAACCACCCTGTTACTCTTCACTTTTAAAAAAACTGAACTATTTACTAAACAATGATTTCAAACAATTACTTATCATTGATTGCTATTGCTAAAATGATACAATATTTAAAACACTAGTTGAAGACCACTCCTAGGCATAATTAGCTATCTAGATAATAATTAAAAACCGTTGGTGTCCAATTTTGAGATATTTTTTAGGACAGTTTTTCGCAGAGTATGGTGCCTAGATAGGCTCCATTGGAGTCACCATGATCAGGCGGGGGTAGAAGGCAGAGCGAACTAAATACAGATTCCCCTTGCTCCAATCACTTAATTCAGATGTTGTGGGATCCAATCTGAAAAACACTGTCTATGATTTGTTAATGGCTCTGGGGGAATGTCAAGGTTTTAGGGAAGATTTACATCAAAAGTACTTGCAATAGTCTTCCACATAGGCTTTGGTTTCTTTTGCAAGACAAATGTCTTTTTTTTTTTTTAATGTGTTATTTATTTTTGAGAGAGAGAGAGGGAGCACGTTCACATGAGTGGGGGAGGGGTAGAAAGAAAGGGGGAACAAAGGACCCAAAGTGGGCTCTGTACTGACAGCAGAGAGCCCAACGCAGGGCTCAAACTCACAAACTGTGAGATCATGACCTGAGCCAAAGTTGGATGCTCAACCCACTGAGCCACCCAGGCGCCCCTACAAGATAAATTTCTAATTGACTGTTAAAAAGTCAGGGAGGGAGCCTATATGTATTTCCAAGTTTCTTTGTTTCTTTTTCCTCTCCTAATAAAAGTGAGAAGAGAGAAGTGAAGAAGGGAGAGAGGGGAGGGAAGGGGCAGGGAAGTGAGGAAAGAGGAGAGAAGAGGAAAAAAGAGAAGAAAAGAAAAATCACACTGTTCTAAGGGGCTACCAATGCTTTTGAAGTGATTTTTGCTCTAACTAGTACTTTGGTTTATAAGTCTTCATATTTCTTATCTGGTAAAAATTATCTACCCCTCCCTGGACCTTGTTTTTGATCAAACTGTTTAATGTTTGTTCAGGAGGTCTCTGAATAACTACATTCAGTTTCCCTTTATATAGATAGTTACAAACTTAAAGCAGAGGCTGTCAAATCCAGTTGTGCTTCATAATTCAATTCAACTTAAAAGATGAAAGGGAGTTATTGGCTGAAAAATCTAAAAGTAGAGTAGGCTTTAATTGAGGCTAAATCTAGCTGCACAGTGAAATCAGCAAAGTTCTAATTTCTTTCTGTTTTTCTTTACTGGCTTCTTTGGAGCTACTTTTACCCAAGGCTGACTTCCTTTGGCAGTTTTCATGCTCCCACATTCATATTTAACACAAGGAGAATGTCCAGGAATTTTCACAGAAGACCCAGGATCCCCCTGAAAATTTCTTCTGTGATCTAATTGGTCTAAACTAAGCCACATGATCATCCCTGAACTAATCATTACAGCCACAAGGATTTGGATTTGCTGATTGGGTGAAGTCTATCAAGGCTCATCCTGGATTTGGGGGTGGGATATGTTTCTCCCAAAGCACAGAGGATAAACCTTGGTTGAGGGGTACCAACGGGAGGGAGAGAAAATCTTAGTGGCCTTAAAAAAAAACACTCAACACCCTTTTATGTAGGGATCTGTGAGGATTACATAAAGTAACACACATAAAACATTAGTGGCTGACACATGGTAAACACTCAATAAAGGTTTACTATGATTATTACTATTATTATTACCACTGTCAGCATCAATTAATGGGCCCAATGGATGGCAATGTCATTAAGGCCTGAATATTACCCAGAGAATATGGGCATCTGCTTCTCATTTGTGGAAACAAAGGAGGGGATGTCATGCTTAAATTCCACTGAAGCATGCTTTTCTTAACCACATGTGGTTAAGAGTGATTGTTCAGCATGACAAGGTATGAAAGTTCTGGGAAAAACCTACTGTTTGTTTGTCCTTGCTCATTAAGCTACATTTCACCACCAGAAAGGACACCTTTATGCCACCTCTAGACATACCATTATACGGTTCCATCATCAAGATTACATTTGGTAACTACCATGAAAATGGGACCCTCACAATAGAGACCCGTGTTGACTTTTTTGCTTACACTTACAGGCAAAGAGTCTGTAAAACTGATCAAATTTCATCAGAATTCTAACCTCTGAAATGCACTGTCTTTGTGATACACTCATTTTCATGGTGTTTTTACACTACAGTGGAAAGGAGAGAGGTATGAATTGGTGACAGGAAGAGAGTGAAGAGGAAAATTGGACAAGTTGTAACCATTCCCTAGCATTCTGTTTAACTAGACTGGCCCATTGAAGCCAAAACGAATTTAAAAAACTATACTCAAGAGAAAAGCAAGGATTCCCAGCAGATTATTCAACGTATCTCTCTACACATGATCTCTGTTCCAGACAGTCTGGACCTATTTTTTCTAGAAAAGCATAGAAGAGGGGCGCCTGAGCGGCTCAGTCGGTTGAGCGTCCGGCTTCGGCCCAGGTCATGATCTCACGGTTCATGAGATCGAGCCCCGTGTCAGGCTCTGGGCTGACAGCTCAGAGCCTGAAGCCCGCTTCGGATTCTGTGTCTCCCTCTGTCTGCCCCTCCGCTGCTTGCACTCTGTCTCTCGCATTGTCTCAAAAGTAAATAAACATTTTAAAAAATTTAGAAAAGCATAGAAAAGGCATAACTGGGTGGCAAAGTGTAAATTACTCTCCTCTGCAGCTCAGTTAACAATACTAGGGCCCCAGCCTACATTCTCCATCAGTCATTTACTTGGGTTGAGAAAGAGAGAACTTAAAGGAAATAATCCCTTCCCATTGCTGGCACCCTCAAGGGTCTGCTGTGTGGTTTCCACAACAATTCTTTCATCTCTCTGTGCTTCCATCCTGTCAGCCATGAATGAGCCAGGCTTCTCACAAGAGATTATAGATGGTTTGAACTGCACATGTCCACTTATGTGGCAGATAATTTTATAGTACAGGACTATAAGTGTAGTTTCTCTTTCATGTGAGTTTCTTAATAATACTTTCTGTTCTTGGGGCGCCTGGGTGGCTCAGTCGGTTAAGCGGCCGACTTCGGTTCAGGTCATGATCTCGCGGTCCGTGAGTTCGAGCCCCGCGTCGGGCTCTGTGCTGACTGCTCAGAGCCTGGAGCCTGTTTCAGATTCTGTGTCTCCCTCTCGCTGACCCTCCCCTGTTCATGCTCTGTCTCTCTCTGTCTCAGAAATAAATAAAACGTTAAAAAAAATTAAAAAAAAATAATAATACTTTCTGTTCTCTAGCTTGTTTTATTGTAAGAATATAGTATATGATACATGTAATATACAAAATATGTGTGAATCGACTCTTTATGTTACCAGTAGGCATCTAGTCAATGGTAGGCTATTAGTAGTTAAGTTTTGGGGGAGTCCAACTATATGTGGATATTTCACTGTGTGGGGCTGAGGTAAGTTCCTCTAACCTCTGTTCCGTACAAGAGTCAACTGTATTTCTAAACAGAATATTCCACACAAGTGTTTCTCAGTTGGAAGTGCAATAGTAAAACCCAGGGTGGAGGAGGAGTAGCTTTCAAAACATAGATGCTGGGGCCACACTCTAGAACTACTAAATAAGAATTTCCAAGGGAGGGGCGCCTGGGTGGCTAAGTCGGTTAAACGTCCAACTTCGGCTCAGGTCATGATCTCATGGTTCATGAGTTCAAGCCCTGCGTCGGGATCTGTGCTGACAGCTCAGAGCCTGGAGCCTGCTTCGGATTCTGTGTCTCCCTCTCTCTCTGGCCCTTCCCCTCTCGAGCTCTGTTTCTCTCTCTCTCAAAAATAAATAAACATTAAAAAAAGGTTAAAAAAATAATTTCCAAAGGAGATGCAAATATATGTATGTGTGTGTGTATGAAACATATTTTTTTACCTTTTAAACTCAGTTCTGATAAACATGTCCTCAATTTATATATAAATCAATATAAATGTAATATGAAGGGCCCAAGTACTATAAAAATGTGTATTTCATAAAAGGGAAATTCTATGCATTTCTTATTGAACTCCCATTAAAAATAAGCTTTTAAATTCTTTCACTTTATTGTATCCTAAAATGGCTAATGACAAATTGATACCATAAATGGAGAATTCCAGAATTAAATCCTATGTAAAAAGATAAAAGCAATCACAGGAAAGATGTACCTTATTTACATGTTGCCTAAGGTTATATACCTGTCACAGAGGTGATAACATTTTACAAAGGAAGACAAAATAATCAGTAGGTTACGTTTGCTCTTACTGAACAAAATAAAATTGAAAAGAACACAGTTATAAAAAAATCATATTCTTTTCATTAGAAAGAGAAAACTTCAAACACCAAAGAAAGAAAAAGAAAAAGAAAAGCAGGGACATTAATTCTGACTTCCTAATTTAATTCAAATATATACTAATGCAGAGGGGACTGTATTTTAAAAATTAGCTACAAGGTGTGAAGTGTGCTAATTCCATTTCATAAAAGCTTTATCTGGATTACAATGAAAGGAAAAAAAGAGGGGTGTGGGGAGAGAAGCTTTGCCAACATTAATTAATTAATAATGTGCTATACTCTAAAGAGAAGGAAGGCATAAACGAGTAAATTATTATTTCCTGAATCAATGTATTGGTGACTGTATACATGAAAACTCTATTTTTTGGTCTGGTCTACATCATCCACCCCAGTTTTTGCAAGCAAATTAGAAACAGATAAGCCATAAAAATCAGATGACTGCAGGCTAATATATTTTGATGTGTGCTCTTACGATGAAAAATTGGATCATTTTCCCAAAAGATGTTCTTTATATTTAAGACATCACTAAGCCTCCCATGTTCCAATCAGAAGGAAAGTCCTAGAGAAGAATGGAGACAACATTACCTTCCCCCACTCACTTTATCAGTTAAAGAAAAGCAGCAAAGGTGAATTCAACATATTGCAAACATTTATCACCACGCACTGGTGTGACTATTCACTCTTCTCTTTGGTCGACTAATCACTATGTTTTATCATTCAACCTATGAGTGTATTTACCCAGCAGGAACTAAACAAAGAGGAGCAAGCACAAAAGAGACAAGATACTGAGGAAGAACGCGGAAAAATGTAACATCGCTGGAACAACGAAGAAGACATTATTAGAGAAATCTAATTAAAACGCTAAGTCAGCATTTCTCTAAGTATGTTCTCTGGAATACTTGTTTCATGACAGACTCAACTAATTGTAGGTTCCATGGCCAAGTGGATTTGAGAAACATTGCATGTTATGCCTCCCCCACCTCCCTTGAAGATTCACGATACACACGGACATAAAAAGACTCTGGGAAGTCTTGCAGAAGATGGATGAACTTGGTTTACACCAAGTTACACACAAATTTATTCAGTTGTGGAACTCTTTTTGGAAATCCTAGTGCCTGTAAATAATCCCTAGAGCTAGTGTTCTGTAGAACACCTGGGAACTGTTGGAGCCATGAACTTAAGACTGGTGGCTCAAGGTAGCCCAGGAAAGAAATAATGCTTCAGAGATTAGCCAAAAATAGGGATTCTCATTCTTTTCCATTTCTGTGGCAGACATCAGCACAGATATGGAGGAAACGGGGCAATGTCATGATCTCAAATGAAATTCCATGCATGAGATGAGTGAGTCATTGAAAATTCAAGAATTCACAATCTGAATTCAACTAAAAGAAGAAGATGGAGATGATCAAGACACATAACCTTCTAACTACTTTAGAAAACCTAACAGTTTGGGGTGCTTGGGTGGCTCAATTGGTTAAGCATCCAAATCTTGATTTCGGCTCAGGTCATGTTCTCACAGTTTGTGGGTTTGAGCTGTCTGCACTGACAGTACAGAGCCTTCTTGGGATTCGCCCCCTCCCTCTCTGCTTCTCCCCTGCTCACACTCTGTCTCTCTCTCTCTCTCTCTCTCTCTTAAAATAAATAAATACAGTTAAATAAACATTTTTGGGCTATATTTCACCATCACACTGGAGGAAGAAAATTTTTAAAAGCAGGTATGCCAGCAAGGGTAGAGGTCTCATATGTGTTAGCATCTGCAATGCACCAAGCTTTGGGTGGCTCACTCCACATAGCAAATCTCATATTCATCATGACAATTCTAGTGAGAAAACATTAACCTATTCAAACATGACGAAGCATCTTTAGAGGGAGTAAGTGAACTTTCACTACTTTGTGAAGTGTTTTGGAAAGATGAAGGAATACGCATGGGGAGAGATAGTAAGAAGACCAGAAAAAAAAAAGAAAAAGAAAAAGAAAAAAGGAAGAAAATGCCCCAGCTGTGTAAGGAGGAATGCAGAGTCAGCAGCCACTCAAGGCTGCAGAGGTTATGAAAAGGCGTCCCACCTCAGGGATGACTTTTGCGAGGCACTGGTAGAGTGTTACTCAACCTTAGTAGTCCACACGTCAAAGATACTGCACGATGAGTTCATCTTCAGTGCCTTCTGGTGGTGTCACCATCACATTTTCTCTTTTCACCGTGAGTCAAAGCAAGAGTAAGTGAAGACAGTTCAGGACTTCCCTAAACTTACAACAAACAAGAATGAGCCCAAGATTCAATGGCTGATAATAACTGGTCATGAATTTTTTTTGTAGGAATGGAGGGTAGGCAGTAGGTCTAGAGGACTTGAGGAATAAAGAACATACCTATGACTAAAAATAATCAAGAAGGTAAGTGGAGAGAAGCAACAAAAACAACAAAAAAAGATGGCACAAGAAAGCAAGATGAGATTTTTCCATATTCAATCTGGCTTGAAGTGGAATGTCCAAGGACATTCATTTCTGAATGGAACCCATTTCTCCATTTACCAGTGAGGAAATGTCTTCTGCTGCCTATCTTACCCACATACTGACAGATTTTGGCATTTTAGGAAGTTATACTTACAATTTTTACTATTTGAAAATTCAGAAATCTTTTGGTTACATGTGAGAAAAAATCCTGCTCAAACGGGTTTAAGCAAAGATAAGATAAGATGAAACAAAATAATACAAAAATAAATTTAATTACTTCATTGAAAAGTTCAAGAAATGTTTCTGGCCCATTTAACCTCAGGATCTCAAACAGCCCAAATCATATTAGTAGCTTTCTCTCTCTTCCTTTTCTTTCTTTTCCCCTCCTTTACTCTATCTCCATTTTTATTTCTAGTTCTATTTCTTTCTATCTCTCTGTCCTACTTTCTGCTCTATTGACATCATTCTCAAGGGGGCCTTCTCCACTAGGGATCGGATTACCCCAGCTTCCATTACTAGTACAGCTGTTATTCCAAGTGGAAAGGGCCTTCTCTTTCCCCAAAAGGCTAACAAAAGTCCTGGCATTGAGTCCATCAGACCAATTTGAGTCACCTGTTCTTCCAAGCACAACGTCCAGGGAATGGGATATGCTGATTGGCCATATATGCCCCCCTGGAGTTGAGGGGTGACTTAGACCCTCCCAAAGCCATGGACTGAACATAGAGGAGGGATGTTCTCCAAAGTAAAGAAGGGGAATTGATATTGAGCAAGCAGAAATAACAGGTGTGAAGTCCATTGTAGTCATTTTAAAATTTACTAAGGCTCAAATTTAAAGCACTCGGACTTTTGATATTGGCTATCAAGATGTATATCAAAGCTCTGTGGATATAAAGGAGGATGAAGGAATTTCTCCTTAGAAGGCAACAAGTACTGCTTCATGGAGGAGGTGCTCTTTGAACTGCAGCTTGAAGAAGGAGTAATGTTACAACAGAGGCAGTAAGTGCTCACAAAAAATGCATACCCTCCCTGACTCTTCCCAGCCTTCTCTGCAGTTGGGATGGAACCATGTGACTACTTACGGTCAATGGACTTTGAATGGAAGTGGCCAGCTTCCAGCAAATGCAGTCAAAGCCAGCATGTCTCATCCATTTCTTTCTTTCCTTTTGGCAGAGTCTGTGGAAGTTGTGTATTGTAATTGTACAGCCTCAAGATGGAATCCTTGGGTCACTGCATGGAGGACAGCCACCCAGGAAAGGTGCCCAACCCACAACAACCTTTGAATGGGTGAGAAGACCTCTGTGGTGGTAAGTTACTGAGATTTGGGGTTAAGATAAGATCACCCAACAGGATCTGCTTTATATTTCTGGAGTCTTGTCACATGACTTGTCCCATGAAGTTTATAAACTTCATCTAAGCAGGACTGCTCTGCTCTATATGTCTTTCTTTGACTTTAGATCAGCGAGTGAGATGTCCGTGTCATGTCACTGTGATGGGATGGCACATGAGAGCAAATGAAAAGGTACACAGCCCTCTCGGGCCGAAGCTCAGAACTGATACACTGTCATTTCTCATGCCATTAGCCAAAGCAAAGTCACATGGCCAAACCCAAAGTCAAGGGGTTGGGAAATGTATTCCACCCATGACAAAGGCATGGAAATGGTGTGAATCTCGGGAAGGTGAAGATTTGGGACCAATAATTCCATCTACCTCTTAGGCATCTTACATTATGTGAGAACTCATGAAAACCTCAGAAGACAACTGGAATTGTCAAGACTCTCCTGGACTTTGAAAGCAAAAATAATGACCCCTATCCTCCAGAATTTTCCTCATTCAGGAAGCTCAAAAGCCACAAGTGTCTCTCTCAACTTCTCCAGCCTTCTCTCCCACCAATCTACTTTCTCCACATTGTGGATATAGGAGTCTGGATCTTTATTTACCCCAGTGACAAGCAAGGAGATGTAAATAGGCCATAAGGAAAGCTGCTTTTTCATTTGCACTACCTCATTCGTTTTTTATTTATAAGATATACGGCTCTGGAAAGCTGTAAATAAAGAGGCTAGAAACAGCTTGAGGGGCTGGTGATGGAATCACAAATCACCGGAGTTACATCTTCATCTGTACCCTGATGTAGAAACTTTATAATTGCCAAAATATATTTATCTCTGCTCAGGCTACACAATTTGTATATCAGAAGCTAAAACTAAGTGACCTCAACTTTCCTAAGATGCCTGTGAAGTTTCATACTGACCAGGCCAAATTTGGCTGGAGTGGATCCTGCTATTTCTCATCCTGTCCAAGGCGATGTGTGCCATGCTGCTGGTGGCCCACAGTCCAGTGTGACTGTTTGTATGTGTTCCCATGTGTCTGCTCTCATCTTCTTATAAAACCCCCAAATGAGCCAGAAGGTGATGTGAGGGCTTAGGCCCACCAGTCTACCTATCATGATACAAATTCTTACCAATTAATCCCTTTCATGATTTATAGGATAAACTGGGAAGATATGGATAGGTAAAGAGTGTTGTGTCCAAAATATCTCACTTAAAATGCACCTAAGACAGTCTGAAACGAATTTATTTACCGTCCCCATTAAGAAAATCATTTTCAGGGCACCTGGGTGGCTCAGTCGGTCGCGCGTCTGACTTCGGCTCAGGTCATGCTCTCATGGTTCATGAGTTCCAGCCACGTGTTGGGCTCTGTGCTGATAGCTCAGAGCCTGGAGCCTGCTTCGGATTCTGTGTCTCCCTCTCTCTCTGTTCCTCCCCCACTCACGCTCTGTCTCTCTCTGGCTCTCAAAAATAAATAAACATTAAAAAAAAATTTTTTTAAATCATTTTCAGATCTTTGAGCTGCCTTTGTGGATTTGAGAAGATAAGAAGCATATTTTATGAGAAAGAGAAGCCTGGACTCCAGAAGGAATGACTCAGTAAAAGTAAGGAGGTAGAGCACTCTCAATGGACAAAACTGGATGGTGGGTCCCTAGAGAAGGGAGGATGGACTTACCACAAAAAGGAATAATAAACAAAAATAAAATCTGACAGAAACAGATTTTGCTCTCTTCACAATGTTGCTGAGGCTTGTCCTGAAAATGGGATTCACACTAATAACCAACGTTCATTGAGTAGTTGCTCTAAGCCGGACAGTGTGCTAAGTGTATTACGTGCCTCATCTCATGCCATCTCATTTTTCTTCATAGCCGCTATTATTATCCTGTTTTCAGACCAGAAAACTGAGGCTTGAGAGACAGTGAGTGACTTGACAAAGGTCACACAACTGGTAAGTCACAGTGGGATGGGAGGTACAGATGGGCCAAGGATGTAACCAAAGCAGTCCGCCTCTTACCCGGAGAATGTAATCATGGTACCACTTTTCCTTCATTCTCTTTAAAGAATGGACTGACCTAGCTGTGGGGATGTTAAAAAAAGAGGCCAAAAGAGAAAAAGCAAATAATAACACCAAAAGAAATATCAAACAAATAATGAGGCACTAATAATACTGAATTTAGACTCAGGATATCAGTGTTTTACTCCTGGCTCTCTCTGCCATCTAATTATTTGAAAGACGAGGCACAGATTCTCTGGATCCCAACGTCTTGCATGAAAATCTTGCAGTGTAATGGGATACTGGGTGATAATTTTTCTGTCGCTCAGAGTTGATAACAGGCTGCAAAATAGAGGACAAAAAGGGATCAAGTGCCCCATACTCTATACTCCATAAGTGTGGGGGGCCAGATATCCACTGCAGGGATTACCACGAGACAGGCTCTGCTACCTCCAACCAGCACCTGTAAAATGAGCTCTGTGTCCCACCCAATTCCCCTGGCACTCACCATTTCCACATTCTCCTTCAGCTTTCTACAAAAAGAACCTACGACTCTCTGCCTGTGAGCTTTCTCCTTCCCTAGAAGCATGTTCAGCCTGTGCATTAAGTAGTCTGGAAGTGCAGAATTGTTATTTCTTCCAGGAGAAGATGGAAAGGAATTCATAGGAAAATAAACCAGCTCCCTTGCCTTCAGCAAACGCCTCCATGAATTTTCACCTGTCCTTCTCTCATTCAGTAATGTCATATATGCTTGGAAAACTCCTTAAATTACTCATAATAGGATCAGCTCAGCTGTTGTAACAAGTAACCCTAAATCTGAGTAACTTACCACAACAGAGGTTTTCTCACCCATGCAAAGATCAATATGGGTTAGGCGCCTTTCCCAAGTGGCTGCCTTCCATGTAGTGACCCAGGGATTCCATCTTGAAGCTCCACAATTTTAATACAAAACTTCCACAGACGCCACCAAAGGGAAGAGAGAAATGGATGAGACACACAGGCTTTCAACTATCTTTGCCTGGAAATTTGTCACTTCCACTCAAAACCCATTGGCCAGAAGCAGTCACATGGTTCCAACCCCAGGGCCATAACCCTACTCCTTCAAGCCCCAGCTCAGAGAGCACCTCCCCCAGGAAGACTTGCCCGATCCCCCGTGGCCCCTTCCAAAGAGAACAAATTGCTTCATCCTCCTTTATGTTTCCCACAGCACATTTGATACATATTCCTAATTTATACTTCCCAGATTGCCTTATAATTTTGCTCTCCCTTTATTTTGTGAGCCCTACAAAGGCAAAAAACATGTTGTTTCTTTTTCTAGCTCCTATCACAGTGGCAGGGAAGTAGCAAGGATTTAATAAATGTTTAGCGAATAAATGAGTGAATGAATGAATGAATGAGTGAATTATGACTTCATAAATAGCCATAAACTTGCAAGTTTCATCACAAAAGCATGCAATCAGCATCTTCATGAAGCCATCCTTGACTCTCCTGATGTGGGATTGTTCCTTGACTACATTTCTCCTTCTGGGAATGGCAAGGAACCAAAGTCAAGGAAATACTAGATAACAGTAAAGCCCAGGATCAGGAGCCTTGAATTAGTACAGCAGGACACAGATGCCAAACCTAGGTCGGAAATAAAAACAGGACCTCCAGGCTTTAACACACTTTCCAAGATGCACCAACCCCTCCCCTCCAGCCCCCACCAAACACACTGAGAACCCAGCTCAAAACCCCAAGGGCAGCTGGCACTTCCAAGACCACAGTCCAAACCTTCACAAGAGATGAGCTGAGCCAAGACAATCCCTAACAGGCAAGAGTGAATGAAAGAATTTGAGATTTGTCAGCTGAGGAGCCTCTGAGAAAAGCAAAAATTTAAGCTTCCTAAGATCCATCACTCTTGCCATATGCTGCGACTTTTCCATTCATACCAGCAATTGTGGGAATTTCAGCTTCTGAATATAACATTGAGAAACTGAGAGTTTATAAATGAGTCTTGACTCAGAGTAGGCCCTTGTTAAAGTTCTTCAAGCCTTATGTGAACCGATGCTCCAATCAAGACCCTTACTGTTTGAGGGACACCTGGGTGGCTCAGTCGGTTAAGCATCTGACTTAGGCTCAGGTCATGATCTCACAGTCCGTGAGTTTGAGCCCCACATCGGGCTCTGTGCTAACAGCTCAAAGCCTGGAGCCTGCTTCAGATTCTGTGTCTCCCTCTCTATGACCCTCCCCCATTCATGCTCTGTCTCTCTCTGTCTCAAAAATAAACATTAAAAAAAAATTTTTTTTAAAAAAGACCATTACCATTTGAGACAGTGCCCACCAAGAAGGAGGTCATCACTGTTTTGTTATGACCTTGTTACTACCAATCCTTGCCACCTCTCTGATACCACAACTGATGCTCTCTGGGACTCTCAGGTTGTGCCCAAAATCAAAACATTATGCTGAGACAAGAGCTGTGAGAGGGATATAGAGGATGGGAATGTGAGAAATGTAATAGAAAATTGCAGCAGGATAGTGCTTTGCGTTCTGGCCAAAGCAGGACCACCTCTAGGGTACATGAGTCCCCTGACTCTATAAGCAACTTGAGCAACCCAGAATCAGTGTATCAGTCCTATTCTGGCAGGCTGGCCTCACCTGATCCTGTAAAAGATATACTGTACTTTCCAATATGATCAATCTTCTTGCCAGGCTGCTCTCCTGGAACCAGGCCCCAAGTCAACCCTGCAGGCCAACTCCTACAAGCTCTTTAGGGCTTCTGGTCAATCCCACATGCTGCTGAAGGGTCAGACAGAGCCCTGAGGATCAGGATCTGCTCTCGACCCAGAATATCCCGTTGGGATGACTTCATAATCAGAGAAAACTTGAATCATAGAAAGATATAAAGAAGGCAATAGATGTCACCTATAATATTTCCACCTAGGATTACCCCCTATTAAAATTTTACTCTATTTAAAACTAGTGGGTTTTTTTTCCTATAGTTACATAATTTGCTTTGACTCAGGACTGGCTACATAATTTTGGGGCCTAGTGCAAAATGAAGGTAGGACCCCCTATTTAAAAATTTCTTAGCCTTTCAAAGCAGTGACAGCAGACTGATCAATACAAAGACACTTTGGAGCACAAGGTTCTATGTGACTGTACAGGTTGCAGCCCATGACGCCAGCCCTCATTGTTGGCCTGCACTGGTCCCAGGCACTAAAGGAGAATTCAGAAAATTGTTAGGAAAGCACTCCAGAGTGTGAGGCCCCCTCCAACACGTGGTAGGACAGGAGTCATGCCTGCCTGGGTCTAAGTGCAGTGTTGTGCCTAGAGATACAGAGATAAGGGGCAAGTTTCAAAGTGACTTACCCCAATTTGTCCCCAAATCCCCAAATGTCAAGGAACTCATGATAGAAAGGCTATGTAGCTTATGAAGCACTTAGCCAGTAAAACATTACACAGTCACCAAAAATGATGTTTGCAAGATACTTCTAAAATTACTGGGTAAAATTATTGCAATGGAATAACAAGTAAATTAAATATACAATTATGTGAATATGTACGAATAGGAAAAAAAAAACTAGAAATGAGTCAAATTTCAAAGGGGTAATCCCAGGTAGAAATATGACAGGTGACATTTATTATCTTCTTTATATTTTCCTATGACTCAAATCTTCTCCAACAAACAAATATGAATTTTATAAGGAAAACACAAATTTTTAAAATATAGCTGTATATGGTAGCTTTCACTTCTGATAAATTCTAGAAAAACTTTATTATGAAGCTTTATAAGAAGTGGACTTATGCTATTCACAGTGCTCTTTAATTCCTAAATGGTAGGAAAAGCACAAAAATACTTTTATGTAATACTGATTTCTTCAACCATTTTTGACATAATATTAAACACTAAAGGAAAAAACGTATTTTGAATTATTGCCACACCAGTTTACCTAATGCCAACCCATCCCCTTCTGTCCCTTGAAGGGGGTTATGTTCCAGTTCTCAATTTGGGAGTGAACGTTATTGAGAGTAACTGAGGGCCTGGAAGACAGATGTTTAGATACAGATGTAGCAAAGCAAAAAATTATACACTCCAAGAAACACTAAAATTGTAACCTGCTGTTTCTCTATTTCCAACCTTTATTTCCTCATGATCTCTCTCCTTCACCCCATTACCATAAAATAGGGTGTCTTTGTCACTTTGTGCTGCTATAATAAAAATGCCACAGACTGAGTGGCTTAAATGACAAAGATTTATTTCTCATAGTTCTGAAGGCTGGAAGTCCAAAGTCAAGACCCTGACAGATCCAGGGCTCACTTCTGCCTTGTAGACAACTGCCTTCTTGTATCCTTGCATGACAGAGAACAGGGAAAGGGAGAAAGCAAGCTCTCTCTGTCTCTCATAGAGGCACTAATTCTGAGGTCTCTGAGGCACTAATTCTGAGGTATTCTGAGGTCTCCACCCTCCTGACCTAATTGCTTTCAAAGGTCTCTTCTCCAAATGCCATCACCTGGAGGATTAGAGTTGCAACATATAAATTGGGTGGGGCTTTGGGTGGGGGGAGAGGCATCCATGAATATTCAGTCCATAACAGAGGTAAAAGAGAAGTTGATTTTGCCAATTAAGGACTACTCAGCATCTGCTTGTTTAAACCAGTCTCTTTCAGGGGCACCTGGGTGGCTCAGTCAGTTAAGCGTGGGAATTCGGCTCAGGTCATGATCTCACGGTTCCCGAGTTTGAGTCCCGCATCGGACTCTGTGCTAACAGATTCCGTGTCTCCCTCTCTCTCTGCCCCTCCCCCACTCATGCTCTGTCTCTCTCCCCTTCAAAAATAAACAAACATTAAAAAATAACATTAAAACAGCCTCTTTCAGATTCACTTAGAATAAGTCCAAATTTTGCCATTTGCTCGCAAAAGTTCCGTGGAGAGAAAGGAGAGACACCGAGGATTTCTTGAAAGATAATCAGAATATTGATTTTTCTAGTTACCACAAACCTGATTTTTGGAGTAAGCAGAAGATGAGATTTCATCAGGAGATATTGTTCCTACACGGTATCTAGCGCTGACCTCCGTGTTGAAATTGCCTCACTGGCCCATTGGAAGGAAGATTTAAGAAACAACCTTACTTGAGATTTATTTGGTTTATGTAGGGACAATGAGGACTAGGTTTCAATTAGGAGAACGCACAAAATATATTTCTCTTGGGCGTTCATTTGGCACAGTTCATCTGTTTTGTCTTACAAATACTCTGACCATGGAAAGGATCGTAGTTTCCTCTTTGCTTTGACTGGTAGGAAGTTCAGAGCCAAATTTATAGTTTATCTCTAATAAGTGCATAATTTATGACATGTAGTTTGTTCACTAACCTTCCATTTAGTTCAATGGACTTTTCTTACTCTAGTTTCCTTAGTCCCAGTTTCCTCACTACTTAGTTTTCACCATAGTATGTTCCAGCTCTGGAAAGCACCTCAACATTGTTTGGAAAACACTGAAGCCTTCCTTGAATATCCAGCACCCCCTCCCAGTAGCAGGAATACTCTATCTTATAGGGTCCTCTTTTGGGTATCTCCGTTAAAGACTGTTTTACAACACGAATGCTTCTCCCACTGGCCTGCACTTCTTTTTTGTTTCTTTTATGTTGATTTATTTTGAGAGAGAGAGAGCATACTCACACGGGCACGTGACAGTGGGGGAGGAGAAGAGAGAAGGAGAGAGAGAATCCCCAAGCAGGCTCTGCACTGTCCATGTGGTGCCCAACCCAGGGCTTGATCCCATGAATGGTGAGATCATGACTTGAGTTGAAATCAAGAGTCAGATGCTCAACCAACTGAGCCACCCAGGCCCCCCTGGCCATAAACTGGGTCTTCGTACGTACTTGACACCTGGTGTGTACCAAGCAGTTGGAAAACGTTTGTTCAAGAGAATGAGTGCAAGGATGGGGGAATGCTTTGAAATGATTGAAAAAATGTGCAAAAGCGACTTACATTGTGGTATTCGTTGCACGTGACAATTTGCTTTACAATATTATGATAATGTTATATAAGACGGCTCTATAAAAAATTAGGATGAAACTTTAACAGCAGGATTTTTCAGTGCTACCCACCAAGTCTTGTTCTGCAAAATGACTGTCTGGCTGAAAGCATGTTTGACACTCTTTATTGGTTGTGAAGGCAAACCTGTAGCTTCGTGAAGCAGGTCCAATCAAATACCATCTGCTGTCAAGTTGAAGATTTTTTGTCTTCGAGTCACAAAGTCTTTAAGCAAAAACTGCTTTCGTGTTTGAATGGACACAAAACAAGCGAATCTTTTCTAGAAACTAGCGTAGTCTAGAAATGTAGATTGTTCTCAGAACCCCCGGAGTGACCATGAAAGCCATCACCTCAGTAAGTCCTAAATCCAGGGCTTCTGAGCTCTCAGAGTTGTGTAAAGGTTTGTGTAGTCCTGACTGCCATACTCGTAGCCAATGGCTTGCATTTGCCCAGTACTTTACAGCCTCCAAAACTCAGGTACTTAATGCAAAAATGATTGTTATTTTCTGAACATTTACTATGTGCCAAGCACTAGCGTAAGAACTTTACATATATTTAGCAGGGAAAACATGGATGTTAATAAGCGCCCTTTCTACCTGAAAAAGGAGAGTAAATTCCTAGATCCCCTCTCTGTGCTGAGAGAAGATGGTGGGTGGGGATGCCAGTGAGGAAGCTGATAGCTCAGTCACAGCAAGAAAAGAATCAGAAAGACCCACAGGAAGGTGTAAGAAGGTGGAGGAGCTTGAACAGCAGAAGGGGACAAGACAGACTCCAGAAAGAAAGGTCTGCAGCGAGAAGAGACAGGGGAGCCCGAGAAAGGTGGAACAGATGCTGTGGGGAAAAGAAGAAACGTTTCAACGTGACAGGGCCATTCGTGACACGGTGTGCAATATAATCATTCCATGAAATAAATATGGAAGCACAAGTGAGGTGTGTGTGAGGAACTGGAATACCAAACCATGCCTGGGTTACATACGTTATTTCTCTCTCTGTTTGTAAGATTCGTTACTTTATACCAGGTGCCAGCAAATTACAGCCATGGGCTAAATCTGGCCAGCCTGGTTTTGCAAATAAAGTTGTATCACCACACGGACACACCCATTCATCTTAAGAATCAGTTATGGCTGCTTTGGGGGTTCCTGGGTGGCTCAGTCGGTTAAGTGTCCTATTCTTGATGGAAGCTCAGGTCATGATTTCACAATCATGGGATCAAGCCCCACATCAGGCTCTGGGCTGAGCACAGAGCTTACTTGGGATTCTTTCTCTCTCTCTCTCTCTTTCTGACCCTCCCCCACTCTCTCTCTCTCTCTCTCTCTCTCTCTCTCTCTCTCTCACACACACACACACACACACACACACACACACACTCTGTCTCTCTCAAAAGTAAATAAATAAGCTTTAAAAAAATCGACTATAGCTGCTTTCACACTATAATGGCAGAAGTGGGTGGTTGCAACAAGGCTGTTGGCTTTATGGCCCACAAAGCCTATAATATTTACTTTCTAGCCCTTTACAGAAAGTTTGCCGACCAACCCTTGCTTTCAACTCCTAAATGACAAATACAGAAGTATCCATGAAAGGAAACTATTTTATCAGTCAGGTTAATGGCGTCAGGGAAATTTGGAGTCAGTAAATCTGAGTTAAAGATATATTCATTGTTTTCTTGGCCAACTTTTCCCATCTGTAAAGTGGGATTCATAATAACGTGCTTCACAGAGTTATAAGGAGATTCCAATGTGAAAATCATTTTTTAACACATGCTTTGTAGTTCATAAACATTAGAGAAATATCAGGTATTGCTGATAGTCACGAGTGGCTCAAAATTTGTAATTAATAAACACTACAGAAGCCTCAGATATGGCTGATTTATATATCATCCTGCATGATTTCCTCAGACAGGGAGGAGCTAAACAAAGGGTCTTGTAAAGGTTCTTGAAAAGATGCTTGATCTTTCTACTAGAATTAGCAGCCTGCCACGTTTTGTCTTAAAAGTTCCTACCAAAAGCTTAGTTTGACATTTTCCTCTGTGAACACTTTCTGTTTCCATGAAGCTAATCAACTATGAAGTTCATTCACGCACAAGGATGTCACCAGGCTGAGGAATAAATATGAGGAGGTCATACAACTGTAAAGAAAGTTTTGTGTTAAAGCAATGCAAATGAAGCCATCACAATGACGTAACCATGAGAGGACTGATCACATTCTAGACTTCCAATGAATAAAGGGTGTTCATAAAGTCCTCATCTCATTTTTTAACTTTCAGAGCTTAAATTGTGTACATGAGACAAACACTCCTCCAATGGCATTTAAAGGCAAATTCATAAGCACATTTAGAACAACTAGAATACATCTTGGCATAACCACCATCCATCATGACATGAGACTTAAATGCTCAGTTTACTCTTTCAGTCCCTTGAAGACCGCCTTAAATTCCATCATGAAATACAATTTTGTTGCATCAACAAAGTCTTTAATATGCCCCTTTGAAATATGATAGGTCAGGTGAACAAGTGGCCAAGCAATCGATCATCATTTCTCTGAATGATATTTAAGGGCTTATTTATTAAAGTTTTAGGATAGCTAGAATAGATAATTATACACTTCCACATGACCATCCATCTTTCCCTGCTGCCCATTTGCTCCAGAAAGATACAACAGTCTCATTGATGATTTGTCACTGATGGAATTCCTTTCGGTAAACTTCATCCAACTAGAGTTTAAAATGTCATGCATTGCGCTATTCTGGTTGAGAGCAAAGAATTTTCACCTTGTAACTGATAGAGGCTTCAATTTGCTAGCCATCTAGAAGCCATATCTCATTTATTGGGCTTGGAAAAAAAGAATAAATTGCATCTTACGGAGTTGCCCTGAATTACTTTAATAAATTTGCTTTCAGATGATATTCAGAGGGTATCTTGCATACCTTTGACCTAAGGCATTTTGATTCTTTAATTCTTTAAATAAAAACATGTACAACAAATTTACACTGAGCGATATCCTTAATTAGCAATATTGGCTCAGAATTTCTTCTTTTATCAGAATTATTTTTTCCTCAAGAAATTGTTTCCAATGGAGGAGGAGAAGAAAGAATCATAAAAAAACCCAAAATTACCTTTTAGTACAGTAAGCAGTGGTTCCTAAACATGGTAGCCCATCAGAATCATCTGAGAACTATTAAAAATTCACATCCCTAAATTGACTTGAAATAACCAAATCAAAATCTCTGAGGTGTTAGTCATTTTTATTCTTAACGAACATCCAGGCTACGCTATTACAGACTGTTCAATACCAGACTGGAAACTGTTTTCTGGAGTAACTCAGTCAAACGGGACCACATGGCATGTCCTCATTCCAATGATTGACCTTGCACTGTTGAAAAAAGCACTCATAGTTCACAGAAAAGACAAAAGTCAGAAATTCGGTTAAAAATTAATACATGAGGGTGCCTGCATGGCTCAGTCAGTTAAGTGTCCGACTTCGGTTCAGGTCATGATCTCACAGTTCGTGGGTTCAAGCCAGGCATCAGGTTCTCTGCTGTCAGCACGGAGCCCACTTGGGATGCTCTGTCCCCTATCTCTCTGCCCTTCCCCCACTTGTTCTCTTTCCCTCTCAAAAATAAATAGACATTTAAAAATAAAAATTAATACATGAGACCCTTATGGATGCAAATATATTATGTATTAAACTTCCTAAAAGATCAAATTAAAAAAATAAGTTCATACTCTCAGATACGATTTACTTCTAAAGATATCAATTTTCCCCAAATGCAATTCCAATTAGTATTCTACAATTTATATTAAAATGCCCATGAAGAGCTAAGTCAACTTTGCAGTTGAAGAGAAAATATAAGGAGGGAACTATTCCTACCAAATATAAGATATATAAAGCGTCCGACTTCAGCTCAGGTCATGATCTCACGATCTGTGAGTTCGAGCCCCGCATCGGGCTCTGGGCTGATGGCTCAGAGCCTGGAGCCTGCTTCCGATTCTGTGTCTCCCTCTCTCTCTGTCCCTCCCCCGTTCATGCTCTGTCTCTCTCTGTCTCAAAAAAATAAATAAACGTTAAAAAAATTTTTTAAAAAAGATATATAATAAAAGTACAGTAATTGAAAGTAATATGGTACTGCTGTAAGAACAGACAAATAGGCCTAGGGAAGAAAACAGAAAGGGGTGCCTGGGTGGCTCAGTTGGTTAAGTGTCCAGCTTCGACTCAGGTCACATCTCACAGTTTGTGAGTTCAAGCCCCACTTTGGGCTCTGTGCTGACAGCTCAGAGCCTGGAGCCTGCTTCAGATTCTGTGTCTCCCTCTCTCTCTGCCCCTTCCTAGCTCACACTCTGTCTCTGTCTCTCTCTCTCAAAAATAAAATAAACATTTGAAGACATTTTTTAAAAAAAGAAAACAGGTCAGAGTTAGACCCACATATAAATGGAAATGTATTGGTACAAGCCAAATCCAGAGGGGTAAAGATAGCTTATATAATAGATGACGTTGGGAAATTCGTTCATTATACGCAGAAAACTACTACAGGATCCCTACCTACGCTACATGCAAGGTAGACACCGAGTAGATTAAAGTCCCACACAGTAAAGGTAGGAGCAGTAGATTTAATAATGTCAAAGAATATCTTTAGGATCTAATGGTGATGAAGGACCTCTGAAACAAAATCCCAAAAGCATAAACTATCAAGACAAAATTAATTAATTTAATCCCATCAAAATTGAGAGTATCAGTGTGATGAAGGAAATTATGGAGAAAGTCAATTAGACACACGACATTCTGAAAGAAAATAGTTGCCATGTCTAAAACTGTCAAGAAACTAACATGTAGAACACAAGGAGGAGGCGGGGGGGAGAAGAGGAGGAGGGAAAGAATCGAATGTGAATTTTTGATGGTTCTCAGATGATTCTGATGGGTTACCATGTTTAGGAACCACTACTCGCTGCACTAAAAGGTAATTTTGAGTTTTTTATGGTTCTTTCCTCGCTTCTCCATTGGAAACAATTTCTTGAGGAAAAACAATTCTGATAAAAGAAGAAATTCTGAACCAATATTGCTAATTAAGGATATTGCTCATTGTAAATTTATTGTACATGTTGAAGTTAAAATTCTTACCAATCAACAAGAAAATTTCACAAATCTCAATAGAAAAAAATGGGCCAAAGTTATAAAAGGCAACTACTTAAAAAGAAAACACAGAGCCTGATAAACACATGGAAAGAGATCAAACTAATAATTACAGAAGGGCAAATTATAACTATGAGATGTCACTTTCTATCATAAGATTGGTAAAAATTAGATAGCAAGATAATGCTGAAAGCTGACAATGTGTGGCTCAAGGAATTCTCATGCAGAGCTCATACAGAATGTGTGTACCTATCGGAGGGCCATATAGCTGTGTGATCAAATTAAGTGTAGTCTTACCCTATGACCCAGCATTCTAGCTCCTGGAAGTGTTTCAGAGACATTCCCACACAAGTCAATGAGGGTATGTATGATAATACCCTTGATAGCATTGCTTCTGGTGGTGGGAAATTGAAAGCAATCCTGGTATTCCACATCAGAAGATGCATAAGTTCAATGCTGAATATTATGCAACAGCTAAAATCAACAGGCAGATATACACAAAAGCACAAAGAAAGATTAAAACCAGTGTTGAATATAAAAAGAGAAAGAGAATGAGATCTACATAACACAATAACATTCACGTAAATTAAAAACCCATGTTCAAAAATAACACACACTGTGTAACAACATATATAAATAAAAGGATACCCATGAAATCATTCAAAAATGGTTGACTGTGGGTGAGGGAGACAGAGGGGGGAAATGGAGATAAAAAGGAAGGAAGGGAGGGAGGGAAAGGCAGTAGAGAGGAGGGCAGGCGGTAATAACGAAGGAAGGAAAGAGAAGGAACTTGCTCTACCAACAATAATCGCACGCCAGGAAATGTGATTAAGTGAATTCTCTGAGTCTGAGGGCCAAAGA
The DNA here is from genome assembly GCF_046562875.1 of Panthera onca. Lineage (NCBI taxonomy): Eukaryota > Metazoa > Chordata > Mammalia > Carnivora > Felidae > Panthera > Panthera onca. Next base: position 135,144,097 of record NC_138347.1, on the reverse strand, counting down.
AAAAGAAAGAAAATACATCAATATCCTAAGCATGTGTTGCTTTGTATCTGAATTGTTGTTCTACCTAAGCAATTTCCAAAAAAAGGAAAATGTTAGTTCTTAGAGGGCACAAGTGATCTGTGAGACCACCCAGGCCTGAAAATCCCTTCAACTCTGACCATTGGATTGACTAGGAAGGCTCAGGTAGTTGTCTCAAATTCCTTGCCCAGCGGTCTGAGAGCTGGATCCTTATCTTTCATCTCTCTGTTTGTCTGTGAATAAATATATACATTATTCTTGTTCTTTTAATTCTGTAACCTCTTCAGAGCAGTTAAAAATTATGTTAAAAACTCATTAACTTTGACGAGATATTGATGATGCCAGCGGTTAATTACGAGCCAGCTGGTGTTATGGCAAGAATTAAAAAGTTAGACACTGGAAGTTTGTTTAAAAAAAAAACGACAACACACAACAACAACAAAGTCACACTACATTCACTTGGAGGATGGCTAAAAGAGTGTCCCTCGTTGATGACCTTACAGTACAGGTCAAGGAGAGATCCGGAGAGCAACAGATCAGATTGCATTCCTTTACTCCATTATAGCCTTGGTGTCTTCCAGATTCTCCCTCGCTGAGAAAATAAAAAGTAAGGGCTATAAATTCCCATGCTTCATGGTGTTAATTGATTGCAAGCTGGGGTCAGAAAGACATTTCTCCCCAAGGAGTACTCCTGCACAATTTAGAGGCACTGCGGGGGTTCTAACATGCCTCAAAAGCATTAAGTGGTGGTCACTGTCGAGTACCAAATAGCAAAATTTAGTATGCTTTCAGTTTGTGCTCACAAGGGAGGCGTGAGAGCATTGAGGGGTTCCCATCTCCTCGAGAGTGGGGGTTTTTAATAAGCCTATCACCCAATGAGGTCTTTCCTTTGGCAGCCAAAAAAAAGGTAGCGTTTTTAAAGAGAAAATAGATTTTAAGAGACCATCATGTTTTTTTTAAAAAGAAGAAAAATAAACAGAAAGGAAAAGTGTATCCTTTCAAAAGACTCTTCAACACATCAGTAGAACGAATATACGATGGGCAATAAAGAACAAGGATTCAGGGTGCTGATTTGGGGTTTCATCCGACCTCAGTCAAGCAGAGAGGTACCCTGACTTGCTCACCTGACATGGGTGAGTTACTGACACTCTAGAAGCCTCCATCCGTCATCTGCAGCATGCGCGTGGTTTTCGTCCCTGCCTCATCAGCTTTGTATCAGTAAATGATATGATACACATGGAATGCTTAGTACCACCCGGGAGTGTAGGAAACACACAGGAAACATTTATTGTTTATTTCCCAGGTAAGCAGTGCAATGCAGGGTCTGGAATCAAGCAGCTGAGCTTCACATCCATGGCTTTGCCACCTACTTCCAATGACATTTCCAACACCATTGGGAAGTCAGGGGACCTCTTCAAAGCTTCAGTGCCCCCATCAATAAAAGGAAACAATAGTACCTACCTCACAGCATGTGTTAGGATTAAATTAAGTAATCTGTGTTAAACATAAGAATGTCTGGCACAGAGTGATTTCTCTCTAGTGTCAGCTATCACTTAATGCTGTTACTATTACTACCATTGGTACCGCTGCTCTATGAACAAACCCTTTATTGATGCTGACACAGCCAGCAGGGATCAAAACACTTTGCGGAACTTTGTAATGCACAGGAAAAAATGTGTGCAGATGGAGATATAAAACCAGTTTCTCCGGAGGCCTGAGAGGGGCCCAAGCAGAAAGTGAATGCTTATTTCTAGCACCTTCGGTTCCTACCCCTGTTAAGCTGTTCAAGTGGGGATGTCTCTGGCTTTGCCCCTTCCAAGCCCTCACCCTTTGGGGGTGATGACGGGCAGCCCGTGAGCTGTGCTGAGTGTCTTTCCTGCTAATTATCACCACTCCCCCCGCTTATCTGTGGCTTGCATTTCTCCTGGCCCAGGGTGCTCTCTAGCTGAGCACCTAATGGTGGATTCAGCCATTATCATCTCTCACCCATCAGCGAATAATCGTTATTGTTTACTCGCTTCTCTTTTTATGAGGAGCACCGTTATTAAGATGGTTTTCTTTCCTTGTTTCCCATGAGGCTCTTTATTTTATAGACCTGCTCTCAACTTAGCACGGCTTTATTCTGTTCCAGAAAACTACTCATCATTTACTGATTTTCAACATAAAAAAAAAAAAAAAGTTTTCTTTTCTCCCACAAATCAAACTGTTCGGCCCAAGCCTTACTGATCTCAACCTCCTTTGTTTCTAGGAAAACACACCTTCCAATCTCATCTCAGAACATTTGCTTTTTTCTATACCTATTCCATATAGCTTCTCTCCCTAATGTTATTTCATCTTGAGAAACTTAGGGGAGGCATGTTTGTGTGGGAATTGCCATGAAAAATGAAGCTTAGGATATTGTAAATGCTAATTAGTACAGAAAAATGGGGCAAATACTCAACCAAGAAATTCCTTTGTTTTCTCAGAGGTCACAGAAATTACCTTATCTTATCCCCACCCCCATTGATGACCCTTAGAAGCCAAAAATAATTAAATACTTTGAACCACAATTTGCGTCCAAACTTAGAAATAAAAACAACCAACCATGGTTGGAAGGGACATCATCCTAAATTCTTCCCAGTTCTATTCTCACAACTAATTTTCTGATTTTTCTTTTTTTACTATGAGAACGTATGACTTTTGTAATCGGGGGGGGGGGGGACCTTTTTAACAACTTTTTATTGGTAATATTGAAAGAAATAGACAGATGATCTCATCAAACCAATGGTTTTCTCTTCCCTCCTTTTCCGGAGATATCGGGGAAGGATCGCTAACGGCAGCGATGCCGGATTGTGTCATGGGCTGGGTTTCGGAAGGCTTACAATATAATCTCTCTGCCAAGCATCCGCTATCGCATTTTTAGCTTACTGTTTGGGGTCTCATGTTTTTGCAATCCAACTCTTGACTCATTGTATGTGTACGCACACTTTGTTCCAGACTGTCTGTCAGAAGAACACTTCTTTCTAAATGAAGAAAAGTGTTTCTGCTGAATGCCAAGACTATATGAGGAATCATAGTGCGAGTTGCTATTTCTTTGTTCCTGCTGGGTTAATTGCTTTAAAGACAAAAATCAAGGGCAAGTGTGCCACTAAAAAAATGTTTTGCAGGGCACACATACGCGCCCCCCCCCCCTTGTACCTTTTGAATGATCACAAACTGCATTTGCCAACTTTTGATCAAGGTGACAAATCTTGGCTCAGAAGAGAAATTTAGCGATGTGTCAGCCCCATCAATAAGCTCTAAGGAAAAGTAATTCATTTTTAATGGAAATTCTGTTTACAAAATAGACTAGGTATATAACCAAACTCTAAGAGGAGATAACTCACCCTGGCAAATAGGCTGCATACCTAATAGAGTAAAATAAAAGTGAAGCAGAACACATTGTACTTACGGAAATAAAGTACATGCAACATTTTATAGTTACTACAACAGTGATTTTGCATCATACAGAAGCTTTTGTGCTCAGCCTTGATTTAGATTCAAGAAGTACAAAAAAAAAAAAAAAAAAAAAAAACTTCGGAAAGATGAAAAAGGAATGGAGTCATTCTATTAAGTAAAATTTGATCCTTACTTTTCAAAAATCTTGAGAACAATACAAGTTCCTTTCAGTGCCTAGAATTGATTGGGTCTTCACCAGTTTCTAGCCTCCAATGGTCTAGTGCCTCTTGCTCCTTAATAAATGTGACATCACTACCATTATAGATATTATGAAAACATTGCTTACATTCTTTTGTTTCCATTCTGTAATTCGCTTTTCACGCAGACTCTCTAGGCACCTGGGGGTGGAGAGCATTATTCCCGATTGGCAAATGAGAAAAACAAAGCCCTGAGTGGCTCTGCTCCCTGCGGAAAATCACTGACATAATCCATCCAACAACTCTGGGTACTCACCACCCCCATTTGCCAGGGGAGCAAACACATAAATGGCTCTCCCATTTGGCTAAAGGATCTTAAGCTCCCTCTAAACGTATTCAGTTTCCACCGCACACTCAGAAACAAAAAGAATTAAACAGAGTCCTTGGAAAATATAGAAATGAAAGGCAAAGCCTTACTCGTCTACTAGAGCTAGTGAAGCCTAGAGTAACAAAAGTTAAGCGTAGGATAACCAGGGATGATAATTGAGATCACCAAACATGGTAGAAAATATTCCAAAGATTTAAACAGTAACAACAACAGCAACAAGTCTTAAATAAGTAAACAACAACGAGGAAAAGACCAAGATAGGAGCTTAGGGAAGTAAGACACAGACACTGAACATCCATGCTGCTAAAAATAACATAGTTGTCGGTTTATGTGCCCCTGGGGATCAACTATTCCCCAGCTGCTAGCTCCTGGCATATAGCTCATGCTCAGTCATTTTTGAAGGAAGTCTAAATGCACCAAGGTCCCCCCTCAATGAGTCTATGTCTAGCAGAGAAATAAACATGAAAGCAAATAGTTGTTACAAAGCAAGGTCATCTTGATAATAATAGCTAACAGTTTTTGAGCACTTTTTGAGGCCCAAGATCATCATGTGCATTAATTCATTAAACCTTCACAGTAGCCCTATGAGTTAGGACCTCTTAACAGCCTCACTGTACAGATAAGTAAACTGGCACAAAGTCACCCAGACAGCTGCAAAACCGGAATGAGAAGCCAACATTGGTAGCGTAACACTGGTACCACTTAGCGTAACACTGTGTGTTGCAGAAGGAGGAGACTCTATGTTAAATCACGCCCACCGGGGTGGACTGCACAAATGGCCACGACTATTCATTCTGTCTGTATTCATGCTCTTTGCAACTGCCTTTCCATTTCCTCCCAGCAGGAGGAGAATGTGTTTCCCACCCCATGAGTCTGGACTGGCCTCGTGACTGACTTTGGCCAATAGAATGCAGGAGGGACAGATGTTTCTGTTGTAAGCCTGGGACTCAAGAGGCCTTGCTTCTGTTTATTTTCTTGGGACTGCCATGTGAATAAGCCCGGGGTAGCCTGCTGGATCATCATCACATGGAACACAACTGAGGCAGTTGGATAATCCCAGCTGAGGCCTCAGAGATGTGAGAGAGTCTATCCAAGATCAGCAAAGCCTGCTACATGACCTGCAGTTGATGGCAGATACAGAAGGAGTCCAGCTGAGCCCGATCTAAACTGCCAACCCACAGAGACAGGAGCTAGATAAATAATTATCGTTTTAAGCCACTACATTTTAAGATGGTCCGTTACACAGAACTGAGTGATACACCCACCGTATCAAAATTTTCTAGAATCATGCTTACATTTTTTTAAGTCATATAAATGCATGCATCTTAGAACTGCCAAGATAAAAATATTTTCGCAGGACCAATGTGGCAAACTATTAGGATCTTCTACCAGGACTATGTCAAAAAATGTAATCAAAACAAATTGAAACAAGGACTTTCACGGACCCTGTTTAGTTATGTGGTAGGCTGACTTCAGCTCAGGTCATGATCTCACAGTTCGTGAGTTCGAGCCTGCTTTGGATTCTGTGTCTCCCTCTCTCTCTGCTCCTCCCCCACTTATGCTTTCTCTCTCTCTCTCTCTCTCTCTCTCTCTCTCTCTCTCTCTCAAAATGAATAAGCATTAAAAAAATTTTTTAATAAAATAAAATGGTCCCCAGTGATCCCCAGCTTCTCTTGAGTGTGTCCTACAAGGCTGCAGCCGAGGCGTTGCTGGATCGGCTACCTCATCTGAAGGCTCAGTGAGGGAAGAAACAACTTCCAAGGCCACTGCATGATTGGTGGCAGGATCCAGTTCCTCGCGGGCTGTTGAACTCAGGTCCTCAGTTCCTTGCTGACTGTTGGACAGAGGCTGCCCTCCAGTCCTTGCCTGGGGACGTCTCCACAGGGCAGCACACAACGTGGCCGTTTCCTTCTTCAGAGAAGGCACAGAAAAGGAGTCAGAAAGAGTATGAGCAAGATGGAAGTCCCAGTCTATCATAACCTAATCTTGAAATCTCTATTTCGTCACATTTGCCGTATTCTATTCATGGGAGGCCACTTACTAGGTCCAGCCCAGGCAGAAGGCAAGGGATGTGCACAAAGGCACGAATACTGGGATGTGGGGATCGTTGGGAACCACTTCAGAAGCAGCCTGCCACATAACCAAATTCTAGGAAATTGTGAAGATATGAGTTTTTTAAACAGGGACTGACACATCGTATCTCAAACGCTAAGCCTTCAGGAACCAACTCTTGAAACTTGAAGGGGGCGATTTTTTTAAGTACAAATCATGCAGTGATCTTTTTGTCCCAAAAGAATAACAAAGAGCGAAACTATAAATAAGTTTTAAAAGGTTTAGGAAAATTCTCAGATGCTGGTTCTGTAATAGAATATTAAAGGGCATGAGGAACGTGTACAGTCGATCCTTAATGTTTTCAGAGTAACGTCAAGAAAGACAACCTTAGCTCCCCACGAAACGTCCCTCAGAGGCAGGCAAGATGGACCATTGGCCTAATCCGTTGTGGCATTTCTTATATACTTATGCATAACACTATGTGGGAATGCAATAAAAATTTAAACAAGGTACTACAGTTCAACAAAACAGAAGGATGCAGCTTTTGAAAAACGGAGACACGGCACCCCGCCAGTGTCTCAGGCACTTGATGTGCCCATGATCCCTTAGTTCCCTCCTCAGAAGCTCATCTAAATCATAGCTTCAGAAAGCAGGCCTTGATTCCTCACAGAATTAAGGAGAAGAAAACAGGGTTTTGTAGCATATTCCCGTTAGCGAGGGGAGGAAAATATCTGAATCCATATGACAGGGCTCTCTTTTATACCTACATTCTGTTCAAGTGTTTAAAACAGCAAAGCCATCTATTTTGCCCTCAGGCAATGTCTAAGTAGCTATTTTCGGGAGACGCTTGGGGCTTGAGGGGATTCGTTTCCCTCAAGTTTTTAAGAAGAAGGATAGGTGCATTGAGGCTTATGCTTTCCAATACACACAGTAGGGCAGAAAAAAAATGTTGCCTGCTAAAGCAGTCGCGCTTAATTAGAAGGTAAACATCCCTCCACGAAAAGGATGAATTTAAAAGTTTCCGCAGAAGCGGAGTCAAACATTTTGACATTGTCAGAGCAATAGATTCTGTCAATCAACCTGAATTCTCTTTAAGCCTTAAACATATAAGTCACATTGAGAGGGTTATGCATTTCACAAGTGGATTTATATATAAATACTTTTGCTGGCTCCAGTTCAACACAACAAAAGAAGTCAAACATTAGTCTGTATTTGTATTTCTTTGCTGAAGTGTTTTGACATAAACTGCACACAATCCTAGCTGAAAAGCAGCAGGCAGTTTGGAACTAACTGCTCCTCACACTTGCATTCTTTTGATAGGATTTTTTTTTTCCTTCTCGGAAAATTAGAAAGCTTAGAAAGCTTAGAAAGCTTAGAAAAGTTTGCTCAAACTTAAGAGAAACAAAGGCAGCAGAGCATTTCTGACAACTTCGAGCTGCGCACAGAATTCACTTTCTACGACATCTCAGAATGCCTATACGTTATCAGATTCCCGAATTCCAACTGCACAATTTGTGGTCAGCACTTACACTTTTTGAAGACAGAAAGTAGTACCTATTACATCTAGAAGTCACTCAGAAAGGGATTCTAGTTTTTAACGGATTCAGTCCTTCCAAAACAGAGAAAAGGCATTTGTAGCTAAAACCCACTAAGTAGCCCAGTCGCATCGCAAAATACTGTTGAAGACACGAATGGAAAGGAATGGCATTTTGTAGAAATTTTCATAGTCATCTATGTCTATGTGGAGTTAGAAACACATCTCTGGAAGTCATCTGTGTAGTCCGTTACTGACATGAGAATGCTGAATCACAAACCACCCTGAAACTCATGAACTCGAAACACAAGCATATTCTCACACTCAGCAGTGGTAGGGTTGGCTGCCTGTAGCTTGGACGATGGGCCCCAGGCTGCAGGTTAAGTTCAGATCTATTCCATGTGTCTCTTCCTCCTCCTCGGATCAGCAGTTGCCAGGGTCTATGGTCAGCTCCTTAAGACTTTTAAGTCTTTTTAGGACTTAAAAAGACTTAAGTCTTTTTAGGACTTAAAAAGACTTAAGTCTTTTTAGGACTTAAAAAGACTTAAGTCTTTTTAGGATTCAGGCTACAGCCGCAGTGGCTACATCATGAGATATGGTCCTCCCTGAGGATCACCAAAATGCAAAAAAGGCTAACCCATCACACAAGCACATCCAAAGCCTGTGCTTGTGTCATGTGTACTAACACCCCTTTGGTTAAAACAACTGACATCATCAAATCCAAAGTCCAAAGGTGGGGGATTGTACTTTGCCACGATGAGGCTGTGGCAATAAATCAGCCTTCCACACTACCATTCGTGGATGTTATCGCCAACCTTAAATAGCCAGTGGAAGAGTTTTGCTTTCTTCCATATTTCACATATCACCATTATATTTGAAAATTAAGAATCTAGGGGCGCCTGGGTGGCTCAGTCGGTTGGGCATCCGACTTCGGCTCAGGTCATGATCTCGCGGTCTGTGAGTTCGAGCCCCGCGTCGGGCTCTGTGCTGACAGTTCAGATCCTGGAGCCTGTTTCAGATTCTGTGTCTCCCTCTCTCTCTGACCTTCCCCCGTTCATGCTCTGTCTCTCTCTGTCTCAAAAATGAATAAATGTTAAAAAAAAAATTTTTTTTTAATTAAAAAAAAATTAAGAATCTAAAGCGCATGTGTTTTTCCAAAAAATGTTTGTATCTCATTGGAAATCTGCATACAAAGGGCAATCTATGGTTGAAAAAATTCCCGTGGTTATGAGTTTTATACCAAATATGAATACATGGATATGCAATTTATGTATACAGAGGTATATTAAGGTAGATTAAGTTTATAATTACCTTTAGATTTAGATATATAACTCTTTTACTATTTGCTTTCTTTTCTAAATAGCTTAGTTGGAAGTCAACTGGGCTGTAGCCCCCACCTTATTAAGTTCTTAGAGGTAGCATGTTATTCCAAAGAAGATAAATCTTAAACAAAACAAGATGAAAAGAAGCTAAAATAAATACTAAAATTCAACTTGTGTTTTGCTTGTTGGTTCAAAAACTGGTGCCGGTAAGAGGTGAGCAAGAAGGAGGCCACTCTGGATTGGTAGGTAGCAATTTGAATAAGCCAGGGAACTGACTTTTGAGGCTTGTCTTGAGCGGCTGCAAGGTGAGATCTTCACACCCACCTTCCAGAATCTTCCAAGTTTATACAGAGGCCTTAAGTCACTGGGTTCAGTTATACATACTGTCTAGACGGTCCCAGCAACACATTGCTCTCTCAAGGCTGTGTCCTTGGAAACGGCTCCCAATCCAGGAACGGTGGACAGAACTTTCCAAGGACAAGGGAAGGAGTGAGGAGCTTCCAATCGCCGGGTTCTGCTTTCAGGTCAATGGACCGTCACCTCCTCTCCATGGCCTCCTCTACAACTCCAGCCCTCAACCAGCTCCTACAGTCTTACACACACATCCCTCCTCCACTGTGCATCCTGAGCAGTCAGCAAGGGGTTTCATTAGCATAGAGGTGGCTTGTTCTGTGGCTATCTGGCTGTAATAGAGGCAGATGCCACAGCAACAATACAGGTACATGTAAGAGACAACACAGAATAACATAATAACTCTAAAATGAGTAACAATTTTTTTCCACAATGACCTGCATAATCTGAACCACTAATTTATTAAGTCCCCTAGGCCAAGGGTCAGATCACTCAGGGCATCTACTTGTGTCCTTGTTGTGATTTAATTAAGATGATACCTTAGCTTATTCATTGGATATGAACACACATTCTTTTTTTTATAAAAGTACAGGTACCTACCTCCTTGCCAGGCAGTAGTCATGTCCAAGGCCATCCGATTTTGGAGGGTAGCTTTTCTCATCAGAGTCATTTCAGTGTTCACAAGGACAGGCTTTGCCAGCTATTCTTTAAGACTTGCTGGGTGAATTTAGTAAAGACTCCAATGACCTCCCCCAGCAGAAATAAATACATACATACATAAATAAATAAATAAATAAATAAATAAATAAATAAATAAATATTTTACTCTTCCTGAGACAGAGCAGCAACTTCAACTTCTTCTGTCCATTTGAGGCTTTATGTAACAACCCCAAGTTAAAGTGCTCTGATACTTATATACTTTTCCTCCAGAATCCTGGATTGGCTACACTCCAGTGGCCTAATTAGCTAGTCCAGAATGTACCAATTTCTAAAGCAAATAGATGTGTGAAGTTGACACAGCAACCTTGCTTTCTTTGGAACAAGTTATTTAAGAAAATGTCTATCTATAGCAGTATCTTTTCCTAATGGATGGTAGCAAAAACACTCATTTCTAATTATTCTAAAGAAACCATCTCACAGTTGGTTTTGGGTATAATCACATGTTCCTTCAACAAGAGTTTAGTATAAGGGATTTATATAAGGGATAGACTATATCTCCTCAGGACCAGGGAGAAATCATTTTCTGTATATTTTTCCTGTTTGCCCATAATTTGACTTCAAATTCCTTCAGGTCAAGGACTGTTCTCTTTGCATCCCTGAAAACATCTTCTACTATGTCTTGTATTTATGAAGCATTTGATAAATCTGCCCAAATGATTCAAATGAGTTGAATCATCGGATTGCACCTCTTATAAATCCATTGGCTTAGAAGAGTATTTACTAGTCTTTCGGAGAAGACAATGATTGTTCTTGACAGCAGTAGGTAAATTATGAAAAATGAGGAAAATCACCAGAATGAGAGACCAAACTTTGAGTCAAATATAGTTGGGCTCCAACCAAAATGGCAGGAGAAACTATATTAGCTTCATGGGAAACCACTGGAGCTGGATTTCATTTCCTGTCTTAAAAGAGAAACTTCATTTGCCCAGAGATGTTTTGGCTGGAACATGTAGAGAGTGAGTGCCTGGTGAGACACTGGACTCAAGAAAACTGTGCTGGTTGTAAATAATTTTATACATGCAGCAAAAGAAAACTCATGAAAGCTAGAACATTCAAAAGGTACCACGGAAGCTATCTGGAGTACAAGCCTGTAGCCTTATATATAATTTGATTAACTTGTTTATGCAATGACACATTCAAATGTCCAAATAACTCCCACTTTACAAGCTTAAAAACTATTAAGACCTTGGTTTGCCTTCAGAAAATAGCTTAGTAAAATTTGGGGGGAAACTGAGACAATGATGTGATTTTTATGTAGCAATAACCCACTTAAAAATGTTCCTGGCTTGGGGCACCTGGGTGGCTCAGTCGGTTAAGAGGCCAACTCTTGATTTTGGCTCAGGTCATGATCTCACAAGTTTGTGAGATCGAACCCCACTTCAGGCTCTGCACTGACAGCATGAAGTCTGCTTAGGATTCTCTCTCTCTCTCTCTATCTCTGCCCCTCCCTCCCATGCATGCGTGCATGCTCTCTCTCTCTCTCAAAAAAAAGATTCTCTCTCTCTGCCCCTCTTCCCTGCTCTCTCTAAAAAAATAAATTAATTAAATTAAATTTTAAAATGTTCCTGCCTTACTTTCAGAAGTTTGAAAACAATTGTTACAAAACAAACTCATGTGGTTAAAAATACATATCACCATATACTAACTTTGCTTTAATTTTATTAAAATACACAAAGATAAGCTCTAAAAATAATCATCTAACAAAGATTATCATTCCTTTTCTTATCAACAAATGATTACAATTTAAGCTAGTGTTAAGTTCGTCCTCTCAATATAAGTTCCTCAACTTCAAGCACTCAGGATACCACTTTCTACCTCAAGTCATCTGATAAACATGTTCCTCTCCTCTAATACCCATATCCACCAATACCCATTTACTGACTAAAAAACCATTTCCCCTTGTGATGGGCATTGAGGAGGGCACTTGTTGGGATGACAACTGGGTGTTGTACGTAAGTGATGAATCATGAGAATCTACCCCCAAAACCAACAGCACGCTGTATACACTATATGCTAGCCAACTTGGCAATAAATTATATTTTAAAAAACAAAACAAAACAAAACAAAAACCATTTCCCTTTGACCAAATGATTGCCTCTCCAATCTCCTGGAATTCTAAGCAAAAGAGTAGTTTTTTAAAAATGTTTTTAAATATTACAGAAAAATTTAAATATACACAAACTAAACACACATCATTAGAGTAGTAGAAGTCTCTACTGGAGACTTCCATTGATTTCAGTCTTACTTGATAAAACTGCAAGTTAATGCTTAACACAGCATCTCATTCTCTTCTGTCCCCAACTCTGTTCTTTATTAGAATTCCAAGAGGGTGAGGAACAAATGATTCCCTGCCTCCTCTCCAGCTCCAACCTGCGATGTTTCTTTCCGACCCACTCCTTACCCATCCTCACACTCAACTCGATCTCCCTTAATCCCCTGAGGAATTTTAGAAAATGAAAGGCAGCTCCTTTTATTCATAAATTCATTCATTCACCAGCTATTTATGGTTATGTGCCAGGAAATGCAATAGGTAGTGAAGATTCTATGTAGGAGTTGGACATGATTTCCATCCCACATGGAGCTAAAATGGTAATGAAGGAGAACAAAAGATACATGGTTACAATCAGGTGTGATTAGTGCTGTAACAGGGACATTCAGCTCACTCTTGGAGGAGAGGAGTCTCCCCAGACAGGTGGAGGGGCTGGTTGGTCAGGGGGTATTGTTTGGAAGAGGTAATACCTCCATGATATCTATCTACATAGACTAAAGGATGATTAGAAATCAACCAGGCAAATCTATAAGGGGGAAGTGTTCAAGGCAGAGAGAACAGCACATACAAAAGCCCAGATGTGGAGAGCTTGGCACATTTGAAAAAATCAAACTTCAATATGGCTAGAGCACAGACTCTGCATGGAGAAGAGGCTTTAGGTGAGATAATAAAGGAACAGGTGAGCCTGGGAAGATAATCAGCGGCTAGTTTTTGCAGCACTTGTATTTCAAGTGAAAGGAGCTTGGATTTCACCTTGAAGGTGATGGGAACAATTGATGAATAACAAAAAGGACCATGACATAACCAGATTTGATTTTAGAGTGATCTCTTTCGTCACGTGTGAAGACTAGATTGAGCAGGAAGGTGGGGGGAGACAAGGAGACGGGAGGGGAGACATGTTAGGGGCTGTGGCAGTGTTGCAGGTGAGAAATGATGGTGGCTTTCTTGGGGGTGGAGGGAATGGAAATGGAGAGAGGTGGAGGGATTCAAGGAGTACGGTGGAGGGAAGGACGATGACATTCACTGAAGAGTTGGTTCTGGGAAGAGAGAGAGAGATCAGTGATGATTTCTGGATTTCATATGATGCTCAGGTTCCTGTTTGACCAAGAGGGTAGACGGTGGTGCCATTTGCCAAGATACACAGTCCATATTGAGTCCAGAGTCCCCGGGATATGTCAGTAACTACACGGGGCCTTGGATGAACAAGATTAGATTGGACAAATGCAGATCACAGAAATCATCATGGAATTTTGATAGTCACTTGCCCTATTATTTTAATGTGTCCCCTCATTGGACATTTGCCCCTTTACCATTGGCCACCAACGTGATGCAGGGGAAAGGGATCTGGGTTAGGAATCAGGAGACCTGGGCTCTAGACCAAGCTCTGCCACCCAGAGTCTGTGTGGCCCTGAGAAGATCCTTTTCAGTCTCTGGGTTTCATTATGTGCAGAACAACAAGATTAAAATTATCCTCAACTTTCTTTTCAATCTCAACATCCCATTGTTATTGTTCCATTTAATCTGTTCCCTGCTCACTAAAGTTTACCTTTGAAAAATAAACCATCAGTAAAAAATAAAATGAAATAACCCTTAGTAAGACATTGAATAAGCAATGTGACAGGCAGTGAAACTCCCTTTAATTCTCTCATATCAAAAATACTTTTAAAAAGCTTCTTCATAGCAGAAAAGTATCCTGGGTTGCTATTAATGCTCTTTGTTTTGGTTATTCTACCAGATATCAGGAGGTTTGTTAGATAGCTTTCCCTCCTGTCTAGCACAGCTACTCATAGCACAGTACCTGCATAACAGTACCTGAAATTTAACTACTCCAATTTCTACAAATAAGAAAACATCAATAAGCACTTGACTTTGAAATTATCTTACCATCTATTTTCTAGCATTATTTTGAGTTATAAAAAAAATAAAAGAAGAAAGAAAAGCAGTTTCCTTCATTTCATTATTCCTTCTGGAAGAACTATACACCAGGTCTCATTTCTTGATAGTAATTTCCTTTGTTATGGTGAGTCCCTTGCAGAAAATAGATCTGAAATAGCTTTGGAGACAGCTTCCTTTCACTGTTACATAGCCAGCAGTAGCAACCCAAGTCAACAGGGAATGAAATCAAAGCAAATTTGCTCTCATGTCTCATTTAAACATCAAGCCCGTATATCTGACAGCTTCTAGAATATTTCCATCACTGCGTCTCACTGCCACCTTACACAGTGGCACAGCACCTGGCACATAGTCATAACAAGAGCCACTATTATGGGGTCCTTATTAATACTAAGCACCATACTAGGAGCTCACCATATATATCTCAGTACGTTTTCACATCCAGACTGTGAGTGAGATGGGTTTTATTTTTAACCATTGTGGAGGTGAGGAAATTCAGACTCAGAGAAGAACTTGCCCTAAGTCCCTTCATAAGTAAAAACCTGGGATTGAAAGGCAAGCCATCCAATGTCAGAGTCTGGGCCTTAACAACTGGTCTGCATGGCTTCCACATAAGCACTCAACGAGCCTTATGGTTGAAAGGATGTGTAGATGCATGGATTGTCTTCATTTCTTCTCAGATCTGCTCATCCTCACTTCCCTGCTTCTGTTGGCCCACACGGCAATCCTTTGACAACCCATATCTTTAAAAGGGCTTCCTCCCCTGTCTCCCTCCAACACAATTACACAGCAGGCCATGTTCTAGGAGCAGTAAGTTCTCTGTTCTCCAGAGCTTACTTACATTCTAGGGGAGTAAGTAGACAATAAACAAGTAAATGCATAAATCAACAAAGGACCTGCAGATTGTGGAAAGTGTTTCAAAAGCAATGAGACAGAACACAGGGAAAGAAAGTGATTGGGAGAGAGCTATTTTCATGTGTCCTATCGATACTCTTTCCTCTAGCTATTCCCACTGCCCGATCCCAACAGAGGTTCAACTCTTGGAATCCTCATTATCAGCATGGCCTCGTAACTGGTCTCTCTACTTCCAGGTTCTTTTTTCTACAGTTTTTCATGATGGCCTCTTTCGAATAATCTTCTGATAATGTGTTTTCTTATCTTCCCTTTTGCTGTACATTGGGCTCAAACATCTCATACCCAAATCCTTCCATCATCTGACCTCCTCCCACACATCCAGAAACATCTTTCTTCTTTCATCCACATGTGCATCTGAAGCACCTACCGTGTCTTAGTCATGATAGAGTCCACAGTACAAGCCATCTGGTTCTTTTGGACACGTTTCTTGGGTCCCCTACGTGTTCTATGCTCATTCCCAGATGCCTAATACCAGAACACTCTTTTCTTCTCTGTCCATCTATAAAACTTTCTTTCTTATCTAGGGCCCCACTCACATTCCAGTTTTGCAACTAAGTTTCCTCTATGTAGCTATTGGTGCTTACATCCTTGTAAACAGTCACATGAGCTTCCATAGCTTTCCCTTCCAGCACATTGCTCTGTAATGTTCTTTAATCATTGCCTGACTGTGTGTGTCATATACGTCTGTGTGTGACTGAAGGCGGTACCTTTATTTGTTCAGGACAACAACCAGTTCTTATACTCTTCTCTTACTCCCTAGGGTCAATGATCACAATAGCAGCAAGAATACATTTAGCATTTATCATGAGCAAAGCACCGTGTTGCGTTTTATACCTTTCAATCCATTACTCGTCCCCATAGTTTTGTGAAGAAGTCAGCCTTTTTGCCCCCATTTGGCAGATGACAAAACTAAGTCTTGAAGAGGTGACTTGACTTACATGAGGCCACACTGTTTGCAAATGGCAAATCTGGAATTTAAACCTAGAGAGTGCGGTTTCTGAGTGTTCAACCTAGCCTCTAGGCCAGGCTGCCTGAACACAAATGTCTGCTTTATTTTTAAGTCCTGTCCCTAGCTACTTCCTAAAAAGACTCAAGACTCTCTACAGGAAAAGATACCATGTCAGGGGTAGCGCGGTGGGAACAGAGAGGGTGTGTAACTCCAGTGTGGGACTCTGTCTTCTGGGGGTTGCTGCTGCCAGGACTCGGTGGGGACAAGCCACAGCTACTACACCTGACCAGGAGGTAAACTTTCGCCTGAAAAATTGGTGGGTAAGAAGGGGAAATACCTTAAACACAAAGTCATTGCACAGGAGAGCAGCAAGGTGGAGAGGACAAACACAGCAAGAATCATGCTACCCACATTAGGGCTTCCAAGGAATGGACTTGGGGTTCTCCTCCACACTCAGTGCATTTCTGATAATGCAGCTCCAAAGCACTGGGAGTAGAGGAGGAGAAGTAGTTGATTTTTATCAAGAACAGCAGCAAGCCATTCAACAGATTCGACATTCTTTTAATGTTTTTGCCTATTCCTTAGTCCCTTCTTATTTTTATAAGTAGTTCTTCTGTAATGTGACGTAAGTGCTCACTTGAAGTAGGTCCCCACTCCCTGAGAGCCTCCCTTTAAAATATCTGGTATATTTGGGGGGCCTGGGTGGCTCAGTCGGTTAAGCATCTGACGTCGGCTCAGATCACGATCTCATGGTTCATGGGTTCGAGCCCTGCGCCAGGCTCTGTGCTGACATCTTGGAGCCTAGAACCTGCTTCAGATTCTGTGTCTCCCTCTCTCTCTGCCCTTCTCCCATTCTCTCTCTCTCAAAAAATAAATAAATAAATAAACATTAAAAAATAAATATCTGTCATTTTGAATCTCAGTCCTTATTATTCATTTTCATTGGTCTTCGTTTTGCTGAGCTCTTGTGATTGAACTGAAGCCTCCTTCACATTACTCTCTCCTTTTTACAAAGTTTATGTGAACATAGGGGGAGAAGGCCACCTTTTCTAGAAGTGGGCATTTTCAGGCTGGTCTGCTATGAGACTGATGGATGAGAGTGCACCCAGTGACTCATGGGATCTGAATTTCTCACCCATGACTGCTTCACTGCTGGACCTCCTGTAGGTGTCTTAGTCTGGTCAGGCTGCTATGACAAATAGCACAGACTGTGTGGCCAACAAACATTTATGTCTCATAGTGCCAGAGACTGGAATTCTGAGATAGGATGTCAGCATGGGCAGGTGAGATCTCTCTTTCCAGTTGCAGGGTTCCTGTGTCTTCACATGATGGAAGGGGAGAGGGACATTTCTGGGGCTTCTTTTATAAGGGCGTGAACCACATTCCTGAGGGTTCCACCCTCATGGCCTTATCATCTGCCAGAGGCCCCCCTCCCAGTACTATCACCTTAGGGGTTAGGATCTCAACATAAGAAATTGGGGGGAATACATTCTGACCATGGCAGTGGGACTAAAATGAGGGAAGAAAAGATGTTACCTTAATTTGAACATACCTTTAAAATGTAATGGTCTGCACCAAAAGAAGAAAAATTAGGTTGGAAGTGAAGAAGATAGGTCAACTCCAAAGGTGTCTCTACTGAAGAGACGATGTATTTTAAGAGTTTTAAGGACGATAAAGAAAAAAGGTCATACAGAAACATCTGTAACAGGACACCTTTATCTTTCAATTTTGATCACACTTTTTGGCCTGTGGATGGATTTTAAGTGGCAATTGTCTGTACCAGCTACTCTGAAACGAGTAAAACACTTGTAAAAGTCTGTTAATTTTTTTTAAGCGCCATACAATAGGAGTGTGAAATACAATAAAAAGCTAAGAATCATATGTAAGAAAGATGGCAATCCACATACCAAAAATTTAAATGAATACCAGGTTTAGGGTAAATCTCTCAGCAACTAAAGCAAACAAACAAACAAATAAACAAACAAAAAACTTGTAATCAGTTATAAAGTTCAGAATTTGATGACATCACCTGCCATAAGAAAAAAATTATTTCTGCCTTGTTTTTCATGAAAATGTCCTCAATTGCCCTGTGTTGTCCTAAGAATACACATAATATAAACACATTTGAGGCTTTGAGGGGCTTACCCTTATTCTTAACATGAAAACTCAAATATCATCCTGGGCATATTGCCCAGTATCCAGTAGTCTATTGAGTTCAACGTGTTGAGAGTCTCTGATTTTGATTAAAACATACACCTGAGAAATTCATGAATGCATGCTTCCTTCAGGCCATTCCTAAACACCTCTTATGGCCATTACCAACACGCGCAGAGTTACTTAATTATGTCCTGAGGCGATGAGGCCAGCAGAGCGTAAGGTGATAGCCTTGAAAAGTAAGGGTTCAAAGACAGCATCTCGCCCAGGAGAAATGTCCTCACATAGACCCCGAATCCTGAGCTACCCCCATTTAGCAACCTGAGGAGCAGCTTCTTACAGTAAATGAGCTTCAATAGCAAACCATGAGAGGAGACAAACCCACCGCTTGTCTCTTGCTTTCATGCACTATCCAGCTTCCATAAGTGACATGCTTTTGGTCTTTGCTTAGCTGCGTTTAACAGGTTCAAAACCCCTGAGGTTGCTGATACGTGATTATATAAACATTTTTTCCAAGATACACATTTTCGCAAGTCCGAATAAATGGTATATATTCTGTTTGTAATTGGCGTTTATCAGTAGTCATTCTTCCTGTCTCTGAAAACCAATCCGGGCTTTGTTTTTCTCACTCAAAATCCTTTTTAAAGAAGAAAAATATATGTATTAAAGGTACAGCAAGCTTTAGTGTCTTATGTTGACCGTTCTCTGCCAAGAATCCCATTTTAAATGTTTATCCCCCCCCCCACAAAGTTGTGTGAAGGAACAAAGTGGATATTATTCCTTAAATCTAAGTTTAAACAGCTTAATGAGTGGAGCCATTTGAAGTAAATCATAATTGCTAAACAGGATTAGGTTTACAAGAGCCTCGTGCAAGTCTGCAGGAAAGCACAACACAAAAACAGACGTAGGCAACCAAACTGCATTTATAGGTAGCTGCTGTCCCAAGACGTCTTTCTCTAAAATGCTGGTATTATGAATCAGTGTGTGTAAATCAGGAAACTTCATGTCCCACGTCCTCACTTGATCCGTATTATTTATATTCCACACTCTATTATGTAACTGGCAAACATTTTCAAATAGTAAGACTCACATGCTACCAACGGTGATGTATAATCAAGCTGAATTACTTTCTCCTGCATTAGGAAATTAGGGCGATCCCACCCTGTCATATTCATTTGCACACCCTTTGTACTACACAATTTATCTTCACTCTAATGGATTTTATGCAGGTGATTAAAAGTTGTGGGCTTACTTCTCAATTCAATTAGCTAAACTATTTCTTACCATTTCAAATCATAGCCTAAGGCTCCACAAGGAAGCAATTTTCAAAAACTTAGAAGTGGGACCTTCCTGTTCAGACCTCAGACCTGTAGTAAGAAAAGCCTAAGCCTTGATACAATCCAGAGAAGAAAAGGATGCCTACGCAAGTGAATTGGAGCTTCTGTCAGTCTGCCTGTTCTGTTCTGTAAGCCCTCCATCCCCAACTATGTACTTGCACACTTGCTGTTTTATTTTAATATAATTTATCATCAAATTGACTAACATACAGTGTGTAAAGTGTGCTCTTGGTTTTTGGGGTAGATTCCCGTGGTTCATCGCTTACAGACAACACCCACTGCTCATCCCAACAAGTGCCCTCCTCACTGCCCATCACCATTTTCTGCTCTCCCCCGTCCCCCATCCACCCTCAGTTTGTTCTCTGTATTTAAGGCTCTTGTGGTTTGCCTCCCTCCCTGTCTGTTTGTAACTATTTTTTCCCCTTCCCCCCGCCATAGCCTTCTGTTAAGTTTCTCAACATCCACATATGAGTGAAAACATATGGTATCTCTCTTTCTCTGACTGACTTATTTCACTCAGCATAATACCTTCCAGTTCCATCCACATTGCTATAAATGGCCAGATTTCATTCTTTCTCATTGCCAAGTAGTATTCCATTGAATATATAAACCACACCTTTTTTATCCATTCATCAGCTGATGGACATCAGTTGATGGAAAAGTGTCTATTCATGTTTTGTGACCATTTCTTCACTGGATTATTTGTTTTTCAGGTGTTGAGTTTGGTAAGTTCTGTATGGATTTTCGATACAAGAGGTCTTGGGTTTTTAATGAGGCCTGAGTTAGAGCTCTTCCCATAATTTGGCTATTGTTGAAAGTGCTGCTATAAACATTGGGGTACAAGTGCCCCTGTGCATCAGCACTCCTATATCCCTTGGGTAAATTCCTAGCCATTCTATTGCTGGGTCATAGAGTAGATCTGTTTTTAATTTTTTGTGGAACCTCCACACTGTTTTCCAGAGCGGCTACACCAGTGTGCATTCCCACCAACAGTGCAAGAGGGTTCCTGTTTCTCCACATCCTTGCCAGTATCTGTAGTTTCCTGATTTGTTCATTTTAACCACTCTGACCAGTTTGAGGTGGTATTTCAGTGTGGCTTTGATTTGTATTTCCCTGATGATGAGTGATGTTGAACATCTTTTCATGTGTCTATTGGCCAACTGGATGTCTTCTTTGGAAAAGTGCCTATTCATGTTTTCTGCCCATTTCTTCACTGGATTCTTTGTTTTTCAGGTGTTGAGTTTGGTAAGTTCTTTATAGATTTTGGATATAAGAGGTCATGGGTTTTTAATGAGGCCTGAGTTAGAGCAAACACTTTGAGGCAATGTGTCTCAACAAGCCTGTGTCAGAACACTGTTCTTGCCAGATGCTTAGGAAAAGAGGGTTCTATGGTCTAGTAAGTTTGGGAAATGCACATTTCACAAAGTTCATTAGCATTTTAACACCTAAAAGGACTCCCAGAAGTCCTACCTAAACTTTTTAGTTAGTTGAGTTAATTTAGCTGAGCTCCCTGCTTCCCAAAATTAAGAGGCCCCACAATCTCATTTTCTTTTTTTTAAATTTTTCCCAACGTTTTTTATTTATTTTTGGGACAGAGAGAGACAGAGCATGAACGGGGGAGGGGCAGAGAGAGAGGGAGACACAGAATCGGAAACAGGCTCCAGGCTCCGAGCCATCAGCCCAGAGCCTGACGCGGGGCTCGAACTCACGGACCGCGAGATCGTGACCTGGCTGAAGTCGGACGCTTAACCGACTGCGCCACCCAGGCGCCCCTCATTTTCAATATAACATCCCAGGCACCCGGTGCTCGGTCAGGATGCACTTTGAGGAAACCCAGTTTTAGAGTCTGGCCTTCTGCCAAAGTTGGCCTTCTGCTTACATCACCTTTATTAATTCAAGCTGGATAACATGCTGTCAACAATCCACCATGCCTTTGCATAGAGCATCACAATCTAGAGTTTTGTGGATGGTTTTTACGTAAATTGGAATTTCTTTTGGCCCTTAAGCAATTTGCTAATTTGGGTCTTGAAGCATGCATTCGGTTACATTCTTCCTTGGCGCACAGAATGAAAGGTTTTCAAAGTCTGTCCTGGCGACCTGTTACTTGTAACTTTTTACAAACGCTTTATTTTCCCCCAACCCCAAACCTCACTCTATCTGCTTGACTAGTATTAAAGCAGCCAAAGTGAACTGCTTTAATACTCTCTCTCTATTGAATCCAGTTCCAGGCCCTCTGGAGCTAGGACACAGACTTGATTAATTACACTAAGTCTCCTAGATCTGTCCCTCTCTATAGTCAAGTGACATCCTCCGAACACAACATCCCGTGCGACCGAGCTGCCTCAGTGCCACAGACTCTCAACTCCCCGAACTCAGAAAGCTGCAGTGTCTCCATCGTCAGTGTGATTCAGCAAGGACCTAGCATAATAAAGTCTTAGCTCCAAAATGCTAAGTTTTGCCAGAGCATATGGGATTATAAAAGCAAATGTGTATTCTGCATAATATTATGTCACATTATCGGGCACATTTTTTAAAAAGGCAACACCCACAGGTCTGAACAAGTTCAGTCTTATGCAAATTCTACAAGCACTAAGACGTGCTTACTTGTCACTTTTTTGTGGTATCAGCACAGTGCCTGGGGAGGAATCGTGGCTCACGTTGCTTTGCCATTCTTAGTGTCTACCTTTGCAAACACTGTCCCCACTTGCCAAAAGACTTCTGGATCCGCACAAGACTTCTCAGTTCACATTCTTCTTTTGTGACTGGCAGAGAGGAGCTTCTGTGAGTACAATGATGCAACTCAGTCCTCCTTGGGAATTCAATATGCTGTACCATTGATGCCCAACCCCGCACGCTTTTTATAATCACAGCCATCATCTTTTTATTATGTCTTGGACTTGAGGAGGCCTGAAAGCAGATGTAACTCATGATGACCTGACTTCAATGGGAGAATGAACCAGGTGGCTAATTGTCTCTAAAACAAATACACTGATAATTAGCAGGAGAGCACAATGCAACAGAAGCCTAACCACCAACCTTTATTTAAGTGAAGCAAATGGGTGAGCAAATATGCAGCTGCACCGCACTTTGACAAGTTAATAAGGGAGCCGTACTTCATCCCGTCAGCCCTACTAGCCAAAGCATGCCCTCAGGACTTGGGATCAGTGAGGCTGAAACCAGGAACTTGGGAGATTGTCAGTGCTCACGGTGGGAAATGCTCTTCTGAGTACTTTGTGAAGCCAGGGTTTAAGGTGCTAGGTTTTCTCCCCTCTGGAATGCCGGGGTC
The DNA here is from genome assembly GCF_046562875.1 of Panthera onca. NCBI lineage: Eukaryota > Metazoa > Chordata > Mammalia > Carnivora > Felidae > Panthera > Panthera onca. The sequence goes on along the minus strand of NC_138347.1, from coordinate 135,121,295 downwards.
AACGCTGAGACCCGGCATGCTGAAGTGCCAATAATGGCAGCTCTCGAAGAGCACTGATTTAGTGACAACGTCACTGCAGATTTCATTTTTCTAGGGCTCAGGTTATTCAGTTTGGATTGGCTAACAAACAGGAAGATCAGGGTTCAGCAAACTTTTTCTGTAAATGGCCAACTAGTAACTATTGTAGGCTTTGTGGGCCCTACGACCTTTGTGGAAATTACTTAGCCCTGCCATTTTACCAACCATAGACAAGTCATAAATTAGTCTACCTGTAGTCCAATAAAACTTTATGGACACAAATTAAATTTCACGTAACTTTCGCATCAAAAACATTCTTCCTTTTTTTTCAAGCATTTACAAATGGAGGAACAATCCTTATTTATGAGCCATACGAAAACAGGATGGATGTGACCTGTGGGCTGTAGTTAGCTGACCCCTGGCCTAGATTAATGAATTGAGCTGGAGTTAAGGTTTCAGAGATAACGTGGGGTTCTTCTCTCCCTGTCTTTCCACTTACTTGTTTTTTAGCTGTACAAGGGAATTCATTTCTTAAGGGAGCTAGAATTAAGGCCATGGGAAAGGGATATTCCAATTACTTGTTCTAATAAATGCATATTGATCATCTGCTGTACAAGTCACAGGTCCTGCAGGACATAGACTCTGAAGAAAGTTATAATTCAGAGTGCTATTTGGAAATGGATCAGTCTTGGGACTCGGGACTCAGACAAAGAGATGCCTTCCTGGATGATTTGTCAATAGGAATTAAAATGCACAGATTCTTGGGCCCAGATACTTCATTTCTGAGGATTTATCCTAAAGAAATAATTAAAATTGCATGCAAAAATTAAGGAACAACATCAAGGATGTTTATTACGGTATTGTTTACAAAAGCAAAAAACATAGAAGCAACCTAAATGTCAAACAATAGAAACTTAGTTAAACAATTCATAGTAATACTCTATACAATGGATTATAATGTAGCCATTTAAAGTATAAAGCATAAGACTATGTATTGTCAAGGCAGGATGTTCATCTTGAGGGGAGAGGCAAGCACGCAACAAAACAATAAAGACAAAATGATCAAAGTTTTGTTTTTAAAACTGCAGCTAATCTCTAGGAGCATATAACCAGGATGTGGTGATACAGTTCATCTCTGTAGGGTAGGTTTATGACTGGTTCTTAATTTTTTTCTTCCTCTGTATTATATTTTCTAATTATTTTTAATCCCTTCATTCATTCAGTGCATATTCATTTTTTAAATTTTTAAATGTTTATATTTATTTTTGAAGGAGAGAGAGACAGAGTGTGAGCGGAGGAGGGGCAGAGAGAGACGGAGACATAGAATCCAAAGCAGGCTCCAGGCTCTGAGCTGTCAGCACAGAGTCTGATGTGGGGTTCAAACTCACAAGCTGTGAGACAATGACCTGAGCCAAAGTTGGACACCCAACCCACTGAGCCACCCAGGTGCCACATTCAGTGCATATTTATTCAGTACTTACTGTGTTCTAAGCTGTGGTTTTCTGCAGTGGAGATGTTATATCGTATAATTAAAAAAAAACAAACAAACAAAAAAAAACACCTAAAAATTTAAGAGAAGAGGCCATCCTCAAAAGTTAGTGTAAGCATGCTTACCAGCAGTTGGAGTGAGCTACAGCATTGGAGAGACCCTGGAAAGGATGAGGGCCAGAGAGAATGAGGCTGGGACTGGGTCTCTGAGATATTGAAAGCTACATGGGTAGCGATGGTTAGCCATGTTGCATGAAACTCTGTCATTCATTCTACCATTTCTCAAAACCAACTCTTATAACCATCTCCCAACCTTCACAATGGGCCAAAGGATGAAATGTTAAGAGTTGGCAAAGATCTAGTTTAATAACACAGGCCCACAATGTCCCTTTCTTCTAAGAGAGAGGGGGCGGGAAATGAGAGAAAGAGGCTTGAGGAGTGAATGTTTTCAATTTGGAAAAAAGAAAAAACTGACTTAGAGCATCCTCAGCGTGATAGAGTCTAGACGGCACTAGCTTGTTTGGGCTCATGTTGACATCTTTTGTCAAGCACATTGTATTTTAGAGCACATACAGTAAAGTACCAGAATGGTGTTGATGGAAAAGTAGAAAAGCAAACATTTGCATGTTTTTCCTGCAGATTTTTTTTTGACTTGTGGGTCTTACTGAGGTATGTAATCTTTCCAGGTGCTGTGCCTAAATATTTGTTCTTCTGACATTCAAGTACGTCAGCCATTTTCTACCGCATTTCAGGTTATACCTGCAGTGTGGTTCAGAAAACCACTGAGATAAGAAATATTTACAGGGCTATTGGAAGATATGCAATCCCAAGACCGCTGTGTATCACATATTTATTTCAGCTGTGAGATTTTTATTGTGAGAACTCAGGTACAATAACAATTGAAATGGAATACCAGAATGCATTGCTTTTGGTGAGTCCTTCTGTGAATTCAGGTCATTGGATGTAGTTTAAACTACATTGATGTCTCCTTGAAAGCATTTTTACAAAAGATGGAAAGATGGTCTTTCCATGGAGAGGAACAAGGGGTCCGAAGGAACTGGGGAACTTCTTAAGTAGAACTGGTACGGCACCTCCCATCTTGTCTCCATCGCTTCTTATCCACCCCCCCCCCCACCCCTCCCCAGACACACACGTACACAGTGTCTATTTCATTCCCTGATCTCTCTCTCTTCCCATCGATGTTGGATAATTCTCTTCCAGCCTCCGAAAATAATAGTTCTGGTGTGTGGCTGGCTGACAACCCAACATACAATCAAAACCATGCTGGCCAGATATGTGTAACTGCTTCTCAGTCATTGCCGATCCATCTGTCACTTTTCCGTACGTTGGGTTGGAAAAAAACATTCAGTGAGCAGAGCAAGTCTACCAAGCATGCATGAGTGTACACATCACACATCCAGACACACACATACACTCTCTCACTCGCCCTGTATGGAGATTATGTGTGCGTGTATTTACCTAGAACACAAGCCAATATTTTTCAATGACAGTTTTACCTCCATTTATCTAACGGCTGTGTTTCTTCTTGAATTTCAAAGTAACCTATCCCTTCCCCCAAAGGAAAAAGACCTGGAATGTTTCTTTCACTCCTTCCATTTTTCAAAAGACCCCTCATCTGTACTCCAGGGTGAACCAGGTTGGGTTTGAACCCTGGAGCAAACATTTCCATCAGCTATTTTGCTTCCACACACACTCAAAACAGCAACAACAATAAGAACAAAAGAGAAACCTAGAAACAGTTGCTTTAGTCTTTAATATAACACTTAATTTTCCCATTAGTGTATGAAAATTCTCCAGAGGCTGGTTATGAGCTTGCATTGCTATTTTTATTTTTATCAATAATAATAGTGATTTTTATTGGGCACTTATTTTCCAGAGCTCTAAGAAGTTTATGCAAATCGTCTTTTCACCCTCATACCCTCTTTGAGGCATCGTCAAAGGGTACATCATTTTATCCCAGTTGAAAAGATAAAGGTAGAAATCACACAGGGAAAGATAATTGGCCCTAGATCTAATTTGAGGTTTTCCTCTGCCCTCCTCCAACCAATTCTCCATCCAGTCATTGCCACACTAGCAAACAGAGTGGTGTTTTTAAAAAGTAAGTTAGGTTGGGGCTCCTGGGTGGCTCAGCCGGTCGAGTGCCTGACTCCTAATTTCAGCTCAGGTCATGATCTCATAGTCATGGGACAGAGCCTTGCCACGGGCTCCGTGTTGACAGCACAGAGCCTGCTTGGAATTCTCTCTCCCCCTTTTACTGCCCTCCCCCACTTGTGCTCTCAAGTTCTTTCTCTCTCTCCAGATAAATAAATAAACCTTAAAAAAAAAAAAATAAGTTAGTGAGGTTATGTCATTGCCCAGGTTGTACTGTGGCTGCAACCCCTGATCTGTCTCTCTCTGGAATCTTCTCTCCTGCCTCCTTCTTCCTTCATTGTGGTGCAGTGTTACTAGCTGCCGGGGGTCAGGTACCACAACATCATCTCCAGACAAGAATTCATGTGGGATCCATTTATTAGAAACTGTTCCAGGAAAAACAAATAGAATAGGAAGTGTGCCCAGGTAAGAAAGGAAACCAAGTGAGGGTCAGAAGTCCAACAAAGTCCCAGTGAGGACAACTCTGGTCAGTTCTATAGGGGAGGTCTGGGGAGGCACTCCCACTGGGGCAAGGGACCTGGGGAGTTTATGCCCCTACACCCACCAGTCATCAGCGAAGGGCTGCCCTGCAGAGTACACATTTCCAGAGATAACAGCTCATGGGCTTGCAGAGAAAGTGCTTTCTGCAGCCTGAAGGCAGCAGTGTAACAAGGAATGTAGGTGCTGGTACTGGGACAGAAAGCACACGCAGGGGGTAGTGCATCTGAATGGATATGGACAAGGTCATGACACTGCTCGCTACACTGAGCTTCTGCTCCTAAAACACAGCGTGGAGCCATCTTCAGGCCTCATCAAGGTCCTTCTGTTCTGGATCTCTCTTCCCCTGGCCCCCCCGCATGGGTGCTTTCTTTTCCTTAAGGTAGTTGCTGCTTCATTTTCACCTCTACTATTCCCTTATAAATGGAGATGGAAGTGTCTCTGTTGAAAGGAAGGTCTGCAATGTCCTGCTTTAGCCTTCTTAGAACTTATCACCGTCTGGTGGTTTGCCTGCTTCCTTTGTTTGCTTGCTTCCTGTCACTCCACTAAAACAGAGGCTCTGTGAGGGTAGGGATTTTGTTTGTCTTGCTCTCCACTGTATTCTAGCACCTAGTCCAGCTTCTAATGCTCAGGAGGGACTCACTCAACTGGTATTTCTCAAAAAAGAAATAATAATTGAATATTTTCCTTTACACTTAATAATTTCAAGTATTCTACTATGGGTAACAATTCATTTTAAGATACCTAAAAGCTGCGGGGCCTGGGTGGCTCAGTCTGTTAAGAGTCCAACTCTTGATATCACTCAGGTCATGACCTCACGGTTCGTGAGATCGAGCTTTGCATAGGACTTTGAGCTGACAGTACAGAGCCTGCTTGGGATTCTCTGTCTCCCTCTCTCTGTCCCTCCCCCCATCTACATGCTCTCTCTCTCTCTCTCTCTCAATGTAAATAAATAAACATTAAAAAAGATACCTAAAAGCAAACTCAGAAGAATAAAACATGTTCTGATAGTATTAAAAACCTAAACTCCACACTAATATATTAATAAACAAAGCCAAAAATAATTCAGTTATTATTAAAACAAAAAAGTAAGTTAAATAGGAAAGTTTCTCTCTTTACATTGAGTAGAAAAGTCAACACATGGTAGAAATGAGAAAACTAAAAATGGATTTGGGGGAGGGTGCTTCTATTTTAATAAACCAGATTGTTTCTAAATTGGGTCTGGGAACTTCTTTCACACATAATGTGTATTTTTATATTACTCTCCCCCCTAAAAATAAGGTGTTTATCATGTAAGCTAAGCATACTCAAGTTTTCTGTGGTGAGTGGATGTAAATATGGCTCTAATTCTTTCCTTCCTGCATCCAATGGGAGTTTGTAGCTCCTCCCACCAGAGGCATTATTTATAGCCCCTCCTCTTGAATCTGGGCTTCCTTTTACCCATAGAATAATGTCAATGTGATAGTGTTCCAATTCAGATCCTAGGCCTCCAGAGACTTCCCATACTTCCATTCTCCTCTGGAACCCTGTCACTGCCATCTGACCAAGTCTGGACTTTCCTGCTAGAAGAATAAGAGACCAAATGGAGTCGAGTTCCATTCGTCCCAGCCATGGCCATCCCAGACCAACCAGCCCCAGCCAACCCTCCTGCTGACCACAGGGACACACGTACACCCACCTGAGATGGGCCAGTCAGCCCCGATCATTGAATCCACCCGGCAGATACACTGACTTGTCAGGAATAACAAATGATTGTTATTTTTAGCTCCTACATTTTGAGGGAGGTTATTGCACTATAGCAGCTAACTGAGACGTTCCCCCAGGTCGTTATGTTGGAGAAGCAGTTGAAATGGAATCTCACAACAGCTTTGGGCATCTCTGTTATACTGTTACTGTCTTCACAGTGGTTTTCAAGTTACTTTAAGAGAAGCCATCTCAGAATTATTTGGTGTAACTGATTAACATAAAAAACAACCTCAACAGGTAAGCTCTGTCACAAGTCCCTTTATCCCTTCCATAGTCTCCTGAAGCTTAAAAAGTAAGAGTTTACTTTGAAAAAAGAAAATAAACAAAAAAAACCCCACATGCAAAAATAGATAAAAAATTTAAAAATAATAATAAAATTAAATTCTGTCTAGTCCTACTCCCTCCTATACCAATCAACTGTATTTACTAAGACTTAAGTACTTTCTTCTTAATTTATAAATAATTAACTATGATTTAATAGTAAGATTAGGATTGAGTGAATCTCTGTTCACTGCATTTTTTTGAGGTTACACTTGTATGTGGGATTTTGTTCTCGTTGTTACTTTTACCAGCTCATCGGCTGCTTCATTGTCCTGTGCAAAGATAAAAATCTAGGCACCTGCCAAACCAAAAGAAAAAAAAAATAGGAAGGAGGAGGGGGAAGAAGGGAAGCTTTGTTCAATTTAACTGCTCATTGGCCTATATGAAAAAGAATAACGAATAAACAACCTGCCACAAATTGAGGTGTATAAGGAGGTATAGACCTTTAAAGCATATTTCAGTTGCCACAGTTACCATTTTGCAAAATGAAGCAATGAAATTATCAAATGAAATTTTGGCTGCGTTTCTCATGGGGGTCCAATACATGTTTTTTATATTGATAGCCTTTTCCTCCACATTTGGTGTGATACTTTCAGTTCTAATTGTGCATTGTTTTAGGAAACAGCTCATTTCCCATGTATTTTTGCTATGTCAAAAGCTGAGATTTTAAAAAAATTGCTTCTTTTTATTTCTCTTTGTCTTCCCCTTCCAAACATATGTGCCTATACATGTATTGTTTATTCATGTATAATCAAATCAAAATAGTTTTACTGCTGCACAAGGAGTTTTGGAAATTCAGAGTTTACCTCCTTAAGGTAGAACCTCTCATTTTACTTAACCATATTTTGGAGTTGTGGCACCCTGTGATTGCTAACACACCCTGGAAGCCTTCATTAGTCTAATGGGAACCTTCAAGAATCCTTCACCTACCTACTTAAAATAATAACAGATACTCAAAATGACTCTCTGTCCTTGCTTCCATGGTGGTTTGTTCTGTTTTTGTTGTTGTTGTTGTTGCTGTTGTTGTTGTTTGTTTGTTTGTTTGTTTGTTTGTTTGTTTCAGGATCCCTAAAATCCATTTCCCCTTTCTTTTTTGAGACATGAATTTTTGAGACATGTAGTTGGGGAGGGATTGACCACACTCCCAGGGCCAGCCAGCCATATATTTGCTTAAGCAAATCACTGTATCAGCAACAAAAAAATAAATCAGAGTATCCTATTTATTGTGTATTTTCTTAGGCCTATCGAGGTATCTCATTTCCCCCCAGCCACAGGAATTAGTTCAGGCTTAGGAGCAGGACCCAAGGCAGGCCAATTAGAGATAGAAACATGACCTGTGCAGACCAATGAGGGGTGGGACACGAATCAGTGAGGGCCAGGGAGAGTCCATGCCAGGATTTGTTTGAGCCTTTGTGAGCTGCTGAGAGCCCTTTTTAGGCTACAAGGCGAGCCTACCTAAGGATGGAAACAACCCTGAAGAAGATATGCTAGGAAATGGAGAGGAAAAATAAAATGAAAACTGGATTGAAGACATATCATTTGAGTCTGCAGTAAAGCTTTACCTAAAAATTCCCTCTGGATTGATCAATTAAATGAGCCTATAAATCCTATTTTCTTCTTAAAGCCATTTTGGGTTGGGCTTTTTAACACAAAGTGTTCTAATTAAAAAATTAAAATTTGTAACAGGAATCATCTAAAGATGGAATGGTAAACCTTAGAAATTAGTGAGTTTCTCATGAATATATCCAAAAGGGTGGGGCAGCAGAGAAAAAAATCAAACATCAGAGAAGTGGTTCTAAGACTACTGTCCACCCTTTTGGTCCTGAGTAGTGGATAAAAATGCATGAGGGCCAGACCATACTAAACCCATAACCCATCTCACCCAGATAGATAATAGTGTCACAGACAAGGCAAGTATAGAAGATAAACTCAAGTCAAATGCTCAAATTCCCTTGAATAAGTGATGCACCAAATTATTACCCCAGGTTACTCTAGGAATTACTCTAGGAATCTCAATCTGTGGGAACCAATCAGGAAAATAGAAACCACTGTAAACACTAAACTGAGAAACCAAATGGGGACAGGAGGACAACCCAGACATCAGCAACTACAGGAAGTTAAAGACCCCTGAGGCTGGAGGTTCAAAGAGGGGAGGTAGTGTTATCAGAGCCCAGGGGCAAGGAGAGAGGGCAGAACCCTCTGAACAGAGGGCCTGTCCCCTGGGATCTGGTGCCACAGAGGGTGTTCAGCCCTTGCTAGTGATGCTGCACGAGTCAGAGAGAGATACGAGGAATACCCTGGCTTCGCCCTCCTCCTAGGCTCTAGTCTCCTATGAGGACTTATGGTACCAGCACAGGCCAAAGCCCTCCACTTAGGAGTCCAGGAAACCCTGCCTGCAATGATCAGCTCTTCTGTGATACTGAGCAGAGCAGAAAGGCAAGGAACAAATCTGAGCCAAGGGCCAGCCCAGAATCCAATCCACACTGGGTGATGATCTCTTGTGAACAGAAGCACACCTACCTCGGTTAGCACATACTGATAAGGGCTAAAAGCATAGAATGTTCTTTGTCTCCACCCACAGTCATATTGAAGCCAACATTCAAAACAGTTTGTAAAATTTCTGAGATATGTGTTAAACTTAATGTTATTTATTCACTTAGATCCTGCTGGTGATTTATAATAGAAATGTTCCACACTCTTAATCCCCCGAGCTAGAAGCTTTCTTCTCTTGCAGCTTTCCCCACCTCACTAAATGACAACCCCAACCTGTAAATTGCACAGGCCAAAATCTTTGACTTCTTTCTCTTTATATATTGTGTGGGTTAATTCTCCTCCTTTACAATCATGTTTAGCCAAGCTCCTAAAGTTGTGCATTTGCAAAAAGTGCTACATAACATAATTTGTAAATAACTTACATCAGAGTTTGAGTGAATTACTTTCAGACCCCTATCTAAATAATCTGACCAAAGAACTTGTGTTCTATTATTCAGTTCAAAACACCTAGTCTGCTCTGTATTAATCTCATATCTTCTGATATATCCATCCATCTGTCCATGCAACATTTAGAGTTTGCAAAAAATATTTACTCTGTATCAGGAAAAGTGCTTTGACCATGGAGTACTAGTATGCGCCATGGTGGGTACAAAGGGTTAAAATTTTTGTTTAAAAAAAAACCACAAAACTGTATCTAAATCTCACAGTTTTAATGACAGTGAGGTAATTATCCAAGAGGAATTTGCTAGACTTGAAGGATTTATGGCACAAAGGAGCCAATGATGGGAGCCATTGATTGGGGGTTTGAGCAGTGATGTGACAGGAACGGTTATCTTTTAAGAGTATCATTCTGGCTACTCTGTAGTGAAGCAAGGAGAGACAAGAGTAGAGGCGAGGAGCTCTGTTTGGAGGTGATCCCAGTGATACAGGTGGAAATGATGATGACTGGGACAGAGGGGTAGCACCACCCATGGAGGTATATTCAGCTTCTGGATATATTTTGAAGGCAGAGCTATTGGGCTTTGCTGACAGATACCTGTTGGGGGTTATTTTAGAGTTTGTCTGCTGCACCACGTAACATTGTAAACCATGTAAAGAATGTGATATTTTATCCTAATGCCAACATTGGGAAACTCATTCAAAGGAGGTATTGAATGAAGGAGTGGCAGAATCAGCTCTGCAACTTTAAGGCTCCCGCTGGTTTTCATATAAAGAATCCGCAGAAAAGGCAGGGGATCCACTTAAGGTCACAGAGTTAGTGGCTGAGCCAGGGCTAAACTCTTTGAGAATTACCATGCTCCAGCAATATCACAAGGTCCCTTTCTATTCCACGAAACCGTATTTCTCTGCATATACAGGATGATTAAATGTCATATTTAATAGCATTGCATCAATGTGAAGGATAGAAAAGTCACAGAGAGACTATTTTGGTTAGTAAATATTTGGACTTTGTCTTACATAAAATCTAAAACAAATCCTGAGTTTAATTTTCCCCCTTTTACAACGTTTGTATGTGTGGAATAGCTCTTTAGAAAGAAACGTCGTTTCTCCTACATGTCATCTTGGATGGCCCTGGGTCTCTCAGAGTAAAAGGTAACAAACCCAGAGTTACCTTCCACCTCAGCTGCTGGCCCAACTGGGTGGCCAGACCCTAAGCAGGATCTATGTAGGCCATCTTACATACTGTGGGAGGAAGAAAATTAAGCACAACCTTTCTGGAGAGAAAAGGCAATATATGCATTTAAAGGCTTGCATTTGCCATGCTGGCTCACAAGAACCAACTGCTAATTTTTCAGGAATTTTTCAAGGTACGTAGCTTCATTGGTAGCTTGAAATCAGCTTCAGTGGGAGTATTTACACCATAGAAATTGGCAAATGCTACAAATCAAGGCTTCCCCCCACCCCCGCAAGCCTGCCGCCATAAGATGTTCAAACCCTCAGTCCCAGCACCTCTGTTCTAAGAAATATTCAGAGAAACACGTAAATTTTTACATATAAAAAAGGTGTCTGGGGGCGCCTGGGTGGCTCAGTCAATTAAACGACTGACTTTGGCTCAGGTCATGATCTTGCAGTTTATGAGTGATTCAAGCCCTGCATCAGGCTCTGTGCTGACAATTCAGAGCCTGGAGCCTGATTCGGATTCTGTGTTTCCCTCTGTCTCTACCCCTCCCTGGTTCACACTCTGTCTTTCTCTCTCTCTCAAAAATAAATAAACATTTTAAAAAATTAAAAAAAAGAAAGGTGTCTGTAGGAGACAAAGTGGGAAATAATCTCAATATCCAAGAAGGACCAGGTTAAACAAACTGCTCTGCAGCTACTAAAATCATATTTTTAGTCTACTTGATGACATGAAACATTATTCAGAATATAATAAGGGGAAAACAGAATACATAGTATAAGAGGAATTTTCCATACATAGTATAAGAAATTTTCTGGGAAAATTGTATGTATGCATACATAGAATTTCATTTTATTTGTTTCCAGTTTATTGAAGTGTAATTGACATAGCATCATATAAGTTTAAGGTGTAAACATAATGACTTGATATATGTATATATTGTGAAGTGAATACCACAATAAGTTTGGTTAACATCCATCACTTTATATATAGAATTTTCAGCACCTGGGTGTCTCAGTCGATTAAGCATCAGACTCTTTTATATATATATATATATATATATATATATATATATAAAATTTTTTTTATCTTTATTTATTTTTGAGAGAGAGACAGTGTGTGAGCAGGGGAGGAGCAGAGAGAGAGGGAGACAGAGAATCAGAAATAGGCTCCAGGCTCCGAGCTGTCAGCACAGAGCCCGACCTGGGGCTCGAACTCATGAACCATGAGATCATGACCTGAGCCAAAGTCGGACGCTTAACCAACTGAGCCACCCCGGCGCCCCAAGTATCACACTCTTGATTTCGGCTCAGGCCATGGTCTCACGATCCTTGGGATCGGGCACCACATTGGGATCTGTGCTGACAGGGCTGAGCCTGCTTGGGATTCTCTCTCTGCCCCTCTCTCTCTCTCTCAAAATAAATAAATAAAGATTAAAATAAAAAACCTAAATGGTATCAATGATATCTTTGGATGATAGGATAAAGTTGACTTTTATTTTCCTCTTTATATTTTAAGTATGTTCTAAATATTCTGTGATAAACATGCATTGCATTTGTATTCATTCAAAAAGATGCTATCAAGAAAAAAATAAGGCCAGAAGAACCTGGAAAATATAGGCTTAAATTTAGCCACCATTTTCTGCTCACCATACATTTGCTGTATCAGACTGATACCTACCAATCAGGGACAGACTACACACTTTCTGCATCCCTGGCATAATAGGTTAGTGACTCTAGATTATGGTGGTTCTGTGCCTTTTTAGCTCTCTGAGCTCTTCAGGATGTGGCCAGCTTTATTTCTCAGAACATTGCATAGAATTGCACTTCTAACCTCAAACGCATAAAAAGCAGTGAATTAAGCATGTAATTTACCACATACAAGTTTAGTCTCCACTTAACATCCTTTCCAAGGCCTCTCAAGAAGGAGCTTCGTGTTTCTGTGTAGAAGGACTTGAGCTAGAGAGACAATCTAGGCTTCTCCTCCAGCTCACTCTTTGCATGGTAGCCTGTAATTATCCAATTAGTGTTCAGAAGAGCCTCTTTTGGAGCCAGCCTTTCCAAAAGATACATGCATTCTAATCTGGTCTCTGTCCTAGGGACTGTTTCCCACCCCCTAATCAGGGGGAACACCCATAGCTGACCAGCTCTGCCAGTGACCAGAGGTAAGTGCTGATTTCACTGATGACTGGACAAACTCATTGGCCACCGGTCTAACCCATGTTCTCCAATCAATGTTGTTAGTAATCAAGGCAATATGATTTCCCATTCTCCAGCAACCATCAATTTGTCCCACATTTGGAAAGGGAAGAAAGAGGCATTTGTTATTAGCCTCCTTTAAATCCCAACACTACCCATCACCGGTTGTCTAGAGAGGACACTGTTGAAAATAAGGGTCATGTCTTAGATTTCCATTTTTGTATTTATAGCACTAACTGTGAACATTTACACACTTAGAGGTGCTCTGTAGAAGACTGGGGGTGTGAGAGAGAAGGAGGGCTGGTCAAAGGAAAAGATACAGAATGGAATCTCTCCACCTGTTACCTCGTACTCTTATTTCCTACCGGAAGCAGTGAGAGGGGGACCCTTCTCGCAGGCAGATTTTGGCCCATTATCCCCATTCCCCGTTCCTGGCTTACTGGATAGCATAGCATTTGTGGCTTAAATAATTTATAGTGATCAATGGGAACTAACACAAGGTGAAATTGGGTCTCATCTGAGAAAAATTCTTAGTAATGACAGACAAGGGAGAGGTAAGGCCATCAGCTCTTAATTACATTCTGTCTTCTCTTGGCTGTCTCCTGCTTTCTCTTTTCCCCCTCCTTTAATACGTACTTTAAATAAAGCAAAAATTTTAAATGGAAGAGTACTAAGTACTCAATGCAACTTTCTGTTTCCTTGGCTGGAGCCCCCTGACTAACTCACTCCTGAAAGTCATAACACCATTTCTTCCTTCTCATCAATTGGTACCAATTAGACACCTTCTAGGTAGAGAAATAATTTGCTTAACTGCATAAGAAAATAGCCACTTCAAGCCCTTTAAGAATTTTGGTTCTCAATTACCCAGCCTTACCTCTCCTGTGAAGTGATAATTAGAGTCTAGATGATAACTGGATTACCAAGGACATCTCTCCCGACAGTCGTTTAACACCTAATCAAGTGTTAAGGTCGTAAATTATGCATTTCTCAACAGCATTCAGACCCATTTGAAAACAATTTGAAACAGTTCAAGAGTTCCTAGATGGTCTTCAGTTTTACAGGGCTATGAAGGGTCCTGCTTAAAGGAATTACCCGCTTAGAAGAATTACCCGGTTAAAGGAATTACCCACTTAAAAGACTCAATGTGTAAGGCACTCAGTTCTTTAATGGGCTACAGATCATTATTTTTTTTAACTGATAATTGAGTATCCTCCTACTATATAAGAGAAAATGGAGTGTTTCCCACAGTGTCAACGCGCCTCCCCAGGGAGTTCAGATAAAAAGATTCTAGAGGGAATCTGAAACCAAGAGGAAAAAAAAAACAAACAGATAGAAGGAAAAGTCTTACAACTTGCTTTTCTCATGACTTGTTCAAAACCACATCTGAAAATCAAAAGTTCAAGATTGAAAACTATAGTCTGTATTTCACAATTCTGATTCAGGGGGGAAGAGTATGTGAGGGGAGAGGAGGTGGAGGAAGTGTGGGGAAAGACTGAACAAGAGGGTGCCACCCTGGATCTGTCTCCCTTGAAAGAAAGCCAAGCTTCCATTATGCAGCGGGCTCTACTGAGGACCCTGGCCGCTAGAACTGTTAGCTCCCCCCCACCCCCGCACCCTCCCCACTGTGCCTCCCGTGCCTGCAGCTCCACCAGTGACCAGAGCCAAAGCCCAAGTTGAAAAAGCAGCCATCACCATTATCTTATATTTTACAATTAAATTTCCCTCATCCCCATCAAAGTGTCTACCAGTCTCTCCGCCTTCCCTCCACGCTTCACGGGCAGGAATGCCGGTGTCTTTAAAGGCAGTGGGTGTCATACACATTTACACTTTTTCTTTCTTTCATAACAGTGACCACACTTCTCGAGTGGGACTGAGAATCTATTTACAAGCTCAGTCTCTTCCTCTTGTAAGGAAGAATGGTATCATTGGAAACATAGATTATACCATGTAATTGTATGTAGATAAAGATCCATCTTTAGTCCAGCCCAGCTCAATTAGAATATTTTTACTGCTTAATATGATCTGAAGAGACTTGCAAAAAAGAAAAAAAAAATCTGCCTTCTTGGGGGAAAAAAGTATGACACATATAGCTTTCTTCCCTCTTTCTCGTTCCCCTGCTCCTGCCTTAGTAATTAATGTCCCACATACTGAAAAAATAAGAACTATAAATCCAAAGTGAAAATAGCCCTTTCTCATCCCTTCTGCTATGTTTTAACTCTTCATTCACTGGGACAACCTGAGTTGCTTGAGTGACAAACACATTGATTTCTCCAAAATAAAGATTCTTTATCCAGTATATTTATGAGAAGAAAAAACAAGATGAAATTATGAAAGATACGAAGGATAATTTTACCTGGGCCAACGTAACAAGCCTTTTACCTGATCTCCTTTCCCTAGCTTTCTAAATCAAAATTTTCCATTACGGTCACTCTCCTACTTAAGAATCTGTGATGGCCAATGGGCACATTGGATCCCAATGAAATCCAAACACCATTCAGAGACCTTCACAATCGGGCTCTTACCCACCTTTCCATCCTTATTCTTGGGCATTTTCCCTCAAATAGTCATCATCATTCCCATCTGCCAAGCAGTTATGCACATTCTTGTCTCTGTCATTGGTCCCATTGTTTCCTCTGCCTCTAACTTTCTTTCCCCACTCCTTGCAAAATCCTATGCATCTGTCAAGACCAAACTCAAATGCCATCTCCTCTATAGCCCTTCCCTCTACCAGCTGATGTAAAATGAATTGCCCAGCCCCTGGGTTCATCTGTCACATTTCAATTCCTCTAGCCCATTTTATCAGGGTTTTTATGTCTATTTTCCCCTTGGGAGATTTTTAAATTTCCTGAGAGCACTGATCATTTCTTATAATTTTGTATATGCAACATCTCTAGTACCTTGCCTGGAACAAATGTCCATTTTCTGGAAAGATATTCTCGAAAGATATCAGATTTTTTGTCTTTTATTTTAAATGAGATTTTAAAAACTATTTTTAAAAAGTTTCTGAATGACTTTCTGTTGTTATTCAAACCCAAATTTTGAAGATTGGATCTCAGTGAGATCCACTATACTAAAGTTCAGAGAAATCCAAAACTTGGTCTTACAATCAATTTTCTTCTTCCTTTAATCTTTCTTATGAAGTTATATGTGTTTAGATATGTTTTTACTTGCAGTCACTTTTTATAAGGGGTCTTTTACTCTTTGTAAATCCCCAGTGTGAGTCACATAAACAAAATGTTCCCTTCTCACTGGTATATTGACAGAAATAAATCACTGGCAAAGCAGACTTAAGTGATAATCTCCTGAATTTTGAAAAGAAAATTTTGAATTTTCTATTATCAGGATGCTAAAAAGTATATGATAAATCATGATAATCATGATCATTAAAGTAGGGTATTTAACATATAAATTGTTTGATTCAAATAAAAGCAATGTCCCAGCTGATGTACAAATTAGGTACACACATAGCTAGGTCAACAAATATATCACTCAGGTGGGTAGAATTTCTATGAGAAGTCCCCACTCTTACACATTATCAAGTCAGGGAGAATGGTCAAAGTAGAAGCCAATTCTCAAGGGGCTGAGGACCCCCAATATGCATGGAGATCTAAATGCAATGTAGACACCTTCCCTGAGCCCTGCTCATTGGAGGTGGAGTTTGTACTCAGACTTTTCACACAGCTCCACATCCTACCTGAGGACGGCTCCCCAGACTCATCCTTTGGTCATGTGGCCAGTGCTCCAGTATCTAGAGGTCCCTGTGCACAGACAAACCAGCTGATAACCTTTCCTCTCAGGCAGCTTCCACACCGTAGTCCTAATTCCCCAGGATCATGGAGCTTGAGGCACCTCCCAAAGTCCTCTGTATCCTAAACGTATCCTGTTGGGTAATAACATAAAAAATATCATTAAACATGATTAACAAAGTGATGGAGGGTTTATGAATATGAATATGAGAAACAGAAACATGAGATCGAGGCTGAAGTGACCCACAAAAGAGAGGAAAAAATAAAGCATGTGCTGAGGGCAAAGCAAAATCTAACCCTTACAGGTTATGGCATGAGGATCGTCACTGTTTATCACAATTGTGTTTCCCCAAGACTGAAACACCAACAACCATCTCCACACCCTATGGTCCTGTCCCAAAGGTTCACTGTCTTTTGTCCACCTAGAAGGGATGCCCCTAATGACCCGATGGGATGGGGGTTTTTGATAGGGGAGGACATTTGTCTTGCCAAAAGGAAAAAGGGGAGAATGGGACACTTCACAATGTCTGTCCTGTGGATGATGTGCAATGACTTAAGATGATAGAAGGATACCATTAAATAAGATTAAATCTCAGAGTGAGAAAGTTATTTATAAATGTCTCAATTATCGTTAGATGAGACAAAGCTTAGTGTCAGGTTGTTGCTACCAGGTCCTTAACACATCTTAACACCTGCAAGTTTATTTTTTTAGCAAAAATAAAGCAGACCCCAGGCTTAGAGCCTTGGCCAGGATACTGTATGCAACTAGATTTATAATACCATTGGTCTGTGTCTGATGTATTTAATTTTACAGTTATTACTACTGACTTTATATTCCTTATAGTCATATGGTCTTTGTTTTAGGATAGATTATTTAACATGAAAAAAATAAGTCAGTTTAATGTAAAATACAAAGTAAATAATAGTGCAGGCTTGCAAAATTATGGTAAAAATCAGAAAGGATAAATGAAGCTTGGGAAACATTATAATCATCAGAAAATGAGACAATGAGACTAGAAGGCCTGGAATAAAATCCTCTCTCTGCTACTTCACCAGTCCTGTGATTCAAAGTAAATGCATAACCTCTCTGAACCTCAGTTTTCTCATCTATGAAATGGGAATAAAGATAATACTGCTACTCAGGATTGTGGTTGGCCAGATAAGCCAAGCACAGGGGATGGGGATGGGTAAATCAGTGTCCTGGTGCTCATTACCAATTAATTTACTTGACCACAGCAGTGTTTGTTCGTGATACCATATGTGGTATCTGATCATATTTGCCTTGCCCAAGAGGACTATAAGCTCCTTGATGGCAGCAACCATGCCTTATTGATCACTGCACAACTCTGTCTCGGGGGCCATCGCCTCTCTGTAGTAAAGGTTTTATGAACATTTTTAAATCGAGTCAAATTAACTGGTTGAATGGAATGTTCTATTTGTCTTGACAATGCAAAAAAAGACCCTTGAGGTCAAAAGTTGTCTACTGCGTCACATACAATTACTAGCATAGGAAATTCTCAGTAAAGACACACTGGTTGATGGTAAACGCATCCCACGTCTGAACTACTGACATCTAACTCGTCGCCTGCCGCCCCCATCCACTGTCCACGTGGCAACCAAAGTGTTCTTTCTAATACTCTCCCACCAAAACCCCGCCCGGGATAGAATTGAAATTCTGAACACAACGCACAAGGTCCTTCATTACCTCTCTCCTAGGTATAGCTTTTACTTACACTCCTCGGCAACTCCTCCTTCCAGCCGAACTGAACAAATTTCACGTGCTCGGATGAGCAGTGTGCTCCCACCTCAGGGACATTGTACCTGCTCTTCCTTGCCCTGGAATGTTCTTTTCCTTCCTACCTCCGTACTGGGCTAGGTTCCACTCAGCCCTCTAGCTGCCCATCACCTCCTACAGAAGGCCTTCCTGTCCTCTTCTGCCTGGGGCTGGATGTCCCTCACAGGAGAATGTGGTCTTGCCCCTGTCTGGACTCTCATGCCACCGCATCGAAATGGCTGGTTTTTCCTATCTGTCCTCACCATAGATTGTGATCCTTTGGGACAGTGGTTCTCAAACATAAGCAGCAGAATTATGCCTACAAGCCTTCTGAAAACACAGATTCTGATCAATTAGGTCTGAGGTAGGGCCCCAAATTAGCATTTCTAACAAGCAGTTGTTCTCAAACCACGCTGCCTATCGGGAACACCAGGGAGATGGTTCAAAAATGTCTGCTGCCCAGACTCCACCCCTAGACTGATTAAATCAGAGCCTTTTGGTGGTAAGAGCTGGGGAAGGGGGAACATTAGTATTTTTAGCTCCCCAGATGATTCCAGGGTTTGTAACGCCTGCTTTAGAGTTGTTCTCAAACTGGAATGTGCACACGTGGAGACACTGTTACAAGGAAGTAGGTCTGCAGTGCAGCTAAGAGTCTGCATTTCTACCGTGCTCCCAGGTGATGCTGACATTGCTGTCCATGGACCACACTTTGAGCAGAGTGTTAGAATAAGAGCTGACCCTTATGCATCACTAGAAGCCTCTTGCCATATTGATAGAAAAAGTCATTAACACCATTAGATGAACACCTGTTGTGCTAGTGCCCAGGAGCACCTACGTAGAGTTGACATTGTCAGTAACAGATGTTTCCTTTGTGACTTCCAGTTCGGGTGTCAGATTTGAATCTACTGTTTGTAGTCTCTCTGCTCACAACACCTCAGGCGTCCAGTGGGTCTCATGTCCCTGACAAACAGTAGACCTCTTTTCAATGTTCAGTTTCTGCCGCTCTGGTGATGGACTGTGTGCCTCACTGAAATGATTTCCTCAAGGAAAAGTTTACACAGTTTGTATAACGTCCAATCTTGTCAACTTTGCCTCCAAATTTGGTAAAAATCTATATAGCTGTTTCACACGATATGGTTTTTTCAGAAGTCAGAAATGTAATTTTATGCATGGATGGTATGCTCGTAGCCTGGTAAAGCTCCTGACACAGTGTTAGTGGTCAGTGAATTTGTGGAAGGAAGGAAATAAGGAAGAAAGGGAGGCAGGGAGGCAGGGAGGCAGGGAAAGGGGCAGGAGAGGAGGGCAGTAAAGAGAAAGAAACGGGTGGGGAGGCTAAAAGGGACAAACTTTTGTCCTAGTTTCCCTTTATCTCCAGTAGCCCTGCTGAATCCCACCCTCACCAGCCCCTCCTTCTAACAAGATTTTTTTGTTTTTGCTTTTCTCACCTGACTACAATCATGGCCACACCTGGCATGGCAGCCTCATCCAGCCCACATTCCATGCAGTATCTAGACACAAGAGCCTGGAATGTTCTCCCTCCATCCCACTGGCTTCCTTCATAACCTTGGGGATGCAGATCGGGACTGGGGTACATCCTGGGCCAGCTCTGTCTCATCCAACTCCATGTGTATTATGAGGCTGAGCTTCTTAAAAATTTGAAATAATGGAAAGGTTATTCTCTAAGAGATAACCCAACTAGGCAGGCCATTGGGGCCAACAGCATTTGAAAATGTTCAAATTAGTTACCCACTTTTCTTTCTTTCTTTCTTTCTTTCTTTCTTTCTTTCTTTCTTTTTCTTTCTTTCTTTCTTTCTTTCTTTCTTTCTTTCTTCCTCTTTCTTTCTTTCATTCTCTCTTTCTTTTAGAGAGAGAGAGAGCATGATCAGGGGAGGGGCAGAGGGAGATGGAGAGAGAGAGAATCCCAAGCAGACTCCATGCCTAGTGCAGAGTCTTACCTGGGGCTCGATCTCATGGCCATGAGATCGTGACCTGAGCCAAAATCAAGAGTCAAATTCTTAACAGAATGAGCCACCCAGATGCCCCAGTTACCAATACTTCAAATTCAAGGTCTGTTTCACAACAATTTAGATTTCCAGTTTCTTTCCCAAATTGGAAGATCTGACACCATGGGGCCAGCTTTGGTTGGATCTGAGTGGAGCTGCCCCCTTCAGCAGGGGCATGTGTTGTTTTTTAGTTTGCCACAGTCCCCACCCCTCCTTGTCATTCCCCAATACTAGAGCCAAACATATTGTCATGTCATCTTTATCTCATTTTACTTGCAATATGTCTGCCTTTCACTTGACCTTTTTCATTTGCTACCATTGCCTGCCAGCCCTAGAGACTCCTGAGTGTGTGATCTGAAGACACACATGCGGAGCAAATGGCCCCCCGTACAGTGTGTGCATTGCTTTTTCTTAGAACCAGAGCTTGCACTGTCATTTGCTGCTGAGAATTCATGTCCAAGGGGAAATAGGGAAGAAAAGTTCTCCCTCAACTAACCCCGACTCCCCAGACATTTCTTTCTGCCTGTCCTTTTTCCTGGGTATAGGCATCAGCACTTGCTATCTGCCGCTCTCATCATCCCTCAGGCTCTTTACCTCTCCACACAGAAATTGCCCACAAATAAACCTGTTGCCTTCCCAAGAGATAATAATACTTATCAGGACCTTTTGTAGAGTTCCCGGACCTTTTGGGATTGAAGCACACTTTGCATTCATAAAGCCCTCCATTATCACCACTATTGTTGTCATTATTATTATTTGGGATTAGGCAGCCCTCTCAGAAGTCTTGCCAACCGCAGGCAGGTGCCACCCCAGAGCCTCACCTGGCCCGGCGCAGTGACTCAGGCCGGACGCACCTGGCTGTAGGACTCTGGTTCAACCTGCTGAGTCTTGGGTTTTTGCCAAAGCAAAGACCTGCCCTGAAACATTCATGCCTCCCTTGCTCAAGGGACAAAGACTGAGTTCCAGGAAGGGGGGGTGGGGTGGCGAGCAGAGTCCTTCCCAGACAGCACAGTCTCTGGGCCACACTACTAGAGAACTATTGCCACAGCAAGCCTCAAACCAGGCAGAGTCTCAGAGGCCAGATTCTCTCTCTAGGAAGAAAGGGACATATGGTATAGTTTGGGGTCAGAAGCTGGGCCCCCATCCCAACTGCCACTCTACAGGTGTGTGAGCCTCAGACAACATATTGACATTTTCGATCTCTGGTTCTCATGTGTGGGTTATAATCCCCAACTTTATGATAATATTATGAGATTTATATGTAAGTACAATTGAAAGTACATATGCAATATATATAAATATGTATTTATTTATAAGTGTCTGTAAGTCTCAGGTATGCAGTAAGCCCTCTATTAGCAAAGACGGGGTTCCATCCCTATTCAGGCTTACAGAACCACCCAGAAGTTGACTGCTTTAGCAGCAGACCCAGAGTAAACAGACAAGATGCCTCCAGGAAGCAGTAGTGAATATAAACATCTCACCAAGAAAACAATCTCCACTCAACAACATTCCTGCCTTATCATTCTCCACCACTCACCGAAGTGTCTTCCAAGAAAACACAAACTTCCCCTCTTTGATACACACCCTGTCTCTCTGCTATGTGCCCGAGACAGGTTTTTCACCAGTGAAGGGACTAGGTTGGGGGCATCAACATTGCTCTCTAACCCCTTTATTTATCCTCATCCACCCCACCTCCAAAAATCTCCCAGAAACCACACTCAAATCAGCTTAAAATAAGAATGCGTGGAATCGGTGATTCAAAGAAGAGCTGAACATGTGACCAGCAGAGGCGGAGATGGGCCTCAAGAGAAACTGGAAGCATGAAAGGAATGCTGTCAGGACCTTCGCTCCATTTCTCACTTCTCCTTCTCTCTGCCCATCTGCCTCATTCTTTGTTGCTGCAGAACAGCAGAGAAGATGGCTACAGCAGGTGCATGGTTGTTCAGTCATTAGGGAGGCAGCCGTTAGAGACTGGCTTATATCCTTTCTGATAGCAGATTTTAAAATCCCAAGAAAGAGCTTTGAGTGGCCAGTTCTAGTCAGGAGCCCACTCCTGGACTAAACAGCATTGGTCAGTGTTCAGAAAAGAGACATCAGGCTCAAAACGGAGTCACTTACACTGAACCCTATGTCACCAAACTGAGACTTACTATCTAACTTAATTACAGTTTCAGCTTCCCCCAGGAGTGGAATCTTAAACCGGTCAATCTGGAATTACCAGGTCAGTTCTAGCAGACTAATCTGCTTGATAGACCCCTGCCATCCATTCAAGGAAGGTGACCTTGCCACAAGTAATCAGCTTTTTGCTAGTATAACTTCCTTGTCCTGCCTCCTTCTGCCTATAAATGTCTTGCTTCTTGGATAGCTCTTTAAAGTTCCTTTCTGTCTGCTAGATGGGATGCTGCACAATTCATGAGTCATTGAATAAAGCCAATAAGATCTTTAAAATGTATTCAATTGAATTTTGTTCTTTTAACACCAGTGAGGGCAGAACATTGTGATGAGTGCAATTTGGTCAGGACCCTTCCCCAGACCGACCAATCGTGTTCCTCAAAATGACGAGATTATGTTAAAATACAGAAGATCCTATCATCAGCATGTGGCAGAAGAGAAGGAAAGACAATTGCTAGGACAAGGGAAATCTCTATTAGGGAATGCTAGAATGGAATTAAGTTCTCTGTTTGCGAACCTTTCTAGGTTGCCAGGCTTTGGTCTTCTCCAGGACAGAAATGAAGCTAGTGCATCCGTGAATCTTGGCCATGGCAAACACCCAGGAAATGTTTGTAGAACTGAACTTGAATGACAACTTTTAAAGCTGCGTGTGTGTCCATCTTAGGTCCTATGTGTCCATAGAATAATCAAAATTAGCTGCAGAAATAAAGATCCTACTCTGCATGAAGAATTTTCTAACAAATAGAATTGCCTGAAGATGTAAGCAGGGGCCTCAGGAAGTTGAGTGTCCCTTTCAGTGGAAGTCTTAGACCCCAAGCAAATGATCATGTGTCAGGGAAATTGAGAAAGATATTTATGTACTGACCCAGTTTACCTTTCCAAATATTATTATGATATTATGATTCTGTGGACTCAACTACGGAAGACAAACTCACTGCAACTAAACCAGGAATCTCAAAACACCACAGAAAGGAGAAATAGCCACAGTAATACAGCCAAAGCTTCTGCTGGCCACATCTGAATACATACCTTGACGTGACCCTAGCCTTTCCTCTCCTAGGAATGCTGGCCACTGAAGATGAATCAAAGCACACCCTTACCTCCATACCAGTACCTTCCTGTTTGCAGACCAAAATATGCCCAGCTTGGAATCTCCTAATTGTTTCATCCTAAGATATGACATCGTTTAGCCACATCCAGTGTACTATCAATAAATTGAAACTGTAAGCTAACTGAGCATCGTTTATTTTCTTTTTTTTTTTTCCCCAACATAAAGTTTTGCTTGTTTTATTTTGGTGAGAACATTTTAGTTCCTACTCCTAATAAATTTCAGTCATACAATACAGTGTTATCTACCACAGTCATCATGTTACACATTAGATCCTTAAACCTTATTTATCTTATAACTGACAGTTTGTACCCTTTTGCAACCTCTCCCTATTCTCTTCATCCCTCAGCCCCTAGCTACCACTAATCTACTCTCTGTTTCTATGACTTTAACTTTCTTTTTTTAAATTTTTTAGATTCCACATATAAGTGGCACCATGCAGTGTTTGTCTTTCTCTGACTTTCTTCACTTAACATAATGCCCTCCAGATTCATCCATGTTGTCACAAATGTTGGGATTTCCTTCTT
This sequence comes from Panthera onca, assembly GCF_046562875.1. Classification (NCBI taxonomy): domain Eukaryota; kingdom Metazoa; phylum Chordata; class Mammalia; order Carnivora; family Felidae; genus Panthera; species Panthera onca. The sequence continues at coordinate 135,097,434 of NC_138347.1, read as the reverse complement.
TCTCGTGGCTGTGTAATATTCCATTGTATACACGTTCCACACCTCTCGTATGCATTCATTCATTACTGGGCACTTACATTGTTAGCATATGTTGGTCATTGTGAATAATACTTCAGTGAGCATGGAGTACAGATCTCTCTTTGCTATCCCCTTTTCATTTCCTCTGATTACATACCCAGAAGTCAAATTGCTGCATCATAGGGTAGTTCTACTTTTAATTTCTTGAGGAAACTCCATAGTGTTTTCCAGAGTGTCTACCCCAGTTTGCATTCCCAGCAGCAGTGCACAAGGGTTCCCTTTTCTCTATATCCTTGCCAGCACTTGTTATTTCTTGTCTTTTTGATATTAGCCACCCTAACCAGTATGAAGTGATAGCTCACTGTTGTTTTGATTTGTATTTTAATGATGATTAGTGATATTGAGCACCTTTTCTTGTACCTGCTGGCCATTTGTATGTCTTCTTTGGAGAAAGAAGGCATAGTTAGGTCCTATGGCTCCTTTTTAATTGGGTTATTTGGTTTTTGCTATTGAGTTGTGTGAGTTTCAGTATTATTTCTAATCTTTTTTTAATCCACCTCTCTGATAAATTGACATCTTGATTTTTATAAGCATTTTCAATGTCTTATTTTCCTCACACAAAGTTCTGTATATTTGATAGATTTCCTTGAAAGGGGCTTTCCTTATTCTTAGAACTACAACAATGACAACAATTGGGTACAAGTAAACTTTTGAAGGTGATAAATATGGTACTATCTTGATTGTGATGATGGTTTCACAAATCTATTCATATGCTCAAACTAACCAAATTGTGCCTATTACATATATATGGAGCTTTAATATGTCACTTATATATCAATATAAAGCTATTTTGTATATCAATATAAAGCTATTTTATATATCAATATAAAGCTTATATATCAATAAAGCTATTTTTAAAAGTAAAAAAAAAAAAAAATCACCAGACATTTTAGAGGAAAATGTGATGAATGAGACCAGAATCCCCCCACCATGAGGGTCCACCTGGGAAATCCTGGGCAGGTACAAGCAAGAAGGGTATTTTGGATATCTTTTACCAGATGCAGGGGCTATCAGTTCTCAGAGAAGATTTGTAGTGGATGCTGGAACCAGATCATACTACCTTATGAAAGTTAATTGTTAAATTTGCAGGAATTGTATGAGCCCGTTGTTAAACCATTGGTACCCTGAAATGAGTCTTGATGAAATTGACAAATGCCACAAATTAAGCTTCCCAGACCCCTACTCTACCCTCACCCCAACTTTACGAGCACACCACTGATTAGCTGCAACTTATCAACTCTTGTCACTGACTTTTTGCAAATAGTAAGTCACATTGGCACCGATTCTGGCACCGATACTTAGCTACATTATGTAATTCTTCTCATGATTCCATGAGAGAAATGAAGAAAAGAGCCACATATTTTAAGGCTATAATAATTTTTCTCTTGAACCCCTGTGCCCATTAGATAGGAATGTAAATTGGTGCAGCCACTAGGGAAAATAGTATGGAATTTCCTCAAAAATTCAAAATAGAATTACCATATGATCCAGCAATCCCACTTCAGGGTATGTATCCAAAGAAAACAAAAACAGAATATCAAAAAGATATCTTCACTCCCATGTTTATTGCAGCATTATTCATAAAGCCAAGACATGGAAACAACTTAAATGTCCATCAAAAAAGAAAGCCATAAAAAAGGAAATCCTCCCTGCCTTTTGCAGTAACACGGATGAAATTTGTGGGCATTTTGCTAAGTGAAGTAGAGAAAGTCAGAGAAAGACAAATACTGTACGATATCACTTATTTGTGAAATAGAAACTGAGAGTAGGATGGTGGTTACCAGGGCCAGCGGTGGGGAGTGGGAGGTTGGCAGTGATGGGGATATGTTGGTCAAAGGGTACAAACTTTCAGTTAGAAGATGAATAAGTTCTATTTATCTAATGCATGACATTGCGATTAAAGTTAACAATAGTGGGTTATAGACTTGAAAGTTGTTAAGAGAGTAGATCTTAAATGTTCTCACCACAAAAAAGAAATGGTAATTATGTGATACGAAAGAGATGTTATCTAATGCTACAGCGGTTATGGTGATAATCATATTGCAACACATGTGTATCAGATCAACACGTCGTACACCTTAAACTTATACAATGCTATATGTAAGTTATATCTCAATAAATCTGGGAAAAAATAAAATAATTTTAATGTTCTAATGTTCCTAATATTTGTTGAAAAAACTTTAAAGGAAACAAAGTGTTAGTGGAAAGAGCATGAGGGGCTGATATATGAAGTTGGACATGCTATTCAACTCATGTGAGCCTCAGTTAATGTAAATGGATATTTCTGGGTTGTTTAAGAAAGAAGAAAAAAGTATGAAAAATGGCACATAGCAGTCAATCAATATTTGGACTTTAAAAAGTATAACTTCTGGGGTGCCTTTTCCATGTCACTCCAAAAATACTCCCCATATTTTAATAGAAACAACAAAAACAAAAGGAAGAGTTTCAGAAGTTAGCTATATATGATCTACTTTGGCACATATTTATGTAGCTTCTCCTTACCGCCCCCCCCCATAAAAAAAAAATAATTCTGATCACATTTCACAATTTCTATTCCTCAAACAATCTGTTGTTTGGGAAAAGCCAGGTTAAATAAACATGCCAGTAGCCTTGACTTAAAGGTGTTTGAAGAGTTAACACCCTGAACATGTGCTGATGCTTCAGAGATGGGAAACAGGAGTTCCTGGTGGTTGTTTGTAGCTATACAGATAGAAACCCAGAAGTGAGTGGAAATCCAAGTCAGCTCCTGTGAGAATTCTGTCTCTTTCTCACCAGAGTCTACAATATGAGAGACCTTAAAGATGGTGGGATCTTGAAGCCCATCTGCTGCATAAGCTGCAGACATAGGAGAGACATGTTGTGACTATTATTAGAGAAATTTTTTACTCTTTAAAATTCATCAAGGTAATAGGAGGCCTTTTGGGGACTAGAGAATGGGGCATTCTCATAGCCTAGGATGTCACTTCAGATTCCTTGCTGGTCACAACATTGTCAAATATTCAAAACATGTAGGAGTCTCATGTTACAGCTCTCCGGACGGCTTTAGCAACGTGTTCTTACGAGTCCAGGGTTGCAATTCAGGGGCTTGAGTGGTCATCTATCTCAACTCAAGGCTCCGCAAAGAGGTTGCCTAGAACTTACACATGAACAGGCACAAAAGATAAAGCAGGGTCAAAGCCTAATACAGTTTAGAATTAAGCAACATCACATATAGGAAGGATATATCACAATGCTGAGTGTGTTCAAAGTACTTATTAGAAGAGATTGACTGCTTTGGGCAGAGTTGGTGTCCGGGTTGAGGCTGGAGTTAACGTTGCCTTTAGTCTTGGTATAGGTGAAATATTTGGAAATCATTCTGGTGTCTCTCAAATCACAATCACATGTTGGATGCCAACCCACTAAATTAGACCTGACACTAACTGTCCAACTAGATTATGAGTTTCTTTAGCAATGAGACCTATATCATAAAGTCCCTTCATCCTCACAGCATCTAGCTCTGTACTGTACACATAGAAAATATTTGGTAAATACTTATCTTCTCTGATTTGTTAAAAAATGCAGCCAGATTCCCAAAGTCCTTCGTAGGTGATTTTGTGAATCACAAAGAGGGCAGAAGGGTCTCAGCAGACAGAAGCTCAAGACGCCTCTGACTCCTTCAACTGCCCAGGCCATTTATTCAACTGTGGTCTACCTAAGAAGCTGCCATTTGTGCAACTCTATGTACCACTGGCTTCAAGTGAAATTTGAAATAACTAATAGGACTGCCACCTTGAACACCCTCACTGAAGTTCTTCTACTTCAACATCAAACTCTCACACGTTGTTGTATCTAGAGAGAATGCACAGTAGAGACATTTTCCATAAGCTGATAGAGACATTGTATAAAGTTGTCCCTGCTTATCAAATTAAAATAATGAAGACATAACTCTGAAAAAATTAGCTATCCACAGTCTTGTCCCAATCGGTCCAACGTGTGTCTAAGTGTGATCACTTCCATGACATGTCCCCTTAGCTTCTCCAGGATGAAAACACTCAAGCCCTGTTGATTCCAATTTCTCCTAAGTGCTGACAATCACCCCAGAGCAAGGAAAAACTTTAGTAAATGTCATGCAAAAACAACAAAATACCTATTCGTGGCGCTAACGGACATGGGAAAATGAGAGAGATGATCATGAAATTCTGGAAGATGAAATACTTAATGAGTGTTTCCTGGTTATAAGGTGTTGTTTATGCCATCTAAATGAGCCATCTCCTCCATACAGGGGTACCCACAAGGTGTGCCCTGAGACTTGGTAATAATTGCAGGGTGGCTGGAGGCCAGAATCTCAACCTCAAGTAAAAGCCAAAATTATATCACCGAGCACCTATTAATCAGGATTAACCTCCAAGGATACCAACTCTGGAATCTGCTTCACAAATAAGCATCTTCATGTACACTTTTAAAAGAAAACAAAACACTCATTTTCTCAGATGGAGTCATCTGGCTAGGTATGTCCGGAAAAGATGCTTTAGCCCAATCATGAAAATAAAGCAGTGAACGCCCTAAAACAAGTTAGAGTGGGTCTAATGAAACTCCATCAGCCCTCCTAATGGGCCTGTTCCTGAAGGCTTTCTGGGGCCCTAATTTTTCTGGGAAATCTATGCTTGTGGCCAAGATAGGAAGCTGTTTCCACAGATAAATAGAGAATTGAGGTCATCTGACACATATGTAGGCCACGTAGGCATTTTTATTTCAATTATCTGATTATTTCCAGAAAAGGAATTCTATTCCTACTCGACTGGACCTAGGAATAAATTGTGTTTTACATTCTTTAAAATATACTTTTGTCCCAATCATTTCCTCCTTTTCCTACTTGCAGAAAGGCTAAGAGTTAGCCTGCGGCCCAGGGAGTGAGGCAGAAACTACCCTTGAAGCAAAGCTGAAGAGGATGTAGGAACCCTGAGGTCATAAATGTCAACAACTAGGTCTGGAGGGTCACAAAAATCTGGGGGATGGGTCCACATCACTAGCAAGCACCTGCAATGTCTTCTTTGGTTTGTAGCCTATATGCACGGACTCGTTGGGATTTTCCAGGTGATGGGAATATGAGCAACAGAGGATTTTTCAGAGCCTTGACAGTTCTGAATATCTTCAAGATTTTTATTTCACTTCCCCATATATTGACAACTAATCCGTTAATAAGAAGATGGCCACATAGATAAGTTAAATCTTTTAAAGGCAAAAATCTCCCCCAAAAGGAAAATGACAGGCCTTAAGTTGGATAGGTGAGAGCCTGTGGGTCACTACCTTGGGGAAATTGTTTGAGCTTCAGGCTTTCCATAACATAAAGAAGTTGCTAAGAGTTTGTTATCGTGTAAAGGAAGCACAGTAAATCAATTTGCAAATATTGAAATTGAATAGTTCAGGAAAATCTACTCTTTGTTTCAAAGTCTTTAGATCACTGTATTTTCTTAAGAAAGAAATCTCCCAGATGATCATAAAGACCAAGATCTTACTTATAGGAAACACCTAGAGGATACAACGTAAGATGTGCCCTCTAATCACAGGGGGATGTGTGCAAATCCACATACATATGTAAGAATCTACTTGATAAAAGTTATTCTTTCAAGGAATTTTCTGATCTAACTTATATAAAAGACATTTTATGGACACCTGACTTTTATTTTAATCTTTCATCCAAAGTATAGATAGGTGTTTACTGAGCTCTGGGTCTTAAAATTATAACTCTTCATTTTGATCAGACTTTGTAGTATACATAAATTAGCAAACATGCAGAGCATCTCGCTGTTAAAAACAAGTTGTTTTAATGAAAACATAACCTGAAAATCAAGCAGTATTTTTTGGAGGGAAAAGACATTGGTTGAAACAGCAGTGTCTTATTGACATTAAAAACAGTTGACATAAGTCTGCAAGGATGCTGAAATTTAACTTTTGTATGTTTTTATTATACCCAGAGTATCAAAGATAACAGAATTTATTCATAGAATGGCAGTCATTGAATTCAGTTTTCTGGTACAATTTTCTTCCCATATAAACTCATAAAAAATGTGATGGGTGAACCATTAGGAATGCTTAAAGCAGCCCCTGATGTATGCCCGCACAGAAAGAACAGATAGATTGCAAAATGTTTATGCCTTTTACATTTTTTACAGTATTAATAAGGAAACACTGTGATTACCAATCAGAAAAGACTCCAGAGTGCTGCTTGTAAAGTGCACCATTATAAAGATTTATATCTGTATCTAGGGAGTAATATGGAGCATTGATATTTTAAGGAGCTCAGTTCAAAAATTTCTTTATTCAGTGAAAGCCTGGAAGAGTGAAATATCTTTTTTCCTGTGGCAGAAGTGTACGTATCGTAGTTAGTTAACGATCGACATGGTGGGAAGAAAGAGACTTGGTCCGCAAATATTCACCAAGCATTTGCAAATGGATTACAAGGGGGCTATCCAACTTCTCAGCACAATTGTCCATCGTAATCAGAGGTGAAAGGGGCGTGGGGTTACCTGTTCGGTGCAAGTTCTGCATTGGCTCTCTCCTGACCTAGGCCCCGTTCTGTGTCAATAATGTATAGTGTGTCAGCCCTACCTCGAGGCCCCAACCACACCAGCACAAATTCATCTTTCACTCTCTGAGACTAAGTGTTTCAGCCATCTAGAGACATCTAAGAAGGCCTTAGGAAGAACGGCTCTGTATTATTTCAAGGCACGGCCACTATACCCTAATAGTTGGTATCTTTCAAATAAATGCCCAGAGAGGATCAAGTTCTCTGCTTTATGGCCGTTGTCTATACTCATCTTCCAAGTTTTCCAAGCAATACCTTTGCAGAGCTTTACAATCTGTTCCACTACTTCCCAATCTCCAATAGAAAGCTTGACAGAGCAGGATTCACCTACTTTTGACTAGAATCTGTTCAAATCCTCTATGCCAGTCAGGATGCATTCTGCGGCGAGTATCAGGGTTTTATTTGTCTCAGTCAACATGGTCTGGAAGTAAGGAGGCCAGGCCGTGCAGCAAATTGAGGAAAGCATTTCTCCCATCTCATGGCTCCACCATTCTTAACAGGCAGCTCTCTTCCTGCTGTTAGTAAGATGACTTCTGTACCACCAAGCATGATATATGACCAGGCAGGAAGAAAAGCGACAGGGGAAGGGCAAAGAGCAAGATTCCTCTCTGTTCCAGACATCTTTTAGATGGGAAGGAAAGTTCCTGTGACCATGCATAGCTGCAAGAAAGTCTGGGAAATCGTGTTTTGTTTGTAGGTTAGCTGGGCTTTTTTAAGTTTTTTTTCTTTAATATTTACTTATTTTGAGAGAGAGAGAGAGAGAACGCACAAGCAAGATGGGGAGTGGGAGGCAGAAAGAGAGCAGAGAGAGAGAATCCCAAGCAGGTTCCACACCATCAGTGCAGAGACTGACACGGGGTTGGATCCCACAGAGTGTAGATCATGACCTGAGCTGAAATCAAGAATCAGACGCTTAATCAACTAAGCCACCCATACACTCCTGTTTGTGGGTTTTAACTGGGCACAACAACATACTACAGAAAATTAGGATTCTGCAAGAATAGATGTTAGGTAACGAATTAGTAGAGTCAACCACATAATTTATTTTTTAAACATCCAGAAGGGGGGTTTTCTAGTAATGTCTAAAGCTGTGCAGTCCAGCACAGTAACCACTAGGCACAGGTCATTATTGCAGTTAATTAAAATGGAATTAAATTACAAATTCAGCTCCTCACTCACACTAGCCCCATTTAAGTCAATAACTACATGTGGCTAGTGGCTCCCATATTGGATAGTGCTGGCTCCCAGCCTTGTCTCCAGGAAATGGATGTCCATGCCTTCCATATCCCATATGTTTCCATCTAAAGCCATTTCCTGCGATGAAAAAAACAGCAAGTTACCACCTCTCATGTAGAACTATTTTAGGTTCATTGCACTACTAAATCACCCCTTGTCTTGGGTTAGTTTCCTCCAAAAGCTGAGGGTAGGAAAAGACTTGGGGGTAGGTAGTTTATTGAGAGACACCCACCATCACCAAACAAACAAACAAACAAACACGCACATGGGATGAAAGAGTGACACTCAGAAAAGGAGACTATAAAGGTGGGTTGTTGTGGTTACTGCTGCAGAGAGAGGGGCTCAAGTCCCCCGGGGCCTCTGAAGGACACAATATGCCTCCCAGGATCCTCTGTTCAAATGAGTTTAAGGCACTAGCTCCCATGTCCCATTGGCTGAGGTTTGCCACTGGGGTGTTAACTCCCCTTTCCTTCCAGGCTGTCTCTACCTACTGGCTGAATAGGCTCCCCCATCTTTGAAGAAACCTGTCGGGGGGATCCCTGTCTGAGTGCACAGTGCTATCTATCAACACTATTGCTGATATAAAGGATGAGTCTAGGAGAAAGGACAGAGGACTCCAAGACCTGCTACACCCCTCCACCCTCATTGCTGGTGACTAAATTTTAAGCTTATTTCTCTTCATACAGGAGTTTGACCCTACTCAGTCACAGACAGCTTGAGGAGTTCAAGAGTTTATCAATAGACTTGAGGCCATTGTTAGCCATGATTACTGTTTGTATCTTTCTCTACTACAACTGGGATTAAGAGCTTAAGTCATTAGACAGATTAGAAAGAGAGAAAGAGAGAAAAAAGAGAGAGAAAGAGAAAAAGAGGGAGAAAGGGAAGGAGAGAAAGAGAAAGAGATTGAGGGAGAGAGGGAGGGAGGAAGGAAGGGAGGGAGGGAGGAAAGAAGGAAGAAAGGAAGGGAGGGAGTCAGGAAGGAAGGGAGAAGGGAGGGGGAAGGAAGGAAGGAAGGAAGGAAGGAAGGAAGGAAGGAAGGAAAGAAGGGGGAAGGGAGGAAGGAAGGGGGGAAGGAAGGGGGGAAGGAAGGAAGGAAGGAAGGAAGGAAGGAAGGAAGGAATGAAGGAAGAAGGAAGGGAGGAAGGAAGGAAGGAAGGAAGGGAAGAAGGAAGGGAGGGAAGAAGGAAGGGAGGGAAGAAGGAAGGGAGGGAAGAAGGAAGGGGGAAAGAAGGAAGGAAGAAGGAAGGGGGGAGGGAGGAAGGGGGAAGGAAGGAAGGGAGGAAGGAAAGAAGGGGGAAGGGAGGAAGGAAGGGGGGAAGGAAGGGGGGAAGGAAGGAAGGAAGGAAGGAAGGAAGGAAGGAAGGAAGGAAGAAGGAAGGGAGGAAGGAAGGAAGGAAGGAAGGAAGAAAGGAATGGAAGAAGGAAGGGAGGGAAGAAGGAAGGGAGGGAAGAAGGAAGGGGGAAAGAAGGAAGGAAGAAGGAAGGGGGGAGGGAGGAAGGGGGAAGGAAGGAAGGGAGGAAGGGAGGAAGAAGGAAGGGGGGAAGGAAGGAAGGAAGGAAGGAAGGAAGGAAGGAAGGAAGGGAAGAAGGAAGGGAGAAAGGAAGGAAGGGGGAAGGAAGGAAGGGAGGAAGGGAAGAAGGAAGGGAGAAAGGAAGGAAGGGGGAAGGAAGGAAGGGAGGAAGGGAGGAAGAAGGAAGGGGGGAAGGAAGGAAGGAAGGAAGGAAGGAAGGAAGGAAGGAAGAAGGAAGGGAGGGAGGAAGGAAGGAAGGAAGGAAAGAAGGAAGGGAAGAAGGAAGGGAGGAAGGAAGGAAGGAGGAAGGAAGGAAGGAAGGAAGGAAGGAAGAAGGGAGGAAGGAAGGAAGGGAAGAAGGAAGGGAGAAAGGAAGGAAGGGAGGAAGGGAAGAAGGAAGGAAGGAAGGGAGGAAGGAAGGGAGGAAGGAAGGAAAGGAAGAAGGAAGGGAGGAAGGAAGGAAGGGGGAAGGAAGGAAGGGGGGAAGGGAGGAAGGAAGGGAGGAAGGAAGGAAGGAAGGGAAGAAGGAAGGGAGGAAGGAAGGAAGGGGGAAGGAAGGAAGGGAGGAATGGAGGAAGAAGGAAGGGGGGAAGGGAGGAAGGAAGAAAGGAAGGGGGAAAGGGGGGAAGGGAGGGAGGGAGGGAGGGAGGGAGGAAGGAAGGAAGGAAGGAAGGGAGGGAGGAAGGGGGAAGGAAAGAAGGAAGGAAGGGAGGGAGAGAGGGGGGAAGACATGCAGCAGTAGCAGCAGTTGCTAAATTAATGTCACCAATAAAATGTATTTTATATCAGTATGTTTGGGGAAATAAATGGGTTTACCTGTAGAAAGAGCAAATGCCTCCCTCACATCCAAGCATTTGCCCTGATGCTGCTTAAGAGCAGACAGCTGACACTGTGCTGTGATTTGAAGGATTCCAGGCATGGCTCCCATTCCAGAATTTATCCCACCCATTCATCTACCTCAGCCTAGAGGTCAACCACGAAAGAGCCCTGCTCCAGGGGCACCTGGGTGGCTCAGTTAGTTGCATGTCCATCTTTGGCCCAGGTCATGATCTCATGGTCCATGAGTTCGAGCCCCACATTGGGCTCTTTGCTGACAGCTCAGAGCCTGGAGCCTGCTTCAGATTTTGTGTCTCCCCGTCTCTGCCCCTGCCTCTCTCTCTCTCTCTCTCTCTCTCTCTCTCTCTCTCTCTCTGTCTCAAAAATAAACATATAAAAAATTTAAAAAAAGAGCTCTGCTCTGGCTTTAAGGCTTTGCATCTCCAGAGATCTCTGTTAAAACCAGCTGCTTCTGGGGCGCCTGGGTGGCTCAGTCGGTTAAGCTTCCGACTTCGGCTCAGGTCATGATCTCACGGTCTGTGAGTTCAAGCCCCGCGTCAGGCTCTGTGCTGACAGCTCAGAGCCTGGAGCCTGCTTCCGATTCTGTGTCTCCTCTCTCTCTCTGACCCTCCCCCGTTCATGCTCTGTCTCTCTCTGTCTCAAAAATAAATAAACATTAAAAAAAAAAAATTAAAAAAAAAAAAAAAAAAACCAGCTGCTTCTGGAAAAGAAGGTTTGTCACCACTGAGTGGAACTTGTTTGAGGTTTGGCTTTATGTGATAGTTGGGAGAGGACACTCATGAGCTCAGTTTGTGGAGGGGGAACTTGATCATGAAAGACCATGGAAGGCAGCATGAAGCCCTTGCCCCCTCACCTTCCCCACCTGTACCTAGAGACAGGAGCACTGATAGAAGTCCCCAAAGTCAAACTTTCATTATGTTTCTCTGAGCCAAAAATAATCTTGGGTAAAATTAGCTCATTCGTTCATTACAGATTACTTGAGCATCTACGAAGTGCCAGGCTTGGTGCTAAACTCCAGATACACAGTGACGACCAGAACAGACACAACCCAGACCTCAAGGAGCCTACGGTTCTAACAGGGAGAACTTTCAAAATCTAGTAAATAAATGAGTAAATAAGTACAAATTCTAATAATTTACAAGGGAAAAGAACAAGGTTCTGTTTGACCTACCTTCTGAGGAAGTAACACTTAAACAGAGGCTTGAAGGATGGGGTAAGGAGGAGAAAGAACATTCCAGGAAAGAAGGGGTTTAATCTCAAGATCATATGGATCTAGGAGAAAAGCCGGGCGTCAGTAGTACAGTGGGCAGGAGGAGTGTGGAGAGAAAGACAATGGCTAGGACACATAAGGCCTTACTAGACCTTCATCCCTCTAATTTCACAATTCTGCACTTTCTCTGCCTGACAATAATAACGATACCAAGAACCAATATTGTGTGGTGCCTGTATGATTCATCTAGGGCTTTCACACTAGTTTTTACTTATTTACTATTATTAATACTGTTAAATAGAAATATAATAGCATTTAAGGAAAATGCTTGGAATTTTGGGTGGCTCGTCTCAGTTAATTGTCAACACAAGACTTCAGAGCAAGAATCATCACACCTTAATTTTTTGGATGAGGAAAACAAAGCTGGAATAGGTTAAGACTTGACCCCAAGGTTGCACAGCTACTCTGACTCTAAAATGCATGCTCTGGACCAGACATCGGCAGACCATAGCCCACGGGGCAAATACTGCCCACCACCACTTATTCCTATAAATTCATTTTTTTGGAGCACAGCCAAGCCCATCCATTTCCATACTGTCTATGGCCGCTTTCCCACTACAATGGCAGAGTTGAGAGACTGTATGGCCCATAAAGCCTACAAAATTTACAATCTAGACATTTACAGAAAAAGTTTGCTGACCCCTGCTCTAGACAGGACAAGGGCTTTTATACAGACACTCATGGAATCCCCTTAGGATAAATTCTCTAAAATTACAAGTGTCTATGTTTAGCTATATATCTTTTCTAAGGAAAGGGTCCATGGCTTTCATCAGATTCTCAAAAGAATTTACGGGCTTTAAAAAAAATTTAGGATCTCAATGGAGCCAGAAGATGTTTTAGAACAGTGATTACCATGTGTGTGGTCCCCACACCAGCAGCCGAGAACGTGCTGGGGAGATGGGAACTTCCACCTGAGAATTTGTTCAAAATGTAAATTTCTACTAAATTAGAAATCCTGGTGATGGGGCCCAGCAATCTGTGTTTTAACAAGTCTCCCATGAGGTTCTGAAGCTTGCCTAAGTACGAGACCCTCTAAACTCACATTGAAAAGGCAAAAATCACAAAACCAAAGTCAGAAACACTGAATGCCACCACATCAGAATCCTTTGGCTTAACCATAATATTTTGTATTTTATGGAGACAGAGAAGGGGGGGAATGGCTTATTTAAACAGATACTTGAAGTTGTCATCTCATCCATTGGCTAGGACTGTCACTGTGGCTTTTAAAACTGAACATTCAAGTTCATCCGAGATTTGAAATTAAAGAACATTTCAGCATTTGGCTTTCTTGCCTTTCAACATTGGACTCTCATTTAAGCTGTTCAGACTGATTGTTAATGGCCGACTAGGGTAAACCCCTCTGCAGACGCCACACTGTGAAAAACATACTAGAGACCACCATCTGGCCCATTCTTTTTTAGTGACACAAGTGACAAAATGGTCAAACATAAAAATTCACTGCCTTGGAACTAGAATTTTCCTCCAACAAACTAGCTAGCTGTGGCAAGTGCGCCCATCCCAGCCACCGTCCACACACACATTCCTGGTCCAGACGTGCGATGACTCCACCTCATGGCTCCTCGAACCTTGCCTCCGGCTCTTCTCTCAACCATTTGTTCACTGCAGAGCTATTTTGTTCTGGCTTCGAAATCACTACCGTTACTTTAGACAAGAAAATACAGTAGTAGGTGTTGTTGTTTCAGATTACAGTTTTACAGGAAAATACAGTTATTCGGGAGGCTCTGTCATTTTCCTTTTCTATTTTTTTTTTAATTCTTAGGGCTGCCTGATCAGAGCGGCTTTCTCTTTTATGTGCTCAGGCCATTTGGGGGAAGCCTTGCCCTTGGTTTGGATGAACTCATCCAGAGAGATATCTACCTACGGATGAATGTGAAGTTAACCAGCTGCCCAGTTCAACCATAACTTCACAGCATTGTCTTCCAGCTCAGAGCCCCATGCAGGCTTTTTCATTGTCTATACCCCTCCTGCAGTGATTCCAGAAGTTTCACATAAACCTATCCTACACCTGCATAATTTAATAATTATTATATCAATATTTAATTACCCTCCACCTGCATAATTTAAATCAATTTTTTTGCTTGTTTTCTCCATTTGGAGCTCAGGGTGTATGAAGCAGGTGTGCTGATGTTGAATGTGGCATTTTCTGGAAGATTCCCTCTATAGCATTAACGAGACCTCTCTGCCTGGAAGCAGAAGGGAAGCGTTGTGTGTGGCTAATTAGTGCAGGTAACCCTGGTCTGGTAAGGACCCTTCTGGTGGTTCAGCGGGATTTGGTCTGTACTTGCCCACAAGCAGCTGGAGAAAGTACACCGCTCCACTGATTCCTTTCATTTCCTCAGTAGCTTCCTACGTTCTCTGTTTACTCACTCCTTTGGCACAGTTTTCTTCAGAAACCCGCTAAAATCAGTACTCTTGACAAGACTCCATGGCTACCAAATTCCTTCTTATTAGAGGAATAATAGCAGCAGATGACAACAGTAGCAAATAGTGCCAGGCACTGTTGCAAGTGCCTCCCCTAAGTTAACTCATGGGCTCTTCAGGACAACACTGTGAGGATTTGAGCACCATCCCCATCTCACAAGATGAGAAAACTAGACTTAGAGAGGTTAGTTAACTTGCCCAAGCTCCCACAATGAGCAAATAGTGAAGCTGGGATTTGAACCTGAGCAGCCTGGTTCCAGAGTTCACGTTCATAACCACTAGGCTCTCCTGCCTCCAAAGAAGACTTGTCTGTTCTTTGGCTGTATAGGCAATAGCCTCCCCCTGAATGTGACAGTGAGCTCTCCAGGGGGGTTCCAAGAGCCACCTGCGACAGGGGCTGAGGTGGTTGTTGAACTTGTCCATTTTTAGTCCTTTCTCCAGCTTTACTGAATCACAGTCTCTGTGCTGGGGCCCAAGGAATCTGCATGAGTAGCCAGCTTTAAGGCGAGTTCGTGCCCATCGAAATTTTAGAATCACTAATCAATCCCTGGGAACTGAGTTTTGCCAGTCATTACCTAGACACACGTTACTCCTCTGTGTTTCCAGTGTTTACAAATTCTCCTTCTCTTTGAAACCTTCCCACTGCACAGGCATAAAACCACATGTTGGAAGCCCCAATTGTGCTATGGTTTGAAGTGTGCCCCAAATGCTCCATCCCATAGCATTCCATATCTCGGGGCACTCAGAATGTCGTGACTCAAGAGCTCAGAGGCTTTGGCCCCTCCGAGGGGTATTCCTGAGAGGGGCCTTGGGCCATCCTTAGCTAGTATCAGTAGTTTGTGTAGAGTCACAGGCTTTAGAAGGGGGAGAGAAGAGAGGCACCAAGAGAAAGGAGAGAGATGACAAAGGCAAACATACACATAGCTCATTTTATTCACAGATTGGCACACGAGCTATGTCACTCCAGGCAGGAGCAGCTCTCCATTTCTGGGAGTCAACGACTACAGGAAAGAATTTCTATGCCTGCAACAAGGTGGAAAGAAAAAAAAAGGTCCCTTTTTTCTTTTAGAAAAATTAGAATGAGGTATGGCTTGCTCTTGTCTACAGACCCACTTCTAACATTTGAAGGCCTTGGAATAAGAGTACAAATAGAAGCCCATGTACCAAATGCTCAAATATTTAAAAGTTATAGATCAAATGAACAAACCATTCAGTCCAATGTGTTTTATTTTCTTGCCTGACAAATACACCTTCATAATGACCTGGAAGGCTATGCTTGGATTTAGAATCCTCCAGATCCTCAGAGCTCGGTGTTAGAACGTGGAGGTGGGGAGGAAACTGGTTTCTGGATTCTAATCCATAGCTGGCGTCCTCATTTCTTCCTACCCCTTGGATTTATCTCCACTTTGGCCAGCATGCACAACTATGGGCACAAGAGTTTGCAGGTGCAAGTTCTGTCCACACGGCAAGCAAATACGCATCCCGCGGCCACCCCTTAGGACTAAGGGTGCACAGATCAGTGAGACAGTTCATCTTCGGGAAAAGAAACCTAGGGAAGGGGTCCACCCAGTCCTAGAAGTGGGCTCAGGTGTGTTTGGGATGAAAAATCTAAGACCTCCAAATCCTAATACATGAAGAGTAGTCTGGAAGGTGGGTCATGGGGTGTGAGCGAGCACCACCCTTTGGGCCCTGCAGACCCTTTGCCCTGTAGTGAAGGGACAGCCCGGGGGGGGGGGAGCCCAGAGTGGCCCCTCTAAACCAAATGCGCTCCCTGCCAGCAGGATTAGCCTCGTGTGGGACATTGTTAGAAATACAGACCCTCAGTACCCACCACAGAACCACTGAATCAGAAACTCAGGAGGGCGAACCCAGGAATCTGAGTTTTCGCAAGCCCCCCTCACTTCTGGTGCATGCCAAAATGTGAGGCTCACTGTTCTGATAAAGTACAGGGCTCAGGGCAATGCCACCCTGCCCCCTTGCCTAGGTCTAAGGACAATACTACTTATTCGTATTTTTTCTTCTTTCCTTCGGGCTCTGGCCACAGGCTCCATGCACATTTTCCCCAGCTGCTTCATCCTCCTGAAATATTATCTGAAACTCATCTCACCTGCGGCATTTTCCTCTCACCTGTACCCCCATTAGCACTACGTACCTCTCTACAGCCCAGTGTTCCAATGATTTGTGTAGTTATTTTGCTCCTTTATATGGCAAGGAACTGACATTTTTTTTTTTTTTTTTTAGTGTTTATTCATTTATTTTTGAGAGAGAGAACACAAGCAGAGGAAGGGCAGAGAGAGGGAGACAGAGAATCCCTAACAGGCTCTATGCTGCCAGTGTAGAGCCCAACACAGGGCTCGAACCCACAAACCGTGAGTTCATGACCTGAGTCAAAACCAAGAGTCAGATGCTTAACCCACTGGGCTACCCAGGTGCCCCAGAAACTGACTTTTCCATCTTTGGGTGTGTATCCCAAGGCCTTGAAGAGACCACACATGGCATAAACACCCATTGATTGCAATCACAGAAAGGAGAGAGAAATAGATCAGGAAAAACAAGAACAAAGAAGAGGCTCAAGCAAAAAGGAAAGAACTTTCCCATTACCCCAGAATCTTCTTCCCTCCCCCCTTCCCACCTATCACTGCTTATGCCACAAGGAGGACTTGCCTCTCGGGCTGTGCCACTTTCAAGCCAGGTGACCTTCACCAAGTTACCAGACCTCCCTGAACCTGTCCCCCCACTTTGAAAAAGTGAGACGTGGAAAGTCTGGACTTAGGTGACATTTATGAAAGCATTGGCTACACAACAAGGGCTCAGATCCTTCCTTAGGACCCAGAACTGCAATTGCATGTTGAGGACACAGGGAGCACGCGCAAACAGAGTTCGGCAGTTTAAGGTGGCACAGCTCCATTTAGCAAGAGGAGTGGTCTCTTGGGGCTCAGAAGCTGTGGATATTATGTCAGCGGAGTTTGGGTCCAGGGGCAGATTCAGATTTCATGAGCCCTAAAGCTTGTACAGTTTGGGGGACTCATTAAGAAAAAGAATACCTTACTTTTGCAGGTTTTACAGAAATCTAGAACCACGTGAACCCATTGCTAGGGCCTTCCCCAGTGTTGGAAGGGGGTCTGTGCAGGTGAGAGGCCCGAGACCTAAGCTTCTTTCATTTTCTGGTATTTCCATCTCTGGTCCGGTCTCAATGCAAAGTTTTCTCCCAACTATGAAGCAGATAACATATCATACAGCTTGGTAGTTAGGTTTGAACATCAATAAATAAAGTTAAAGGTGGTCCAGATCATTTTTTTTTTAATCTTCCCTTTGGTCTTGCGTCAATAGAGTGTTCCCTTTTCTTTGTTCTAGAAAATTCTGTACGTGAATGAACCCCTTTTTCTTCACCAGTCTCCCGTCAGAGCATATCACTGCACTCACTCGTCACCCTTGCTTGGCTCACCATAATCTCTTTAAGATTCTGCCCAAACTTGCCCCATGCCTGGGGCTGTAGAAGTGGCTGAGAACCAGGAACCCCGTGTTCTGTTTTCCTACCAGCCAGGGACTCACTGAACTCCTAGGGCAAATTGCGGAGGCTCTGGATCTTGATTTCTCACTCTGTAAAATGGGGTGGCATGCTGGGCATTTCCCTTATACCCCCCATCTCTAGACATCCTATGAGCTGACAGGGGATGAGAGATGAATGAGGTCATGTTTTTTAAAGGCTTGACGCTCTTGAGTGGGAATGCAATGTTTAATTACAAGAAAGATGCATTCTTGGGCTAAGAGTTCATTCCTTTATTATTATTTTTGTTAACAAAGATTCTGGGAGCAAGGTTAGCTGGAACCTGCACGTGCCCCCTCAGCACTCAAGGCCTGAGAAATGTTTATCTTAGAAGAACACACCGAAGTGTGGTTAGAACAAGGGAAGGAATAAAAAGGAAAGTGAGATCGTTATCAGATTTACTGAGGGGATCCTAACAAGAGAAAACAGAGAAATACAGAAGCAAGAGTTTAAACTTGAACATTTACAGAAATGTACCACCCTGACCTGGCCTTGCCCTTTATTAATTCAAACTGGGATTATGATATTCTCTGACATCCACAGCTTAAAGAAGCTGAGCCCCAGGGAAGCAGGGTCACTCATGAGGGACACCATAGCTCATTGGCAGCAGAGATGGGATGAGACTCTAGTATCTCCACTCCCCCTGGAGAGTTCTTTCCACTACACCACACTGACTATAGAGAACAACTCAGCTTGAGAGAAAAGTCTACTGATATGCCAACTTATTAATTTCCAGTATATATAGTGCTGGCATTATTAGAAATTTTCGGGGTGCCTGGGTGGCTCAGTCGGCTAAGTGTCTGACTTCGACTCAGGTCATGATTTCACGGCTCATGGGTTCAAGCCCTGTGTTAGGCTCTGTGCTGACAGCTCAGAGCCTAGAGCCTGCTTCAGATTCTGTGTCTCCTCTCTCTCTGCCCCTTCCCTGCTCATGCTCGCTCTCTCTCTCTCTCCCTCTCTCTCAAAAACAAACATAAATTTTTTTTTTTCAACTGTGAGACTTCTGAGGTCTGTTTTCAATCAAATTTATTTGTAACTAACAGCACTCTTCATACAAGCTGCTAGTAACTCATTAAACTACAGAACATTGTGCTTAGGCTGTCCTCTAGGACTTGACGGTCTTAGTTGAGGAAACAGACCCTAGGCACACCAAAAATTGACAAAAAACCCAGATGGGATTAAGATTCAGCCATGAAGAGTCCTGGGAGACGCTGGAGGAATTTGGGAGTACAGCCATCCTGGAGGCTGGAGGACGTGCGGCTTCAGCTAGATGTGAAGAACTAGTGAACTCAGAGACAGGACCTGAGAATGCGTAGCCAGCATAAAGAACTTTGTGGGCAAAGATTTTAAGACAGGAACTGTAGGATATAGGAACAGCGGATTCACCAGTCTGGCTAGATTGGAGATCTGGCGTACAGAAAATAGTACGCAAGGGTGGTAAGAGTTTGGGGCCAGATTGGGAAGACAAAATTAAATTTGAACAAAGGAAGAAGACACTATCTTGGAAGTAAAAGAAGTCATGGAAATTTTGGTAATGACATGATGAAAATGTTGGAATTAACCTGGCACGTTGTACTATAAGGATTCTTTTATTTTTTTAATATTTATTTATTTTTAGAGAGAGAGAGAGCGAGCAGGGGAGGGGCAGAGAGAGGGGAAAGAGAATCCCAAGCAAGCTCATGCTGTCAGGGCAGAGACCAACGTGGGGCTCGATCCCACAAACCATGAGATCAAAATCAAGAGTCGGACGCTTAACCGCCTGAGCCACCCAGGCGCCCCCTACGATAAGGATTCCAGGGCAAAAGACTAGCGGGAGAGAGATTAGCTGGGAAGTTTTTCAGGTATGGAGTGATCTCGAACAGATTAAACGTGCCCCTCGCCCTCATTTGTATTACTCATTGAAGCAGAGCTTTTCTTCAGGGATAGGGGAGAAGGAAGCTTCGACCCCATCGCAAAGACCAGCACAGCGGCATGCCCATCAGTCGGGAGTCATATTCACAGGAAAGTTTAAAGGCTGTGCAGTTTGGAAGGGCTGCCCCCTCGAATATTCTTCTCAGGCACTGTTAGTGTCCAAGGGAGAAGCTAAAATTGTCACAACAGTCCTGACAATGAGGGAACTAGAGTCAGAATTAGCACCACTCAAAGTGTGGCCCCAGCC
Organism: Panthera onca; assembly: GCF_046562875.1. Taxonomy (NCBI): domain Eukaryota; kingdom Metazoa; phylum Chordata; class Mammalia; order Carnivora; family Felidae; genus Panthera; species Panthera onca. Next base: position 135,077,790 of record NC_138347.1, on the reverse strand, counting down.
TCCAGCCCCCAATCTCCCCAACACTAACTGCTGCCTCCAGGCAGAGCCAAGAGGAAATCCACAGCCACAGAGGCTGTTTGTTCGAACCCGGCTGGCAGTTCACCGGGGCCAGCCGCACTCCTTGCACAACCACAACTGTCGGTTGAAAAGAGGAGGAAGGACACCTGGGGGCTTCAGCCTTAAAATAAGATCTGGGAGCCCTTACAACAAACCACCCTCTGGGCAAGCTGCCTCTCATTATGTTTGCATTCCTCCTGGCTTTGGACTTCCACACCTCTGCGGCTAGTGAAGTAAATGCTTGAGCAGAATATGCTTTAACGGAATGTTTTATCTTTATTATATGGTGTGTGCACATGCACACAAGAGCAGGGTACCCAGGACTTACACAGAAAGACTAATGAAAATGCCAATTAGTATCTGTAGCAGTCACAAACATTGCTCAAATTCAGGTCAGCCTCTGAATAAACCAAGACATCGTTTGTGTCTTGCCTAAAATGTTGGTCTTTTCACCCACAGAACTTTTGCTTATGCGAGTGCCTCCCTGCATTCTCCTCTCAATCTACTGAAGTACTCTTGTCTTTCACATTCCTTCTCTGTCAGCCTCCTCCTCCAAACCTTCCCCAGAGCATGTCAGCCCGCATGGCGCCTCCATAATATTGCTAAGTTAACCCTCATAATATTAAGTTCTTGCTGTATGGCCAACACTTTGCAGATGTCAGAAAAAACAGGTGCCTACCCTCAAGGAACTCACTCTCCATAAGAAGAAATGAATGCATGAAGAGCTGGCCCCAGGAAAATGGGACCAGTGACCTAACAAGGCACGCATATTAAACATTAGCCTTAGTGCCTGCCAAGCGCCTTTGCTAAGGGAGCAGCTCAGGCTGCTGTGTTCGTACCATATGATGCCCCTGTTCTCCAGATGCAGCTGATGGACCAGTGAAGGACAATAAAGCCAAGGATTCCCAGTAGGCAGGCTTCAGCAGCCTACGAAGTAGCTGGGCTTAAAACAGTTGGTTCACACAGAGCTGAGCCAATCAAATCCCCATTCTTGAGAATTTAAAATAGAAAACATGGCGAGAACATGGCAACAATGAGCAGGAGTAGAAGATGAAAGGTTGTGAGGTAGGAGGAGGGCAGAACGAACATGATGGGCCTCAGCGAGCCCTGTAACAACCACACTGGTCGTTAATATTTATTGAGTGCCTACTAAGTGTTATTATTCTCATTTCATAGCTGAGGAAGCTAAGACTTGGATGAAATAATTCACTTGCTTTGGGTCTCAATTCAAATATATTTCTCTTACAGAGACCACCACCCGGCCCTCCTCATCCACCCTATTCATGTCCTTTCCCACCTTGATGCTCAAAGTGTTACCCATGGACCAGCAGCAGCATCAATTGGGAGCTTATCAGAAATGCATCATCTTGGCCCCACCCCAGATCTATTGAATTATAATCTTCGTTTCAACAAGATCCTCAGATGATCTGCTCCTCAGATGATTTTCCACATTAAAGTTTGAGAAGCACTTCACATTGGTTTATGTTACTTGTCTGTAATTTTTATTATACTTTACAGCCATTTTGAATATGGTCCTGAGTATGTAATTTTTTAAACAAGATTATAGGTTCCATAAGGGCTTGGGTTTTGTTTGAACTTGACCACTTCACCTCTTTATCCTCAGAACTTCAAACATAGGATAGGCATTTCAAAAATATCATTTGAATGAACAAATGAATGAAAGATTTTGCCCGAGTTCTCATAGCTAATACACTGTTGAAATCACCCCTTGGAACCCCAAAACCCAATAGGTGGCTTCCTATTTGAAGCACCCATTCCTCCAGTTTCTGAGAGGGCTGGAGGCTGATGGCAATGAACTGAGACCCTCCCTAGAAATTGCCCTCAGCAGCCTCATCCATGACCACACCCCCTGCCCAGGGCCAGCCTGCACCCAAGAACTAGTGGATGGGAGCATACAAATTATCAACCCCTCCTCCTTCAATTCGGGGAAACTCAGAAGGGCCATCCCAGCTCCAGAGCTCCCCACTGGGAGCTGAGGCCTTTGTGGTGTGGGCTTTGTGTCCAACTTCTCCCTCTGCCCAGTCCTGTTTCTGTCCCTCTCAGGAATCAATCCTAAAGGCATCTCTCCCCCGATCCACTTTTCTGTCTTCAGAGCTCCACCTCGCAGTGTGTTTCCTGGAGAATCCAACCTGAGACCAACCGACCATGGGAAGAGGTGGGGTCACATTGGTGGTGGGCCCTTCAGATAAGATCCAAGAGCTCCTACCAAGGAGCTGCCTTGGATTATTTCTGGATCCCAGGAGGGTCAGTTCTTCCTCCCCGGAGCTCCCATGACCCCCTGGAAGTGAGCCTCTATTCCTGCAACGAAAGTGACCATGCCTGGGAGGTTTGAGGAGGAGTCCATGTAAGTTCAGAGGAAGTGTGAATGATTTTAATGCAAGGGATAAGAGAGACTTCTAATTGTGTGAGTATTGCATCCAATACAAGATTTCAAAGTCCAGCAGCAGTATAACATAATAAGCGGAAGACACGAAGTAGACATGTAATACTTAACTGTGCATAAAGTACCAGAAACAAACATCTAAATATCAAAACTGAAGTCTAAGGAAAATGAATGTTTTTCTCCTACTGAAGTCATGAATTAGCCTTTGCATTTTAGCCATAAAGTGTACAATACACTCAAACTGTAATCTCAGCATTGAAAAGTGGGTGAATTGGCCTCAAATAATATTCAAGAGGGTTTTTGTGACTGAAGTACTTAAAGGACCCACAAGTTTATCCCATTCAATAGTCCTGAAGGCAGAGCTCCAGAGAAAAAGAAAACAGTGAAACAAGATTGGTTTCTCAATAATGGCCCAATTTCAGCCACCTATCAGTTGGATGCGTTTGTCATCTCACCAGTCTTGGAGACACAGCAGGGCTTCCTGTTATCCCCCTACCTAAAATAACTAAAACTCGAAAAAACTACATAAAACACAGGTCTCAAAACATTGGACATCAGATCACAAAGGACAATAATCCCTGAAAGACAGAAAATAAATAAGGTGAGCCCTACAATTGCTTCAGATTTCTACCTGAAGAAAATTTCTAGGCCATGGTATAGGGAGGGGAACTTCAGGGAGAGCCCCGTGGTCTGAGTCGAGGAGACTGGGAGTCTAGGGAGGCTAGGGCAGCTACAATTTATAGGGCAGGCAATCTGAGAGGAGAGCTCTGTACAGGGAGAGAACCTCAGCGATCTACAGAGTGTCCCTCTCAAGCATGCAGCTGAGGGCCAACCAGTGCACATGTGTCCAGAGATTAAGAGGAAATAGTGCCCATTAGCAGGCAAAAATTAACTCTATGTGAAACACAGCTCTGATCCCACCTAGCAAAGCTCAAAAGCCAGACTTGGCAGGGTAAAACTGGTTCTTAAATAACTTAACCATGTCTCAGCACAAAGCCCAGCGATACAGAATTACAAAACTATCCAGCACCCAACAAGATAATATTCACAATGGCTGGCATCAAATTAAAAATTACCAGGCACACAAAGAAGCAGAAAATGCAACCCATCTGGGTCAATTGAAACTGACCCAGAATGACACAGATGATAGAATTAGTAGACAAGGACATTAAAACAGATACTATAACTGTATTCCAGATATTCAAGAAGCTAGAGGAAAGACTGGACATGTTAAACTGGGGCATGGAAGGCATTTTGTAAACAATCAAACTTCTAGAAATGAAATACAGTGGGCTAAAGTCTGCAGTAAGAATCCTCAAAAGTCGTTGTGCTCTTCGCAGAGAAATTAAAAGCTCAGCCATTATTCCTCTCTTTAACCCTTCCATCCTGGAGGAGAGACCTATAGGACTGCCGTTTGGGGCCCTGTTCAGCAAAGGGGACCCTTCTGGCTTCCTATAAAGGTTGCTGTTTAGGACTGTATGAAGTGAGACCAGCTGCCACCAAGGGGCAGCAGCTCTCTTCCCAAGCAGAGCAAGGGATAAGAGGCCAGGGGACATGAGTTCCCGTCCCCTGTGTCCCTCAAGCAGCTTGAGGGACTTCGGGCAAGCTAGTTATCCTCTCTGAACCCCAGTTCTTTAATCTGTAAAATAAGAATGATGATGATAATAATAATACTCGCTTTGTAAGACTGTTGAGGCAATTCAGTTGCATTAAATGCATCTAAAAGTTCTTTGTAATGTCCACATATTTGTAATTACTCTCACATACCACAAAAGCCAGGAGATATGTATCAGCATCTGTGGGTATGTCACATGTTCTTCCTCAACCCCCAACCCAACCCCCAGGAATCTCTTAATCATCTTTATCTTTTTATTGCCATGCCTCTGACATTCCTTGGGGCTTCTCAGTTCATAGTAAATAAGATAAGAGTAAGACATTATTTGAACAACTAAGAATGGGAGAGACATTTTAAAAGCTTGCCATTCTAGTTCTCCATGTTGTATAACAAACCACTCTGAACTTAATGGTGTAAAACAACAACCCCTTTTATTATGCTCCCCAGTTCTGTGGGTAGGATTTGGACGGCACTTGGCGGGACTGCCTCGTTGCCGTTCCACTGCAACTGGGGCCCTAGCTGAGCACGCTGGAATTGCTGCAGGCTAATACCATCTGAAAACTTCTCTCACATATCTGCACCCGATCTGGGATGACTTGAAAGCTGGGTTCAGCTGAAACTATTGCCCCCATTCTGTGGACATGGGCTTCTCATAGCATGTCTGGGTTCTAAGAAGGATCATCCAGAGAGAGCATCTAGAGAGGAAATAGTGTACAAGAACCAAGTGAAAGGCATGGCCTCTGTATCCTAGTCTTGATAGTCTACCCATGGTGGAAGCACTTACAAACCCTCCCAGATTCAAGGAGAGGGGACATAGACCCCTTCTCAATGGGAAAAGTAGCAAAATATTTGGGACCATATTTTAAAAGTGCCACCCTTGATGCCTAAATTCTGCATAGGAGAAGTAACAATAAGGCTTATCCAAGTATTCAGGACAAATGATGGTCAATGGAGCCATCTTTCCCTAGCTTAATCGAGCCCACGAAAACCCTATCTTCAATAGTCCATCTCTCTGGATTATCTGGATCATCACGTACATCAATCACTTTGCACTGTCACTGAGAATTGCAAATGTAGTGTAGAGGCTACCATGGAAATTAGGCCTGGTGTGTTAGAAGCACAAAATTTAAACCATCCTACAAAATTATTAACAGAATAGAACTAATTTCAGAGTTGCCCTCTAAGCTTAATTCAAATAACCTTAGGAAGAAAGAAAGAAAGAAAGAAAGAAGAAAGGAAAAGAAAAAAAAGAAAAGAAAAGAAAAGGGAAGGGAAGGGAAGGGAAGGGAAGAAAAAAGAAAAGAAAAGAAAAGAGAAAAGAAAAGAAAGAGAAAACAAAATCTGTTTTCTTCTTGAAGCAAATGAAAATCTCAGAAAATTTTAACTGATAGTATGTTTGTATTAGAATCCCTAGTTTTCAGGGGTTACTCCAAAGAAAGTCAAAGCTAATAAAAGCATGTGTTACAATAAGTGCCACGAGTAAACACAGGCCTGCTTCTGCAGGTATTGGGTCCGATATTTTTCAAGTTTTATGTAAAAAATTGACAAGCCTGGTCTGAATCAGAAGGACCTGAGCTCAATATCTATTGTAGCATAGATGGGATGTGTTAGGATGGAAAGGTGTCCAGAAAAGTTAGCACAAGAGCTTGAGAAAAATTCTGCCATTGGAAACATGCCAATGTCACCACAGAAAGTTGAGCTCCGGCAAACTGATGGAGCTCTCATGAGCTGGAATGCTGGTGTCTGGAAGCCCCGTTCCTTGGTTTGGTTTGAACAAAAACACAGCCCTTGATTTGGAGAGAAAAGCAGAATCACCAAAAGTGACATCCCTTATGAAAAGAAAAGACGTGATTCCAGGACCCAGCACGGTGGGAGAAGTGGCCACACGCTGCCTCTTTCAGCAAAGAAGAATCAGTGACACCTTCCGATTTTTTTTTAATTTTTTATGTTTATTTATTTATGAGATAGACAGCGTGAGTGAGGAAGGGGCAGAGAGAGAGTGAGACCCAGAATCCAAAGCAGGCTCCAGGCTCTGAGCCATCAGCACAGAGCCCGACACAGGAGTCAAACCCACAAACCGCGAGATCATGACCTGAGCCAAAGGACGCTCAATCCACTGAGCCACCCAGGCACTCCCCACCCCTAATTTTTTGTTTACACGTGAAATGTGCATGAAGACCAGTGACTTAAAAAGGCAATGTGGTGGTTGAAAATGAACAAATCTATCCCAGTTTGAATTGTAATTCTCTACTTCTCTAGCGGAGTGGCCTTGGACACTTACCTTATCTCCCTCAAGCTTTAGTATCCTCATCTATAATATAGGAAAATAATCAGATAAGCTCTCTCAGCGTTACTGACAATGTATATAAAAATTTAACATAGTATAATTCATTAAAAATGCATCCTTAAGTCTCTTTTTATCATCTTATTTATTTTCTTATAGTTTATATTAGTTTCATTTTGCAAACATGAATGCATATTACAGAAACTTTGAAAATTAGAGAAACATACACAGAAAAACAAGTCACCCATAATCCTGCCACCCAGAGCAAGTTGTGTTAACATTTTAGGATATTTCATTTAGTCTTTCTGCCATGCATTATCTCTCTCTGAGATCTCACTGAGGATATAATTTTGCATGCTGTATTTTTCCCTTCTCATTCCAGAATCAGTATTTTCTATGTAGCTAAAAATCCTTTCCAAACGTTCCTTTGAATGGTTGTATAGTCTTCCATTATATATTCGTAGGACTTGCTTAACTGTAAAACAGATTTCTCTAGAATAACGACAAAAAAGGATCCATTCTTTTCTTTGGGAGCGAAGACACTGGGAATCACCTGCATGGCAGGGGCGATTTGTGCTGCCTGCACGCTTAGAACGATGATAGTACTACAGTTTTGAGGCATAAAAACATTACCAAATATGGTTCTACATCTGCCCACTTGAGGAATGTAGTGCTGCTAGTCACTAGTCCAGTTTTCCAGATTTCCAAGTGTAAATTCTTGCATAATTGCCTCAAAAATGTCACAGGCCTGTGACTTTCACAAAGGAATTATTTCCATTTTCTGATTTCCACTTGCATATCTCCTATCACTTCTACTTCTGAAAAGTCTTTTTTTGAAATGTGTAAGAAGGCATGGTTGCTGTGGTTAAAAATTGCCTTCCTGCCCATCACAAATAAGGCTATTTTCTTCTCTTTCGTAAGTGTTCTGAGAAATCAGCAGGTAATTAAGGGCAGATCTTTATTAATAAATACCAGACATACACAAATGAAGCTAGAAAGCAGTGCAGATATATTCCTGCTCGCACCATGCAGTTGTTGGATGGGCCAGCTTTCCGACTAACAATTTTAAAATCTTTTAATTGTCCATCTTTGTTTTGGCCATTCTTGCCTAAACATTTGATGCTCCTTAGAAGTGCCTCCTGCGTGTGTTATTAAAGCTTCTCGCGCTCCAGTTTGGGGTATGTCTCCTTCCACAGGCCACCCAGACCAAACAGAAAATGCCTTGAAATGCAAACAGTCCCTGAATTATGACACCTATTACTTTTTATTAGTAGTAAAAACAAAAAGAAGCAAGGAACAATTCTATTTATGCAGAGCAGTTAGAACATAAATAATAATAAAATGCTGAAACTATAAAACTACTTACACAATATTAATTTAATTCTAATAAAAAGTAGGTTCAGGTATTGCCTCCATGAGAGCAAATGTGGTGCAGTTTCTGCTTTCATCCAATATTTATACCCAAAAAACATTTTGGTTTAGGAAATAAAGTAGTGATAAAAAATTACAGTCTTTGAATATTGGGCTTTGACTAGTCCCCTGCTGCCCTTTATTGTATGTTTCAGTAAAATACAGTACATCTTGCTGTTTTATTTCATTGTTTGTGGCCCGTGCAAAATCCTATTGTCCAGCTGCCCAGCGTAAATGAACAACAAATCAGAAGAACCAGAGAGACACTTTAACTGATTAAACTGAGTCTGGAATTTTCCTTTTACTGCTAAATTATCACCTTATTGCAATTATTTTTACACATTGTGATCATTTTTATACATTGTGATTATTTCTGCAAAATTCAGGGTCATGCCAGTCAGGAGGCTTAGGCTACCGCACTCCATCTTCAAATCTCAAATCTCAAGTCCAGTAAAGAGTTCAGCTTTCAAATTCTATAGTTGTATCTTTTCTCCCTAAAGTTATTGAAATCAGCTTATTAGTGTAACTTAAGTAGACAGCCCCCCCCTTTTTTTTTTCTGTTTTAACTCCAGGCTCATAACTTGACTTTTTTGTAAAGTTATTTGGACTAAGGAAATTTGTCATCAATTGAAGTAATATTATTTTGTCACAAACAAAATGAAAGACAAAATAGAATGAAGATACGATTCACAGTGTACCCATAGAGTGATTTAGAGATAGATAAATAGGCATAATGCATGTGAGGAATTGCAGAAAATATTAGAGCAATCAGGTTTGCAATATAAAAATTAACACATGAAAACACTTTTGCTACATTTAAGGATCTTTAAGGGTACCTGATAAAACAGAATACATACCATCTGAAAATGAAAGAAAAATGATGTTTCAGCCAAAATCAGAGATACTTCTTTATCAAGGCCAGGTGTATACAGACAGAAAAACAGAGCTGCAACGTATGGATGCACGGATTGTGCACTGCACAACTCCTGGGGGAGCCATTCACACAGACTGCAATGAAAATGCGGTCTTGATTAAATCTCAGTAATTTGGGGCTTTCTATTCAGGAATGTGTAATTTCAAGGAAGTAATAATTGGCCATTTTTAGGAGCTAAAATAAAAAAAATTGTTGCTGAGTCAAGGTAAATTGACAGATATGTATTAAGTCCATTACCATGGGTATTATTGGCAACAAAGAAAAAAAAATTCTGCATTAGAGAAGGCCACCTACAGTTGAGTTGCAGGGGGATTTTTAAGGTATATAAGAAAGCAATTTTGAAATGCTTCCGGAGCATTTACTACCAACTGGCAATTAACGTGCTGTCACAGGTGGTCACATTTCCAGACATAAAAGCGGACCTGGCCAGAGCTCCCTCTGCCTCATTACCCTGGAGTAGCCATTCAGTACACTTTAAAGTAATAAAATGACATTTCTTTTCAAAAATTATACTCCTCAACTTCGTCACCAATTCATACTCAGCCCTTTTCACCTGACATTTGAATGAATAAGGTTCATGTGTATCTCGGCCTGGGGTGGGGGAGAGTCAGGAGTGGGGGGTCAACTCACATATTTAATTCTAATTCTAACAGATATACTAGAAGAAGGTAAAAATCCAGAGAGCAAACCAATGCGGATGGCAAGCTTTTAGTTATAGGTGCTATCGCTACTGAGTTTATCAGGGTCTCTTCTTATTTAAACATACATGTGTGTGTATGCGTGTGTCTGGTCTGGTCACCCGCTATTTTTGGGCAAATATTAAAGACGTTTAAATGATTAAGCCTCAAGTGATATACTTATGTTAATATATGCTGAAGAAGGACTTTTGATTCTTCTCTTTAATTACTTTGGTTTCCTTGGACTGAACAAACTTGCCTTGACCACAGCTGAGGCCAACAGTTCAATTATACATTAGGGTCAACTCGAGATATACCTTGTGGCAGGTCCAAATCGTTCCTCACATACCCTCAATCAAGGCTGACTGGTGAGCACATGGTTTACACACACAGCCAGGAAAATCCAGTCCCCAGTTTGTGTATACATAAGCAGGCATTCAGATATTTGATCCATCAGCTTGCATTCAAAGTTCGAATTCCTTTCATGGTGAGGGATATGGCCATTATATCTCAATTTTTTTAAAAAAGGTAAGAATTCCTCTGCAGAAAGAGAAACCCCTCCGCTGGCGTATCTGTGGCATGGGAAACTGCTGAATTCTCAGAGTGCTGAGGTGCAGACAAATGATTAACACGTCTCCATAAATCACTGCAGATTTAAGATTTAAATACATACTAAAAATGGCAGGGACTCTTGGGTCTTCTATTTATAAATGCGGTCCTTCTTTTCCTTTTGCTTCTCCTCCACCCCCTCCCCCTTTGGATCAAAGAGAGAATTCCAACCCTGCTGCAAAACAATGGTAAATGTTTGCATTGCTGAAATTCACGCTGGTGCCATAAGTGGATTTAAGGCGGACTGGGCTCTATAAACAAAATAAAAAGATGGCATCCAAATGAAAATATGTAGGAAAGATACTGGGGGAAAAATGCTTCAGAGAAGCAGTCTGGTTAGTTGTAAAATGACTTTAAATTAGGCTTTAAAAAGGATTGCTAAATCTTGACACATATATGAGCAGCTTATTATCATGCAATTGTGCGGTAGTTGCTTGATCTTGTTACTGATTCGTCACATATGAATAAATGATTAATTACCAGAAAGGCTAAAACAGAGTAGAGAGAGAGTACTGAAGCTCACCCTGAAAGAGGGTTTAAACACGTTTATTGCCCTTTAAGTGCATTTCATTAAGGCCAATTAAGGACTTTCATGTCTTATTAGAAAAATGAAGTAGATTTATGAGGTTTTCGTAGGTTGTAAATGCTGGGGCTAGCAGATACAAAACCGAGCAGAAATGGTAGTTAAGAGCTAAGAAAATATATACAAATGCTCCCAGAAAGCAAATATTTAATGGCAGTAAAAAGCCGGTTCAACACGAAGGCGATCTTTAAATAAAAGAAAGGGCATAATTTTTATTTCCTGTCATCGACTCACTATAAACTTCAGGATCTGCACATGGGGAGCGTTTCTGTCTGCAGCTGGGAAACCTAATTCTGGGTGGGGAAAAAGCACGGCCCACCCTAAAATGGCCTGACAGTCCCTGAATTCTTTGTCAGAGCAAAAGTATACACCAATAAAAATGCTCTTTGAATCCCAGGGTGAGAAACACATTCTTGAAAGAAGGAAAGCTCAGAAGTCAATCCAGAGCTGACATGGTTGTTAATAAACAAACAGCAAGCAAAATTCACTGGCGGTGGTTAGAGCCACCCGCCTAACTTCCCACTTTTCCGGTCCCGTCAGATGGCATCAGAACATTAGCCCTACCAAATGGTTATTATACACCCTGGATTTCCTTGATTCGTTTTCCAGGAAAATTACCATGACAGGTTAGCAAGCATTTTCTGTGGCCCTTTGGGACTGATTATCATCCCCACAACCATTCTAGCCATGGGTTGATCTATTTACTCAACGTATAAGCAGCTTCTTTACTTTCTCTCTCTCTCTCTCTCTCTCTCTCTCTCTCTCACACACACACACACACACACACACACACACCACTTAATATTTTCTCAGGAGACTAGTGCAGCTTTGTCAAATGCAGGAACGTGCATTTATGAATGTTTGGTAAAATGCACATTTTTACCTTGCACATCATTATGGGAAGCTTCAACTGTTTATCACATACCGTCTTGGATAAATAATTTAAAACCATATGAAACTTCTTCAAGAAAATATCAACTGAAGATGTACAGTCACAACTTTTTAAGCTCAAATCTCTCCTCCTTTTTTAAAAAAAATGAATATTGGCAAGTCAGTAGATTACGTCTTCTTGATTTTTTAAAAAATTCAAGAGAAGTGCCATACAGCACATGAAAGATGTCCAAAACTCACCAACAGTTTTGCAGCACACGCATATTACTTTAAAATAAACGCCTCGGTTTTGCTTGTTGAAAACCCATTTGCCACCACAGAAAAGACTGAATATGGAATTTTAGCACTTCTTCAAGAGCACTGGCAAATTTTTCTGCTGAGAACCTTTAAAATGGTATTACTAGAAGATATAACAGAAGGAAATCAGATTAACTGTGCTGTTTTAGAAGAAAAGATGAAGAGGTGGTCGATGATACTTACAAAGGTGGAACTTGCGAAACTGAAGGCAAAGTTCTACAGTCTCCATTCCCTCCAACGAGTAACAACGAACACGCAGACAGCAAGCAAAATATTAATTTCAATGTCCTTAGTGTAACTCTATTTTGTTCTGTGAATTTGATTTTCCAAACAAATAATGGCCTGGACAGAGACCTAAAGCAACTAGCCATGTATCTGTTCAGACTCTGCAAAGAATTTTATTGAACCGAAATGTGATGAGCATCTGTCCTTGGTGATTTATTCCAAACAGCGGAGATGTTATAAAATGAACACATTGCATCTCCTGCTATAAAAGAGAAACAAAATGATCTTTTAGTTAATATCCAATCAAACTTCAAGACACCTTATGGAACACAAGGATTTCATGGGATCATTTCATTCCATTGCACCTTTCTCCAGAACACTAAAATGTGATTAACTTAAGAATTTCTAAAATGCAGAGCTAAATGTGTATAACTGGTTGGGGTTTTTTTTTGTTTGTTTTTTTTTCAGATCAACAGATGCCACTTAATTTTTATTTTTATTTTGACAACCCAAAATGTAGGCCCAGGCTAGGGTGCTAATTACCAATAAGTTCTTATTAAAGAACCAAGAGTGCTTTTTCAGAAAGTTCAATACCAATTTGGGCCTCGGGGTCACTGAGTTACAAACAGGAGTGGATCCTTTTCAAGTTCGGGATTGGATACATTTGGTCAGGCACAATAGACTATTTCTGTGAGAATTGCTGCTAAAAAGGAAAAAAAAAAGACTTTGGGTTTAAAAGCCTCCAAAGATTTCTAGCATGTGAGTTTCATCCACAAAAGAATTTTCAGATGGCTTCGGTACAGATGAATCCCGTGGAATAAGCACAGGGACGTTTAAAATTACAACTTGCACCCCCAAATATTTCCATAATAATGCAGTTTGAGATTGTCAAATAAAAACAATACAAGTTTTATCTAACCTATTGATTTTAAAGTAGCTCATTAAAATGAGGGAATTAAACTTTCACATGATAAGGTAATTTTTGCTTATATCCAGCTCAGAAAAAAACAAGTCTCAAATTATTAGAGTTTAGAACAAAATGAGATTTTAATATTAGGAAAAGAGAATGGTTTCTATTGAATCATAGAACTGAATCTGCCATCACGAAGAGCAGGGATAAGATAAGGGAGGGTTTCACCCATTCAAGCAGAGCTGGACAATTTCAAACCCAACGTGGACTGATTTCTCTTTAAATTTGGCAGGTTGGTTGTCCATAAATCTTCGTTGTTAATGAACAAGCTGCCAAGCCTTCCCCTTTTCCTTCAGGCTGTTCAAATTCTAATGAAATCCTATCCATAGAATTTCACTGGGTATGCTTGGTATACCTCAACCTACGGTCGGGTGAAGCCTCGTGGTGCCATCTTGGGGTAAATAGTTTTGCAATAGAGGGGTGACTTTAAGGAAACAGGCATAAATGTGATCAGTCCTTGTAAAATTCAGACTGGCTTTGCAAAAAACTCTAGCCCCATTTTATGGCAACTACGAGTATTTCAACGTAAAGATCTGTGGACTGAGAGCAAAGATCACAAACTACCAGCCTAAGGCTACATTTTAACCATAATTTGTTTTAGTGGGGCACTGAGTGTTTGTTTGTTTGTTTGTTTGTTTGAAGTTTATTTATTCTGAGAGAGAGAGAGCATGAGCAGGGGAGAGGCAGAGAGAAAGGGAGACAGAGAATCCCAAGCAGGCTCTACACTGTGAGCACAGAGACCGATGTGGGGCTCAAACTCACGAACCATGAGATCATGACCTGAACCGAAATGGAGTTTTCTGTTTAACCGACTGAGCCAGCAAGGAGCCCCACCTCAATGTTTTTAAAACTATTTTTAGAACTGTTTTTAAGCCAATATTTAAAAATCAGGAGATTTGATGAGGTGTCTGGGCTCTTTTGAAAAACTGGAATATCTAAAACGTTGGGCCCCAGTTCCCTATGGCAATGGTCAGCTGCAACAGAGTGTGTGTTCTTTCTCTAGCAACCAACCACCCCTCCAGTCCGATTGTCTTATTACTGCCTGCTCCTCACGTACGTCTAGCCTTTGAGTTTGGACAGCAGACTCATACCTCTGATCCCTATCTCCAAATTACTTGAAATCCTTAAAAATATTATAAATAACTGTTAACCAGAAATAAATGAGAGATCCCTTATTTAAGGACTGTGACTTACTTAAAAGAGTACACTTATCATGATGAGCACTGGGTGATGTATAGAATTGTTGAATCACTATACTGTACACGTGAAACTAATGGAACACTGTATATTAACTATACTAGAATTAAAATTAAAAACTTAATTTAAAAAGTTGATTACAAAAAGAAAATTCTGGATAATTTTTCAAAAAAATTTGTAATGTTTATTTATTATTGAGAGAGAGAAAGAGAGACAGTGCCAGTGCGGGAGGAACAGAGAGCAAGGGAAACACAGAACCCAAAGCAGGCTCCAGGCTCTGAGCCATCAGCACAGAGCCTGACACGAGGCTCAAACTCATGAGCCATGAGATCATGACTTGAGCCGTAGTCAGACCCTCAGCCAACTGAGCCACCCAGGCACCCCATAAAATTCTGGATATTAACTCATCATATTTTTAATCCCTTATACCAGAAATCAACAAACTGTGGCCCATGCATGGGTCAAATCCTGCCACCAAATAGTTTGATTGGAATACCGCTACATTCATTTGTCTGCATATTTTCTATGGCTGCTTTACACTACAATTCTGAGAGACCACACATATAACCTGTGAAGCCTAAATATTTACTATATGGCCTTTTACAGAGAAAGTATACCAATCCCCACTCCCTTATACTATAGATTTGGAGATGGGCTCCAATTTCTAAAGCCTACAAATGATAGTAAGCTTCACTTAATGACTATTACTCCTTCCCAACGCGCTTTACATTTGCTAAGATCACCTACCTCAATCTGGGGTGCTGGAGTCGTTCAGTTGGTTAAGCATCCAACTTCAGTTCAGGTCATGATCTTACACGTTCAAGCCCTGCATCAAGCTATGTGCTGACAACACAGAGCCTACTTGGGATTCTCTCTCTCCCTCTCTCTCTGACCCTCCCCTGCTCTCTCTTTATCAAAATAAATTATAAGCTTTTAATAATAATAATAATAATAATAATAATAATAGTTTGTTTTCTAGGTTAGCATGGCCACTGTTCCAAATTTGGAAAGTGTTCTTTTAAAAGAATTATTTCCTCAGTACCTATACAGCTAAGCCTTCAAATTTCCTTTGTTGGCCCCCTCAGGAGATGCCAATTTTGATAGTAATTTATTAACTGGCTATATCTTGGCTTAACTCTCTAAAATAATACATTCAGGGGAATAAACCTGAAGTCTATCATGCCCACTGCTTCATTTAACAAATATTTTATCATCACATGCTCTGTCTGGCATCATGTTATATGTAGCTCTGAGGCTCTCAAGAACACAGATTGTTCTGCCTCATTAAAAGCAGGTAAGTCAAGGGGGGCCTGGGTGGCTCAGCCAGCTATTCGCCCGACTTTGGCTCAGGTCATGATCTCATGGTTAGTGAGTCTAAGCCCCACATCAGACTTTGTGCTGACGGCTCAGAGCCTGGAGCCTGTTTCAGATTCTGTGCCTCCCTCTCTCTCTGCCCCTACCCCACTCATGCTCTCTCTCTCTCTCTCTCAAAAATAAAAAAATTAAAAGTCTTAAAAATAATTAAAAATAAATAAAAAAATTTTTAAAAAGCTGGTAAGTCAATGAATATGAGGGTCAAGCAATGAGATAAAAATGACATAGATCTGTAGATTGATGGGTGGTATTCTTCCTGCTCCAACCTACAAAAATCTTAACACTGAACAACATCTACTTTGGTCTTACTCCATGACATACACAGTACCATGAATTTGCCATCTAACATTCACAAAAATGCCACGAGCTAGGTGCTGTTATCTTCTCATTTTATAGAGGAACAAACTGAGGTTTAAAGAGGTTTAGGAGGGGCACCTGGGTGGCTCAGTCGTTTAAGTGTCCCGATTTCTGCTCAGGTCATGAGCTCACAGCTCATGAGATTGAGCCCTATGTAGGGCTCTGTGCTGACAGCAAGGAGCCTGCTTGGGATTCTCTCTCTCCTCTCTCTCTTCCCCTCCCCCACTTGCACATAGATACTTCCTCTCTCTCTCAAAATAAAATAAATAAACATTGGGAAAAAAAAAGAGGTTGAGGAATTTACTCAACGTCATGAAGCTAATAAAGAACGGAACTGAGACTAGAACTCAGGTCTGTCTGACACCAAAGACCTAGCTTCCATTGAGATTTCATGAAGATGGAAAGAGCCATTGGGACAGCTTCTTTTCCAGCTGCAGAAATCCAGCAGTAAATAATCATTCAGCTCGACAGGATTACAGGTTTCAGTGTTCAGTCAAAGGTTGCTCAAATACCCAAAATATCATTTAGATACTGTACTGTGAAAAGCAAGGTGCCTTCTATTTAGCTGTAATTCATCCTTCCTTTTGAATGGTATCTATAATTCCCATGAACAAGAGTCAGTCAGAAGCAGGGCAAATACCTAAAGAGTCTAGAACAAATGTCAGATGCCTCTCAGATCTACAAAGATATTCTAGAGGTGAGTGTTCCTGAATTGTGTCCTTGTATATTTAGCTTCCCTTGTAGTTGGTGAACTTCTTAAGTTGATTTACATTTCTTAGGTAAGCTTGAGATCTTCTCTTCTCAGGGCACTATTCATGAGCTCCATGAAGTAAAGTAAGACTTACTGACTGATCCACCTACCACCACCCCCTCACCAGCAAGATGTGATCCAATGTTCCTAACCCAGTGGGAACCCAATTCAATGTCTATTTGCTGATGAATGCCATAATTATACTACCTCCTGTAAGCTGGAGAACCCACCTCCCTTTTGTCAAGTCCAAAGTCCCTGGATAAGGGAAAGAAATCATCTCTGACAGTCAAGGACAATGGCATGTGTAGGAACAGAAAGTCAAAGGAACTGAAAAAGAACGAAGAGGCTTCAGGAATTTCTCAAGTTCCTGAGTTTTAAGGGGTTGTTTTTGTTTTCTCTTTAACATCGTTTCAGAACCTTTCCTATCATTAAGAAGAAAATAAAGGTTTGTGTCTAAAATATAAGCTTATGTATTTTCTTTTTCATCGTTCTACCAAAGAAGAATGTTCCCATTCCATGAGATTTCATGCTAACAGTGGCCAGCAATTTGAGAGAAAACCCCCTTTTTAGTGGCGAAGGCACATCGTCTAAGCAGGCACCTGGGGAGGAATGTATCATAAAGGCACATTCCTCATAATCAAGGATAATTCAAAAGGGAAACAGTGACCGAACATCCATGGGAGCCAACAGAAGCCTAATCCTGAGCCCAGCGCTGCAGACGGGGACACAGGCTGCTGCAAAGCCAGGGCAGATGCCAGGGAAGGGACCAGCCACAAACCGAACAGAAGTCCAGTCCAGAGCTTGGCATCTGGGTTCTTCAGCTGCCAGCCTCGCCTCGCGAGTAGCCACAATGTCTGGCTCCTGTGCAGAAAACAACAGAGGATGAGGCTAAAGAGGTCCATGCTCTGTCCTGCCAGCAACAGGATGAGGCAGTGCCAAGAGAAGGCTGCAGTGCCACACGGGTGCCAATGTGCCTTGGAACGGCTTCTACATTTTCTAAAGGGACAACAGAATTCCTGCAAAAAGAAAAGACCAGATCCAATACTCAGAACCATTTCTCCCATTTTCCCTTTTCAAAAAAAAAAAAAAAATGCTCTTCCTGTCCACAATCCATTTTTTTCACAAGGCTAATGTGGCCAGGTCCCTTTCTACTTCTCTCCTACATCCCATAGCACATCAGAACCAAGCCGACAGTGTGTTTCACACACGCTACTAAACTTCTAGGTTCAATTTCCCTGTTATTTGCCTTTACCCAGTTTCCAGAAGAAATTGTCAATAGAATGGGGTGGGGGATGTAGAACGTACTGGGGTAGCCTGAGGTACCATCTTGGTTATGAGTCGAGTGAGCCATTCTGACCCTGGGGATTTGTAGGAGGCTTTCAAAGATCCAGTGATCTTTTTGTAAGGAAGTTTTTCTATGATTATTCAACTTGGGAAATTATAAGGAAACAGGAGCAGTAAAATGTCCAAAGAAGTGAAATATGCCACCTAGACTCCACGATTTCTTGAAACATTAGAAATCAGAAAAAGGTGAGGGGCACCCTTTGTCCATCCATGTTAGATGTCCATTTTCATTAAAAGAAGAAAATAAAGAGGCCAGTGGAGGATTCAGAGACCCTTTCTGTCCCACCCAAATGAGTGCTCAGACTTGTCAACCTGAAAAACTCTATCTAGCACAGAATATTTTTGGTAAGAAAATGCAAAATCTCTTGTCATCATAGGGAAGATGTTGATTTTGTCACTTCATTCCGGGCCTCACAGAAGATGAGTGAATTTGAGAGTATAATAAGCAAGACTTTTCATATGAAAATCAAGGACATTTTATTTACTGGTGGGGATGTTACCAGGCTCTCATTTTCCTTTTTAAAAATCTAGTTTAATAGATACTAAGGTCAAACATTAAATCTTCTTAACTATTCTTACATGGCCTCTTGTATATTCATGTTTCTTTGGTGGAATAGCTGAATGATTGATAAATAAGACATAGCGACAAGCACTCAACATCCTAAAATGCAACTCTTACAAAATTCTTGAGAAACACAAAGCTTCCCTACCATGTACCAAATGGCATACCACTCTGTTCTCTCCTTTTACCGTTCCCTTCCCGTCAATGGTACTTGTGCACAGTGCAAAGATTATTTGTCTTTCTCAGGCTTTCCCCACCCACCATCTATCTGTTCAAGGCTCAGTTTAAGTAAGTTATGAAACTTTCATAGACCTTTTTTTTTCTTTTCCTCTGGTTCTTCCATCATTCATGGCCTCTACCATAGAGCTCAGCATCTGATTACATTGCCTTGCAATTTAGTAGTCTCATGTAAAGATTACATATACAATGGTGGTCTCCTGGGAGGAAGGGGTCATGATTTCTAGTTTCCTTTTATCTTCCAAAACATCTGGCCCAGGGCTGGGCTCTTGATAACAAGGAAATTTTGATAACTTGAAATTTTAGGAAAGATTACTTGCTTTTCAAATTTAACTTTATCTCTAGATGGATTTCTTTCTCTACAGGGATCATGAAAAATAAAGCTTTTGACAAGAGAAGCTTTACAACTCTGCCACAAATTAATAATTTATTGGGAATTAATATCTTGTATGGGGTGCTGACTATGTATACAGAAAGCTGGGGTTCAAATTAGAGTAACCTGCATTCAAAGGAGCTTACATTTAGAGGCCAGGATCACAATTACAACTGCTTATGACTTGGCCCCGCCTACTTACTATGAAACAAGGATACAAGCACCTGGGTTAGCTATCAGCACAGTCTCTAGAATCTTGCCAAATATTATTCCATAGTCCACTTAAATAGGATTTCTCTTTGTTTAATGGCACAAAATTCCTCTAAACAGCATCTTTGAAGGAAAGTGCCTCAAGATTTTTCTCAAAACGATGGGGTGCCTGGGTGGCTGTCACTTAAGTGTCCAACTTCAGCCCAGGTCATGATCTTGCAGTTCATGAGTTCGAGCCCCGTGTTGGGCTCTGTGCTGACCACTCAGAGCCTGGAGCCTGCTTCAGATTCTGTGTCTTCTCCTGTCTCTGCCCCTCCCATGCTCATGCTCTGTCTCTCTCTCTCTGTCTCTCAATAATAAACATTAAAAAATTTTTTTTTAATTTTTTTTCTCATGAGGCATTCCCAGAGCCATAGTTCACCTGAAAGTTTTACTTTACTATTAAGGGGAAAAAAAGAAATCAAGAAAATCAATAGTAAATGCTAATTTAATGCCTGCATTGTCTGAGGACTGTTCCTCTTAAATGTTTAAGGAGCTTTTATTTTATTTTAATAATAGCATCGCATTAAAAGCCAACACCAGTCTGCATAACTAATGGCTACCGACTAGAACAAAGAGAACAAAGAGGAGCCAATGAAAATTGTTTTAAGCACTTTCAGCAATATCAACAGAAAGGAGATTTATTCAGAGAAGATGTGAGTATCAATGTCACTTTATGTCAGATGTCAACGTGTCAAAAATAATTGTGTTTTTTTGCAATAATAAAATAAAATCCCTTCTTTTATTTTCTTTCTTCATAAATGCACATGCCACATAAAGCAAGCACTTCCCAACTGTGTCTTTCTGCTCAGAAACAACATTCTCTCTCCTGGTATAATTTGGGTACCTGGTGGTACAAAAGATGTTAGAGGCCTTTCAGCTTTTAACTGTCCATGGGAAAACGTAGCTGTTGCTAGGCTGTGAAGAGAGTCCTAACTGGGCATTTCTCTTTCTTCTTTCCTTTCTCCAGCTGCCACCTAACCCTGACCACCGCTTCATAGTAGAGGCACCTGTTTTACAACAGTTGAAGAAAAGGTGCTCTTTAAAAAGTGTAGTCTACTAACATGCTCAGGCATAGCCGCTCAGAATTTGACGCAATCTTCTGTTCCCTGACACGACATTTGCTAGAAGTAGAGTTAGGCCCAGCCAAAATGGCAACTGAAGGGATCAGTTCAGGGGAACCTATCAAATTCAGCCAGCACAGGATGCTCCTATCCTGTTTGTAGGATCTTTCTTTTCCTCACTGATCATCCCAGTCTTTTGCAAGGGCCTTTTTAGTGAATGAAAATGAAACTCATGCACATACTTTCACCAAGAAACAAAACAGGGCTTTCATAAAGAAAAAGTTTGCTTGCTTTTCAAATTGGCCCAGCGTGGATTTTAGCTTGCTATGTATCAAGGGAAATAAAGCTTTAGGCAAGACAAGGATACTCACACCTCTGCCAAAAATTAATATATTTTTTAATGGTAAATTAACACCAAAAGTTTCATACATATTAGTGATGGTCTGACCTCCAACTGTTCACAGTCATGTCCAATCCACACACACAGAAGGAGAAAATCTGTCTGCGATGAATGTTCAATTTTTTCAATCCCCTGCCATGTCTTTTCAGCTGCTAATGGTGCTCTGTGAACAGATGATGACTTTAGTGGGAAAGGAAAACCAACAGGGATAAACTACTCTAAATTTTTTGAGGTGGTAATTTGTCATTTAGGTGTGCCTAAACCATTATGCTTACTAGAATACATATATGTATGTGTAGTTTTAAAGTCACAGCTCACTCCCAGAAGCTGATAATTTTTAAAATAAAATCTTCTGTAGTTTTGAAAGCACTGTGTCTGCCATGTTAGAGGCTGAATCTTCCAACCCAAATGGACAAGCATTTACTGAAAACCTACAATATGCCAGGTTTTTTAAGGGTTTTATTTTTTGGCAGGGGGCAGGGGGATAGAGGAAGAGAAGAGGGTTGGTGGGAAGAAGTTGCAAAAGCTACATAGTTGGTTTGATAAAATTCAACTGAGAACCTAGAAATACGGGACCTAGCCCAGTTTCATACACAAAAACTATCCGGCAACTAGAAACTATTTTGAAATCCATCAAAGTGCAAGCCCAGGCCAAGTAACCAATGAGAAGATGGCCATTCCATCAACTTTCTGTATGTTCTTTCTCTCAGAAATCCTTTTTGTTGCAACGGAAACAACAAAGAGACCTCAGATGGGGAAGATGGAAGCCTGAAGTCACTACGAGCCCCATAGCAATGGGAGCCCCAACATTGGGGAAAAAAAGACAATTAACTCTCTCTCCAGGGAGACTTAAAACAACACAAAGCCAGGTTTAAAGATTCACATTTCAGTCCTACAAAATCTCAACTTACACATTATCTGGTGTTGGAAATTGTTGGAGATTTCTCCTCTGAATGGATGTTTTGTTACTACAAAATGTATACATCAGGGAACTATTTCAATAATCACCATTTTTAATTCACATTTATGGAAATCTCAAAAATTATTCATCTACAGGAATATTTTTTAAAAGTCAAGTTACAGCACATTTGGCTCTAGGACTTCACCCTGCTGCTCCCCACCTAGCTCAACAGGTGGTAGCTTCTCTCTCCTTTGCTGCCACATCCCTACTCCCCCTGACTGCCTAATGTCAGAGTCACCAGTGCTTGGGCCTTGGGGCTCTTCTCTTCTCTACCTACACTCTTTCTCTGGCTTTTAAAATACCGCCTCCATACTAATTACTTCCTGATTTATAATCTCTCCAGACTCCTGTTCTGAGCTCCAACTGCCTTCTTCATATTATCACTTGTTGTCTGAATTCAACACATTCAAAACTCCTGTTCTTGTCTCCCAAAACCTGCTTCACTCATGGTCTTCCTATCACATGGTGACAACTCCATCCTTCCATTGTTGATATCATCCTACTCTGTTAGCAAATCCTGTTGACTGAACCTTCAAAGTATTTCTAGAATATAACTACTGCTTACCACCTCTGCTGCTTCCATGTAGATCAAGCCACCATCGTCTCTTGCCTGGATGACAATAATTGTCTCTTCCTAGGTCTCTCTGCTTCTAGCCTTGCTGTTATGTCTGTTCTCAACACTGTAGTCAGAGTGATCCTTCTACAATGTCAGTCAGATTGTGCCCCTCCTCAGCTCAGAATCCTCCAGTGGTTTCCATCTCACTCAGAGGAAAAGCCAAAATTCTTACAATAGTCTATAAGACCCATTAATCTGGCCTCCAGTTACCTCCCTAAATTCATCTGCCTCCATACTCCCACTCCATTCCCACCCCTCTAACTCCTTTGGACCCTAGCACTTGCTAGGAATGTTCTTCTTCCCCAGATATCCACTATACCAAGTCTCTCATTTCATTTTTTTCCTGCTCTCATATCACTTTCTCAATAAAGCCTACCCTCTTCTATTTAAAATTGCAAACTTCCCCTCCACACTATTCTACTTTCTTTTTCACTATTCCATTGCACATATGACCTTCTAATATGCTATGTAATTTACATATGTGGTGTATTTGTTGTTTCATGTCTATCTACCCATTTAGAATATAAGCTATACAATGCAGGGATCTTTATTTGTTCATTTCACTTATGTGTTCCAAGCACCTACTACAGTGTCTGGCTCATAGAAAGTATTCAAAAATATTTTTTTAATGAATTTCATTTGACAAATGTAGACTGAATACCTAAACTCTCCCAAGCATTGGGCAAATGTTAATGATTCATGTCCCTGTCCTCATGGAGCTTATATCCTAGCGAGGGAAGAGATAAAATTAACATGTGAACTAATAAACAAGTTAATTTCAGATGACAATAAATGCTGTGAGAGTTATAGAGAAGCAACTTTAGATGAAATGATCAAAGAAGTTTTCTCTAAAGGAATGACACTTAGGTGGAAATCTGAATAATAAGAGGGAATCAGACCACAAAGGTCTTGGGAAAGAACATTTTAGGAAGAGGTGACAGATCAATAAAAGATCTAAGGTGAGGATAACATTGCCTATCAGGGAATAGAAAGAAAGGTAACATGATTGATATAAATCTGTAGAGTAGATAGGTAGAAGATTACTTTGAAAAGTAGGCAAAGGCCAGATTATATAGGCTTTGTATACCATGTATGCCAGAATTTTAGTCTATGTGCAGCATAAGCTGATCAATATTGTAAAAATGTTATTCTGGTTACTTTGTGGAGAATGTATTGAGGAAGGAAATCAGCTAAGTCTATTGCAAGATGAGAGGTTTATACTTCTGACAATATGGTGCATTAGATATTCTGGGATAAAAATGTTCCATCACAAAATAACTTCTGCTGGATATATTATAATAAACATGCTTTTATATACATTGTTGAGCTTACAAGAAACTAAAGGAAACCCACTAAAGAAAAAAAAATTGGCAGTAAATCAAAACCAGAGTGGTAAGAAAATTTGGAAGTCAGGACAATCCTGAGGGTAAAAGCACATGAACCTAGAGATGTGGGAACTAACAGTTACTCACAGAATGACAGACTAGGCCTCAGGTCTATGCATGTAGAGGGGCTGAAATCAGACCCCTACATAAAAATGGGAACTTCAAATAGTCCACATTCAATGAAAGGATGAATGAGAAAAAGTCCATTTGCCTGCCCCAAAGGGAGTCATCAGGAAAACCTGCCTGATCCAATATTGACTCCAAGAATAATTACAGTAGAAATAATAGTCTCTCTAAATTTCATAACAAACTCCCTTCAAATGTGTCTATAAGTGAAATTTATATTAGCTGCACAATTGAAATGGAAAGATATAGATACATAGATATAGATTCAGATACAGATATAGATATATAGATATATCTCAGAACAGAAAGGACAAACAATTCTAAAATTTATTGCATCAAATAAAATAGCTTTGCAACACATAAAATTATAAGAAGTGAATAAATTCACATTCTAGTGTGAGCATTAACAAATTTACCTTGGGAATTAAAAGCTCAAAATTAGTAAGAATATAGATCTGGATAACAAAATTAACAGACTTGATTTAATGCCATATAAAGAGCCCTGTTCTAAATAATAAGAAAGTGACATTGCCTCAAACACATATGGAGCATTTATAAAAATTGATCAACTATCAGGGCACAAAATATCAATGAATTTCAAAAAATATCATCCTATATTTCATACTCCCTCACTAAAATATAACAAGAGGATAACCTTTTAAAATTTAATTTATGACACTTAAAATGTACTTAAAATTTACTCACAGATCAAAGAAAAATTTAAAATACAACAAGCCAAAATAAATGAGATGCATAGCCATTTTTTAAAGTTTGTAATAAAAAAGCAAAAAGACTAAAATTTAATAAAGTATCCAAAGTAAAAGTTAAGAAATAAAAAGAAAATAAGTATCAGTAAAGTACAAGGAAGAAAAAGATTAAATAATATAAATTAATCGTTATCATTAATTAATTAATTAAAATGGGATACAATAATAAACAACAATGCTGAACAAATATATTGGCCAAGAAAAAAGAGCACAAATAAATAATATTATAAATGAAAGTCAAGTTACAGAAATTAAGACATGGACAACAAAAGATAATCAGAATACCATAAACAACATTAGGTTAATAATTTAAAACTTAAGTGAAATAGACAAACTCCACTAAAAATATACAACTTAACAAAATTGCCCACAAGAAGAAGTAGAAAATATCAATAATCCTTTAAACCTTTTAAACATAGTTTGAAAATCTCCCCACCACCACCAGGCTCCGATGGTTTTACAAGTGAATTCTGTTGAAATTCCAAGAACAAAAATTTTTAACTTACACAGAGAACACAAAAAAGAGAAAATAGTTCCCAATTAATTTTATGAAGCTAGTATAATCCTCATATTGAAATCATAAAAATCCCAATAGAAAAGAAAAATACAGATCAATCACACTCATGAATCTGGATGCAAAATTCTGAACAAAATATTAACAAATTAATTCCAGCTTTTTAGTTTTTTAAAATATAGTGCATCTTGACCAAGTTGGGTTTATCCCATGAATACAAATCTGGTTTAATTATAGAAAATCTTATAATTCATCACAATTTAGAAAAGGAGAGAGAGAGAGGGAAAAAATGTGATCATCTCAATGCAAAAAACCATTTTAAGAAGTTAACACGGGGTGCCTGGGTGGCTCGGTCAGTTAAGTGTCCACTTCAGCTCAGGTTATGATCTCACAGTTTTGGTTTGTGAGTTCAAGCCTTGCATCTGGTTCTGTGCTGACAACTCAGAGCCTGGAGTCTGCTTCTCCCCCGCTCTCACTCTCTAAATAATAATTTATATATTTAATAATAATAAATAATCTCCCCCGGGGGAGATTCTGTGTCTCCCCCGCTCTCACTCTCTCTCTCTCTCTCTGCCCCTACCCCGCTCATGCTCTGTCTCTTTCTGTCTCTCAAAAATGAACAAACATTGAAAAAAAATTTGTTAAGTTAACATCAATTCATGATAAAATTCATAGCAAAATAGAAAATGAAGGTAACTTTGTTAAGCAGAAAAAGGGTTTCTACAAAAGCCTACAGTACACAAAACATAAAATAAAATAATGGAATCATTGTCTTTAAAATTATAAAAAGAAATCCTTTAATGTAGAAATTACTATAAAAGTAATCCTAGTCACCAAAATATGAAAACAGTATTTTTTTTTAAATTTCATAAAGGATACAAGTTTAGAAAGCAAGAAGAGAGACTATAGTAATTAACATATGATAGGGTGTTTTACATAGAAAATTCATCTACAAACAAATTACTTTATTTTGTTTTAATTTTTTTCATGTTTATTTATTTTTGAGACAGAGAGAGAGACAGAGAGCAAGTGGAGTAGCGCAGAGAGAGAGAAAGAGAGACATAGAATCCAAAGGATACTCCAGGCTCTGAACTGTCCACACAGAGCTTGACACAGGGCTCAAACTCACAAACCATTAGATTATGACCTGAGCCAAAATTGGACACTTAACCAACTGAGCTACTCAGGCACCTCTACAAACAAATTATTTTAAAGAAAGTTTTAAACAAGACATTTGCTTAACATACAAAAATTAATTATATTCATAAAATTAAGTAAAAATTAATAAGTAAGAATTAGTAAAATAAAATTAATTACATCAGCCAGCAGCAAATACACAATGTGAATTTTAAAAAGACCACTTACATGCTGAAATATTTATAGATGAAATAATATAATATCTAAGATTTGCTTAAAACAATATCAAATAGGAGAACGGATGGAGGTATGAAACAAGAAAGGACATGTAATGACAGCTGTTGAAGCTAATTGGTGAATAAAATGAATTCATTATATTATTCTCCATATATTGGTATGTTCAAAAATTTCCATAATAAAAAAAATTTAAGGTACTATCTAGTGACAGAAGTACTAGAAGAAAACATAAGTTAATTTCTTTTAACCTGGAGCAGAAAAACTTTCTTATTTGCCCACATCAAACAAAACATTTTCATGGCAAAAACAACAAAAAATAGCATAAGTAAAGTCAAAACACAAGTCTCAAACTGGAAAAAAAGAGAATCTGTAACACAACACAAAGGGCAAGATCCCTAACATGGAAAACCAAAACTCCAACAGAAAAGTTGAGAAGACCAAAAATCCAACAGGAAAATAGGTAAAAAAAAAAAAAAAAAGAAAAGAAAAGAAAAGAAAAAGAAAAAAGAAAAAAAATATATATATATAGGCAATTCACAGAGATGGAAAGATACTCAGTCTTGCTCATAAAAAGAGAAAAATTAAAATTACACTCAAGATCCAGTTCTCACTTATCAAATTAGAAAAAAAGCCAGATTATAACAACATGATTGGCCAGCAAATCTATGGGAAATGAGCAGTCTTCTACAGTAGTGGCCAGAATGCAAAAATGGTACAACTTCATGGAGAAAAATTTACCATTATTTAGCAAAATTTCAGGTACATATTTGATAGAGGAATTACCACTTCTAGGATTCTATTCCAAAGATGCACTGGTAAAATGCAAATAATAGAGGTACAAAGCCGTTCACTGTGATGTTATTTTCAATATCAAAAGACAAGACATTACCCAAAAGTCCATTATTGTAGACCGGCAGGATAAACTATGGTACATCCACATACTGTGATATATAATGCAGCTGCAAAAAGGAATACGCTGATAAAAAAAACAAAAACAAAAACCTCTCTAAATATTGATATAGAATAATCTCCAAATATATATTGCTAAACAATAAAAGCAACATGCAAAAAATATTTATTTATTGTATGTTTTTTTAAACTTTCATTGCTATTGTATGCTAACTATAAACATACTATTGTACAAAAGAGGGAAAGGTAAATAAGATTTTAATACAGCAATTCATTTATATTTTTTAAAAGAAACAATAAAAGGGAAAATTAAAAAGTTTTTTTAGAAGTGGTTACCTATGATGGAGATCAGGATCAGGATAGAGAGGACAGGGATAGGAGGCAGACTTCTGCAAGTGTGTCTTGTTACATAGTTTTGACTTTTGAACCATATAAATTAAAAATTAAATTAAATTGAAAAAGGAATAATCAATGCTTCAGAATTGAAACCAGAATGAAAAAAATGGATGTAACTAAATATCAAGTGGATGGCATAACTACTCATAGAAAAACGTCACTTCAGTTGATGCTAAAACACTCTATCTTATGTGTACCTCCCTGGCAGGATGTATTCTAAAAACAGAAAGAGTCACAAAGAAATCTAAAGTTTCATTCAATAGTCTTATTGCTGGTAGAAATAGTATTGCTATTTTGAAACCATTGATATTTTAATATAGGATAAAGTAAATAACTGTGCCCTTATAAACCTAAATTTCCTGTGTAAGAGAAAAAGTATATGATCAAAGTTAAGTTAAAACTCTATAAACTAAAGTTTGAATTGGAAAATCTTCATAATATTCTTTTACAAAATTGCACATATTTCCTTCTGTCCACTTTAAAGACCTGGAGGCCACAGCAACCCAAAAGTAATGGGCACCCTTAGCACCCAGAATTAAGGCTTCTACATACCAATTGCTACAAAGGGAAGCAGGGCTTTTTAAGTTACTGCTTTTAACTCTAAAACAGCAAATATACAAGAAAAGCTTAGGACATCTCTTGTGCCAAAACTGTATAAGACTAATGGAATCATCCCAAAAAGGACACAGGAGCCAACTTGAAAGGGCTCCAACAGGGCTAATATGGGACACTTTGAGCATTAAAAAGAATAATGACCTCAATAGTTGAAAAATATCAAACATATAAAAATCCATAGTTCTTAATGATATTGACAAAAGCTTATAAGTCACCATTGAGTTAAGACATCTACTAATTACTCAACATTAATTAATAGAGCAAAAGAATCAAGTTCTGTGATGACAATTCTCTATTGGTCCCTCAGCTCCATTCTCTGTTCTCCACTGCACTGTCCTGTGACCCAGGAATCTGACCCTGATGAACTGTTTCACATAGATTCTCAGTTGGGTTCAGCCAGGGGAAAGCACTGGCAGGGATGGAGGTGGGAGCAGAGGTAGGTTCCTATTATTCCTTCTGCTCCAGCTCAGGCCCCATTGCCAACAAAGGCTGTTCTTCCCTTTGATCACAGCACCCTTCAGGTGACCCATCCTCTACATCCAGCTTTAACTTGGTAATGACATTCTTTCCCACTACCCCTTCCCACTGAGGAGCTATAGCAATCCCTAAGGTGTATATATAAACGACCTGAATGCATTGTAAATGCATCTGCAGATCTAACTCCCAGATCCCAGGAAACGTGAGTGATAGAGGAACAATTTAGATGGCACAAGAAAGCAAGCAGCCAAATCCAAACCATAGGAACTTCCACAGGGCAAATGACCTGGGTATTTAATGAATCAATTAAAAATGGTAGAGAGGATGCATAAGAGATGTGAGGACAAACAACCAAATGCAACATGTAGATTTTGGATCCTCATTCAAACAAACTAGCCATCTTGGAAATTTCATCATGAACTTGGTATTAGATGATCTGAAGGAACTACTAATTTTATTAAGTATGACAATAACATGGCTGTTACGGATTTTTAAAAGCCCTTATTATCTAGACATAAATACTGAAGTGTGTATAGGGTGAAATAACAAAATGCCTGAGATTTTCTTTCAAATATTTTAGGGGGAAAAAAAAGAGGATAAATGAAACAAGATTAGCATAGTTGATATCATTGTATAATAAAAACTTAAAAGATACCACACACAAAGGTGAGAAAAATATATAAAGTTCTTTAAAACAAATTTGTCAATAGATTTAAAAGACCTTTTCGGAAAAAAAATCAGCAAATCTGTAAAGACATTAAAAGACTAAATAAATAGAATGGATAATTAATAAAAGGATAGACAGTATCAGTATAATAAAGAGATCAGCTCTGCCCAAATGTATCTAAAAAGTCAATGCAGTTCTTTTTTTAAATTTTTTTAATGGTTTTATTTATTTTTGAAGGAGAGAGCAAGACAGAGCATGAGCAGGGGAGGAGCAGAGAGAGAGGGAGACACAGAATTCAAAGCAGGCTCCAGGCTCTAAGCTGTCAGCACAGAGCCCAATGCAGGGCTTGAACCCACGAACTGCCAGATCATAACCTGAGCCAAAGCCAGACGCTCAACCAACCGAGCCACCCAGGCACCCCAGAGTTAATGCAGTTCTAATCAAAACCCAAACAGAGGTTTTCAAGGAACTTGATCTGCCATTTAAAAAACGCGTACTGAAGAACAAGGCATCATGAATAGCCACTTACAAGAAACAACGAGATGGAGGAAATTGCCCTACTAGAAGTCACATATTAAAACCATAGTAATTAACATAATTTTGGCATAGAAGTAGACCAAATGAACAGTTAGACCAAACAGACTCAAACATATATGGAAACAGTTTCTGAGAGAGATGGCACTGTGTATTAAAGAGGAAATAATAGACCATAGGTATCCAGAGAGGAAAGCAAAATAAACTGGAATCATTACTTTTGCTGTAGACAAAATAGCAATTCTAAGATGAATGAAAACTTAAAAGTAAAAAACAAAACATTAACGCTTTTAGGAAAAAAAATGCTATCTAAATGACCTTGGAGTTGGGTAGGATTTCTTTTTAAAAATATAAAAATCACAAATCATAAAGTAAAAGATTAACAAATTTGACTCCATTAAAGTGAAGAACTTCTGTCCATCAAATGATACGATAAGGAGAATAAAAATATAATCCACAAATTGGAAGGAGATATTTGTATCATATGAAAAACAGAAAAGGATCAGTAAAGAATAAATAAATAATAAAGAATCCTTATTTATCACTAAAAAGTAAAAATTTTAAAAGTGAACCAAAACACCATATAAGTCAGAATAGGTTGAAATGCACTAGAGCAACAAATAAACCTAAAGATTTTGGTCTATTTCTTGTCCACAGATCGTCTGTTGCAGGTGAAGCAACTCTTCTGGGCAGCTGACCTTTATGAAGTGATTCAGTGATGCAAGCTGTTTCAATCTTATGGCTCCAACATCTCCACATAAGCCTCCATGGTCATTTTGTCAGAAGATAGAGCTCAGGAGTTACGCATGAACCCTTAAATGTTCTAGTTCCTCTCATGGCCCAGTGGCCAGAACCATTCACATGATCCCACCTAATAGGAAGGAGGATGAGAAATCAAGAGAGGGGGGAGGGAAGGGGTGCTGGGTGGGACTAGGTAAGAGCAGAAATTCCTCCGGGATGGACATAAACAGACATTTCATAGAAGGGGGAATGCAAATGGCCAAAGAAACGCATGAGGAAGTGCTCCAATGTCATAAGGGAAACACAGAATAAAACCCGTGACAGATACCACGGGTATCTTACCCACACCACACTGGCTAAAGTTTTAAAGTCTGACTATACCAAGCGTTTTTGACAAGAACGGTAATAGCAGACCATCATTTGCTGGTGGAAAGGCAAATCAGAACAACCATTTTGGTAAACAATTTGGTCTTATCTTGAAAAATTGAGCATGCATGTAAACTGTGACTCAGAAATACCATTCCTAAGTGGTCTTCAAAACTATTTTCTCTCCTAACCTCAAAATAATGTTTTTAGTTGGGTCCTTCTAAAAAATTTTATCACCAGTTTGGACAGTCACAGAAGGTATAGTTTCTGGCATGTTATAAGTACTGAAAAGCTTACATTATAAATGTATCCAAAGGTATCTGAAAACCGTAATAGTTTGATAAACCGTGATAATTTCCAACATCCATTTAAAAGTACAGGTACAAGTTAGTCTTCAAAGTCAGACATTTTACATCATTCCTAATTTAGTTATCTGTTTATTTTATTGATCACTCTATCATACTTCTCTGCAACAAAAATACATCTTTAACAAATTGAAATATATTTCTTTATTTTCTTCATGTTCTGCCCCAGGAGACTGGATGAGAGTGCTTATAGCACCATGTATTGTGGCACTAAAAAAAACAGAAGTAAATGAAGGTGCTATCAGCAGGCAAGTATACCAACAATTGGAGGTTACTCACGTAATAGAATACTATGCAACTGTGAAAAACTGGTGAACTATTGCTACAGGTATTAACGTGGATGAATTTGATATACAATTTTAGTGGAAAAAATATCAAATCACATAAAACTACACAAGACAATATGATACCACTTGTACAAAAAAAAAAAAAAAATACAAAGCCAAACAATACCTCACTGATAAACATCTCTGTGATAGAACCATAACAAAAGGCAAAGAAGGATAAACCACAATCTAAACATTGGTTACATTCCTCTCACTGAGAGGCTGAAGCATGGACTTAGAACAGGTGGAAGGGAATTCCAATGATATTTGCAAATGTACTGCTGACATTGGATGTTTGTTTTACTAGTCTTATGTTATTTTCTGCATGAAATCTTTTTTAGTATTTTTAAAGAGGGCAATAGTGGCCACAAAGATACTGACCAGCCCTCCATAGAGAGTCCCCCTTATGACCCAGATGACATGACTGGGAAATGTCATGCAGTCCTCCTGTCCAGAGAGGCTGTCCTTTCTGCCTGAGGACTCTATGTTGGGAGAGACAAAAAAAAAAAAAAGAAAAGAAGAAGAAGAAGACGACGACGACACTGTCCATACAATCAAATCAGCTCTATGCTAGTCAGCACTCACATCTGAGGCCCAGAGTTTGTAATCTGGTAGAAGTAATTTTTTTCTATAAGACTTCATCTCCAGGGGCACCTGGTAGCTCAGTCAGTTGAACATCCCACTCTTGATTTCGACTCTGATCATGATCTCATGGTTTGTGAGTTCAAGCCCCACATCGGGCTCTGCATTGATAGTGCAGAGCCTGTCTGGGATTCTCTCTCTCCCTCTCTCTCTCTGCCCCTCCCCCACTCTCTTTCTCTCTCACTTTCTCAAAAATAAATAAACTTAAAAAAAAAAAAAAAGACTTCATCTCCAGCTTTGATTGACATCATGTTGGTTCTTTTCAGCCTTTGCTTGTCCACACAGGAAGTCTCCAATATAGAGTATCATTTCCCTTTATATAAACTGATTCATTCATGCATTCATTCATTCATGCATTCACTCATTCATTCAACAAATGTTTATTTGGACCAGATCCCATGAAGAACAAAAAACAGTCTCTGTTTTCTTAAAGGAATATGAATAGTTTGTGGGAATTCTAGTACAAGAAGTCAGGATTATTCAAAGGAAAGAATGAAGGGAAGGAGTAATAGGCAGGGGAGAGAGAGAAAGGCAAGCTCTGTGAGAAAAGGAGATGTACAGATGTGAATGATGAGGGTTTTACTTCTTTAATCGCAAAGCACACCCCACTTGATACTTTCCTTCAGAGTCCCTCAGCTTTGCTGAGCCCTCAACATTTTAAGGCATCCTTCAGAGGCAGTGAGAAAGGAAGAGAGAATTTCATACCTGCCAATTGACCTGAGGTGTGTTTTGTACGAGTACCTCTCACGGTTTGTGTTTTTCAGTGTTGGAGTTCTTTCCCCAGTGGTCTATTTCAAGTCTATCTCTTTAACCTTTCTTGGACCAGGGACTCCTAAGGAAGCCTATGGACCCTTTCTCAGAATAATGTTCTTAAATGCATAAAATAGAAATATATAGGATTGCAAAGAAACCAATTACACTGAGATGTATTCTAATCATGGACCTTCCTGAGAGGACAGGCTAGGATAACAAAACCAAATGGGAAAGCAAGGACCGTTCTACTCCTGGATGATTCTACAAAAGGTAATTGGCTAGGGTATAGTGATTTAACTAGAGACAAATGTATTTGCCTTGCCAGACAGAGAAACAAACTAACTCAAGAAAACTTGATTTAAAAGTGGAGTGGCTGATTGTCTATTTCCTAATAAAGCACTGTAATCAAAAATGCTCAGTGTTGTACTTCAACAGAGTGTTTCATTTATCAAATGTTTCCAGAACATCCAATCCATTTCTTAATTTCTGTTTACTCTTTCATCATCTCCCCCCACCCACCCCTGCTTTATTCCAATCTTTGATCTAAGTCTTAGATGTTGACAAAGGATTTGGCTTACCCTGCCTCACTGCTCAGGATTCCATCACCTCCCTATTAATGAAGCAAATAGCACTGGGATGTAATATAAGTATTCTCTACATGAACAGTAACTGTGACATCGGGAGCCTCGTAGATTGCTTGATTGCACGCCTAATCATTTGTGGTAATTCATCCACTGGGCTTGATTTGGGGGGCAATGCTTTTTGACATGCGACATCTGACACTCATCACAACTCGGTGTCTTTACAGAAAATATTCGACAGGTATCTATATGAACCCACATGAAATGTGGTCCCTGCACGATGTCTTCATTTGGGAAACTCCCCCAGCACCCCTTTAAAAAAAGCCAAGGATTAAAATACCTCCAGACCCAGGAGACAGAAACACCTTGCTGTCTGTTTTCTCAGTAATTGCCTTTTTTTCCAAAGAACTCAATCAGCTCCATCTATCATACAATATAGTTTCAGAAAAAAAAAAAACTATTGTATTTCTTGCATTATGATATCCTTTCTGATAATTGATATCAGTTCACATAAATATTAAAATGCATTACCCTCACCCTTCCTCCCAAATGAGGACTCAATAATATTCTCTTGCTCTCGTTCTCTCTCACTCTGTCTCCCTCACACATGCACACACACCTTTACCCAGCACCTTCTCCCCCTTTCCATCGAGAGTAGAGAGAGAAATAAAAAATTAAAAATATTAGATATTGCCTTTTGACTTGACTGCTAACACAATAAAGCCGCATTGTAAACCGAATCAACGGAGTCTGCTGTTCTTATTGCTTTCTTTGCTGGTATGACTTCATGGATATTAGAACCCTTAGGGACATTGGAATATGAATAAAGATTTTTTTTTTAAATCAGCTGGGTTTTTTTTTCTTGGTTCTGTTTCTAAAAATAATGCAGTTTGCAAAAACAGAAGGTTTGGTTTATAACACAAACAAAATTGTTACATTCTGAATGGGTTGTAAGTACCTGATTCTTTGCCTTTTTACTCATCCCTGCAAAAAAAAAAAAAAAAAAAATCTGCAAATCCATTTGCTAACCAGCTGTACCTCTGTGCGAAACAGATAACAACCTGTGCAAGCCAGGGTTTGCTGTGAATCGGTGCTGATAGGCCCGAGTCTCATAGCTTTTTTTAAATGCTAATGACAAGAAACATTTCCGAAGCCAAAATGCTCTTGTAGATCTGTCTTCCTCTATTATGACTGATATTTGCTTGTAAGTACATAGAACACTTGTTCCCTGGCCCTTATCTTCGGTGCTGCAGCGTGCTGACCTACATACCATTCAGCACAATATGATGCACAAACATCTTCTATATAATTTTTCATTTTCGACTTAAAAACAGTAGAGGCAAAATAGGATTGCTGCAAATCTAACAAAGAGATGGCATTATTTCCAAATAAAAATGTGCATTTTTCCAAAGAATTTATTTGTCTAGCAGCATGAAGTTCATACATAGCAATGCCGGGGAAAGGGGTGTTGAATTGCGATTAGGAAGGAAGGGACTTAGGGAGAGAGACAAAACCCATCTTTTCTACTACCCGAGAATAATTAAGCTAACTTCTTTCTCACCACAATTATAAGTTCAGCTTTTCTGAACCGTGTTTTTGCAGTGTCACGAAATGCGGCAGATATAATAATGCTGAAATATGTCCGATAATAACAAAAGAATGAGGGTAGAAAGTGACACGGGGAGCTGTGGGAAGGGAAGGAAGAATCTATTCTCACACCTGCCATTGTCAGAACACTCCAAACCAAGTTATTTATCTTTTTAATTTCTTGCCGCTATGGCTGCCTCGTTGGAGGGCCTCCCCACCACTGAAATGAGACTTGGGTTTCCAGCAAAACTGTGAAGAGCTGCAGTTGAGACCTTGAGCTTGTGGTTATCTGATAACCTAGACTTCTTAATGCTCTGGGAGACCACTGTAATTGCAAAAAGCAGCAGAGCCACGCAAAAAGGACTGTATTTCTAGGACGGCCACACAAAGGAGAGCGGCAGGGGCGCCCACAAGGGCAAAGGGCAAAGGGCAAAGAGGGTGAAAACCCCTCATTAAACTTGGAACACAGCTCAAGTCTCCACTCACACCTCCTTCCCTTCACCAACCAGAGAGGTGGCTTACGAATGCACTTAGGTTTAATTTTTAATGATACGCTGTCTTTGTTTTCCGAGTTTGATGTGTCTAAGACAATCGGAAAATCCCCAAGTAAGATAAAAATGGCTTGAGCTGTGGCCCAAATGACCTCTCTCCTTGCACAAAATTACTTATTTGGCTTCCTCTTTATTTGAAGGGGACCTGAGTAAGAGGGCAGCAACAAATACTTTTGCCACGATTATTGGATGTTGACAACAGGTTTTAAGCATGAATCACATTTCAGAGTCATTATTTTACAGTTCTCTGAAAGGAGAGCAACCTTTCACAAAGAGTTGGCCGTTATTTGAATGTGACCAGCTAGAAGCCTCTTTTCCAAAAACCCAAATCATAGATAAAATTAATTTTCACACTTTTTCCAGTTTTGTAGTTATTCCGCTTAATTGTTTGCACCAGCCAAATTTATCCATCAGCTGCCAGACCCCTGCTTATTTGTAAGCAGTGTTAACCCAGCATCTTCCAATTTCCGTGCGGTATGGTGAGCAGAGCATTGTGCTGAGAGTCAGGGGACCCACTGTTCAATCCTGGCTCCACCCCAAACTAGCTGTGTGACTTTGAGCAAGTCACTTGACCTCTCTGAACCTGTTTTATCTGAGGTTTGGAGTGGTTAACTGATAAGAGCTCTTCTGGCTGTAAAAATTCTACGACTGGCTCCCCATACATCCTTTTCATTTGGGACCATTTATCTCACCACTGTTGGCTCATGTTAACTGCTAAATGCCATAGAACAATTTTCTAAGTGCTTATTTCAGATGATATTGAAAGCTCCTGGAAAACCTTGTCTTTCGGTATTACCATAGATATGTGTAAATGATAACCAGCTTCCACTTAACTATACATTGCTAATGGCAACATTGTACCCCCACACGAGCTCCATAGGTCTAACTTATTAATGGTCTATGCTAATGCAATTTCCAGAAAGTATACTGTTATTAAATTTTCTGGAATTTCAACACAGCAAAACAACATATAACTGCTTGATAAATTACTCTGAATAGATTTAGTAATTTGTGTAAGGGTGGCTCTCATTCATGTAAGAAGCCTAAACCCATTTAAAGTTAATTTCTAATTTTCTCATATTTATGTCATTCAGAAATACACTGCCGGTCCAGGAGCAATCTTTCCAAAGCCCAAGTGAACTATTAATTTTGTTTGGGTTAAAGCACAAAATGTTAGTGTACAGAATCCACGATTTGCCTGTTACTTTCCACAGTCTTTCCAAATACCGACCATGAATTTTTTTCTCATGTGACTGAGAGTTTGCTAAGTATCTCTGCTTTTTATCTTAAGAGAAAAGATAGATGGGTTTATTAAGGCAGAGTTCCTAGCAAACATCAAATTAACATAAGAGTTTTCATGGACTAAGCAATCTGCATTTGACACTGCTTTTAATGACTTAGATAAAAATATAGTCCAAAACTCTGGTCCCTTTCCTTTTGAGCTTCTACTTACAAAGTACACACAAATGAAGATTCTACTTCCTCCTCCTCATTATTTTCCACGAATCACTTCGTAGTTGAATTCTGTCTGATACTGTACTAGGCACAGTATGGTTGGAACTGTGGACCATGCTAAAACAAGGGGGTAAGAGTGAGATGGATTCACCCACACAGAACATGCAGATGATGAAACAGAAGCATCGGGTAGAATTCCTCCCAGGAACGGAGAAAGGGGTTGAATTGTAAATGCTATGCTACGGTAGCATCTTTTGCTTTAGGCTTCAGCAGACAGTTAATTACACATGCACCCACATACACTCGTACCCACATACAAACGTACACAAAGCTTAGGAACACAGGCCATTGACTTAAGAATGATGCACGAACACAAATTGATATTTCTGCTGGGGGATCATCTCTTAAAGAATTTTGACAGTCCATAAAGAAGTTGGAAAGGAAACGAGACAATCGATTTTTACTTGTTTGAACCAAACTCACTTATTTATTCGTTTATTTACCGTTTATTGAGTTCTTGCTATGTGCCAAACAACGTGTTTTTGCTAAGTTCGGTATAATTCATGAGAGAAATAAAATGCTTCAAGAAAGAAATCACGCCGATTCCTGAAGAATTTTCATCACAAAACTTGCAAACCAAGTGAAACGGATAAGATACTGTTAATAAAATATTTTAAATCCGATTTTTAAAATCCAAGGAAAATTAAAGAGATACTACCTTAGCTATCTTTTTAGGTTATCACTGGAAATAGTTCCAAATCTTATCCCAGGTGTGTTCTTTTGTAATAAATAGAACATGTGACCCATTGCATTTCCCTTTAAAGATGCGACTAATCTGGTAACCCTAGATTACTGGAAAGTAGATGATCCAAATCACAGTCAGGCTTAATTCTCAACTAGGTGTCTGCTTCCAAGCAGAATCGGCCGTTTGGGTTAGCGCGAAGGTAGCTAAGAAGGGTCATGTTCCAAGCAAGGTATGACAAAATAAATGCTGAGGACGTGACCATTAAAGTTGCATTTGCTCATCATTTCAATCTGGCATCCTTGGGTCTGGAGATGGCATATGAGGAACCCTTGCCCACCCCTCCCACAGGTATTCTGAGAAAGCATTCTCCATTGTCTTGGCTCTAACTAGAGCCACCACACGTCCCATTTACTCAGGCCATCCCAGTTTACTCCTGTTATCCCAGCAAAATTATTAACAGTTTCCATTCACACTTTCCAAAAGGCCGTGGTTTAGGGATGACCAATGACACAGGTTCCTAATCAGAATGCAATCTATGATATATACCACAAAACTGCTGCATTAGAACAAATTCTAGTCCTGACCCAGCACGAGAAATGTGGCAGTCTGTGAAGTTACAAACACCTGCTAGAATTTACAAACCTCTTTCCCCGTGCAATGGGCACATTTTTTTTTTTTTAAGAAACAGGCTGAACAAGCTCCCCTGTCTGGCTCATCGACATGACCCGTAGGCACATGTCCTGTCAAACCATAACTTTCCTCCACTTGCACGCACTGGACTCACTAACACCTCCCAGGGTGCGGCTAAGCTCTGTTGCCTTGTGCACAAAGCCTGACTCTGTTCTGAACTTCTGAAGGATCAAAAATTTATCTTATCCACCTCAGTGTCTCCCAGTACCTTCAGCACTCAGCCTTATTTGTAAGACCCCTCAAAAAATGTTTGTTGGAACGCCTGGAACAGCCCGTCAAAACACCTGGATGGTTAGCCTAATTCTTTACTTTCTTTCCAGCTATTTATCATCATGTACATCCAAAGAAATCCAGAAAACAGCCAAATGCCGGGCCTGGGCTTGTTTGTGAGGAAAAGTGCCCAGGTGCACATGGAAGGAAGTAACATCCACACCGAAACCACTGCGTCTCCACCTAGTAACTTCTCAATCTATCTTCATGTTCCTTCCTAAGGCAAGTAATTGGCCACACTCTACAACCCAGATATTCTAGAGGTAGAAGCCAGGTCTTCCCCAACAAACCTATCAACAAAACAGTTGTTTCCAGCTGGATCTCGTGCACAAATCAAGCCAGAATTCAAGACGGAATCTTGCTAAAGAAATATCGGTGTTTGATGTTCACTTGTATGGCATCTAAGGAAGTCTTGACTCCATGGAGAGACCAGCTGCACAGATGGGAGAATAATGAGGCCATAAGGGAGGAGTTTAAAATAATTTCTGCTCATTCTTTCCTGTAAAAAAGTAGAAGTTTGTCCACAAGTTATCCGCAGGAACTGCAGTATTTGAATAAACCCTCATAAACTGTGCTGAAGCGTTTTGTCCTCAGTTTTCATTTTCAAATTTTAATTCGTGATTTTTCAAATCACAACTTCAGCACACTTGTGATTTTTCTTTTTTTTTCAGATCGCCCGAGCAGACTAAATAAATGCGGTGAATGTGCCTAATGGAATGACTTTTACGAACCTACCACATGGGATGGAGTCAAAACTGTCATATAATTTGGCGTCATCTGGTAACAGAAAGATTTTCTGCAACATCCATCCATCTTTGAAAAACAACAAAAAAGCACAGTGGATTTCAAACTGGAAAGAAGGGATATAAAGAGTCGGGCCCTGGAAACAAGACTCCACATTCACACAACATGTTCTCTCGGAAGGCTTGAGTCTGGGAGCTTTCTCCTTTCATCGGCCCACATAAAAGTTGTTTCAGCAAGAAGTCGGGAACAAAGGAAGACTTTCATTTACAAAAGCAAGTCTAATGGCACAGTGTCTGTTAGGAACTTTTATTTATGCCGCACCTGGCATTATTTTTAACTATCTGTGGAACAGAATTGCCTGTGCCAACTCTGACGATGAAATAGTGCAGTTATGCATCCACCGCTTAAACCTTTATCGTCTATGTGGGAACCCCGGGCTGCCGTCAGCAACATGGGTCCTGACCAAAGGACTCTGGTACAGGGGAGACAGGCTTGCATTCTTTATGGGGCTGGTCTGCCTCCTGGCTTCTGCCTGCAGAGGATCATGACCGGGAGCTCTGGTTGAGCCTTCTATAGCTGTGCCAGCTCACAACTGCAGTGGGCAAATCTCAGTGCTCCCCCATCTCCAGGCAAAATGGTCTCTGAAATAGCCTTGCAAAGAGCAGATGGATGATTTTGAATTGAGGAAATCTTTTCATTCATTCCATAGTTCCTCCTCATCAAAGCAAGGTTTTGGAGTTTGTAATTATAAAGTCTCTAACTTCATCTACAAGCATTATCCTGGGGCACCTGGGTGGCTCAGTTGGTTAAGCGTCAGACTCTTGATCTCGACTCAGACCATGATCTCACAGTTCATGGGTTGGAGCCCCACAGTGGGCTCTGGGCTGACAATGTGGAGCCTACTTGGGTTTCTCTCTCTCTCCCTCTCTTTCTCTGCCCCTCCCCTACTCGTGTGCTCATGCTCTTGGGCACACATATGCTCAAAATAAATAAATTAACATTTAAAAGCATTATCCTTCCCTTCTTCTTTTTCTAACCAAAGAAAACATGATCCAGGTATGTAGTTATGTCTTACTCTGCTAAAAAGAGCAACTCTAGTTATTGGGTTAACCTAGTTCAAGAATAGAGGGAAACACATACACATAGGACTCAGACTGTGTTTCGTTGAACACATCACTTCATCTCTTCCTTCATCAAACTTCCTCATAGATATAAAATGAATCATGGCCAAGATAGTCTCAAATTTCCATTCCAACTCTACCATGAGGCCATGATGCTCTAAGAGGAGCCTAGCTTTGCTATCACACACATTTTAGTTGGATGTTGAAAATTTATTTCCAATGCACTTAAATGCTGATTATTAAGGAGAAGAAAACTTTGAGCAAGGAAACCTGCACGTCCTGACCATCAGCCATGGTAAATTTGCCACTTCAATATTACATTCTGCTCTGATCAAATGAATGCAGGTAGAAAGCTAACCAGATATTCAGACGAAGTCTGACAAAGACACTCAGTGGCAAGTTATATGCTTAATTTGCTCTTAAAGAAAAGGAGGTGCTGCATTTAATCCACACAATAGCCTCCAAGAGCTCAAAATGTGGGTTGGGATTAACCTCTAGCCAATTTTAAATCCAAAAAAGCAAAAACAAAACAAAACAAAACAAAACATAATCTCTTGGAACAAATGAAATCTTAAGTAAGAATCTTTTTTGGCTAAATATGCCATTACCACAGAGTCCAGAATTTAACCATAACACTTGAGAACCCAAATATTAAAACTACAGCTTTTCCTTTGGATTTTCAAACTTTTAAAATCCAATTTAATCCCCCCACCATGCCCACAAGCCTGTAATTTAGAAAATTAGCATTATAAATGTGCTCCTCTTTCCTAAAATTCTAAACTCTCTCTCTTTATGCCCACCCTCCATCTCACCATGGAATGATTGCATATTGCCTGACTTTCCGACTGCAGCAGTCCCAACCAGATTAGCTGGGAGCAAAACTGAATTCACCGTGTGACAGTGAATTGCTGGTGTGCCCATAAAAGCTTGTGGCGGAGGATAGTGAAGGAAACCATCTCCAATTCCAAAAAATATTCCTCTGCCCTCAGAGGGGCGTCTTGCTGAAGAGCTGTCCACATCCACTTTGGGGCCATGCTTTCATTTATTCCCTCAGCTGCCAGTGGTCATTCCCTCCCAACGGAGTTCAGGCATTTCCTGGGTAGGTAGTCCACACTCTGAGCATGTCAAAGCTTTTCTTTGTCACTGGAGCTGTTAGCTACATTCTGAGTTCCCATGCATCACACACTTTGTTGAAGCTGGGAGGGGGTGGACAGAAAAGAAGTACACAGATGTAGAGTAAGCATTTGTGTCCTATAGGGATACCCTTGAAACTTGTTAAAAAATGTCAGTCAAGACATCTGGTCAGCTGTCCTAATCCATATTGGGGTTTTTAGGCTACTGTTATGCCCCAATATGCTTTGAACATTGCCAATATGCTTTCTCCACAGAAGCAGCAGTGTGTCCCCTTTGGTTTCTCAGTTCGTCCCCAGCCCTGGTGTTTATAGCGTCACGTACCGAGCAAAATGAAAAACCACATACTGTATCTTGTGTGTCTGGCTAATGAAACGGGTCAGACAAACCTTGTGCAATCAGGGACGGGGCCGATTGGCTTAGGCCGGGTCCATCTTGCAGACTGCAAAAGAATCAGCTGTCGCCGGTGCCATGCGGCAGATGGACAGTTTGCATCCGATTTCCAGTCAGGCGCCAAACCCTTTAGAAGCTTTGGCAGCCCAAGCACCATCAGGCAGCAGCCTTTGATGTCCTGCAGATGGCCGCGGCAGCCATCTTGCATTTGCTTCCTGAGAGGCCCTCGTCTTACTTTCAGGCAGCATTCACTCTGGCCTAGGCTTGTGCTCAGCCAGAGAGACAGATCACTGGTCTGAAATGCACTTGACACTAGCCAAGACCTTCCACAAGCTTCTACTTCTAAGTGGATAGCAGCTAAAAAATATTTGTTCCTTAAAAAAAAAAGTATAATACACACACATAGGTACCCCGATCTGATTTCTTCCTACTTCAGATTTCCTGAGTATTATCTCTTCCCAGACAACTAGTCTAACCCCTAGACAGTAGCCTTTCTTTTCACCTGCTAACTGATTTTTTAATACTTATCAAAACCTCCCACTCATGTCTATGTCTATGTAGATGATATACGCACCTACCCAGATGTTCCTTTAAAACAGAAGGAAAGAAAGAAAGAAAGAAAAGAAGGAGCAAACTAAAAAGTATGGGTTGTTTCTTCCTTCCTCCAGATTTCCTGAAGTAAATAGTGCCTATTTTCTCCTTCCCAGGTCACAGGTTTAGCCCCCAGACCATCTCAGACTCTCTCTGTCCCTGGCATTGCCACCCAAAATGGCAGGATTTGGGTAATTTCAGAATAATCAGGATTGCAAATTGGGAGGTTTTTAATTTGGTGTCCATTTTAAGGCCCCCTCAGAGCTCTGCTTCATCTGGGTCTGACTTGCCCTAAGCCCAAAAGCAGAACAAAGCATCATCTTCATGGCGGTCGGACTAATCTGGTGCCATGAACAGCCCAGAGTAATCTGTCGCAGAGCTGAGCCTGGAGGTCTTCCAAACGGAGCCCTTGCACATTTGGTAGAAGCAGTTAGGAATTCTGACTGGCACTATTAGTCAGAAGTCATGTCACTCCACCATAGAAGCGAGTGTGGGTCTCTTCTGCCCACAAGACCAACCTGGAAATTTCCACTTCCCTTCACACTCTCTTAATAGAGCAGGGCAGGCAAAGAGAAGTTTAGAGCAAGTGGCTGACAAAAATTAAAAACAAGCTCAGTGAAAATAAATTCAATAATATGTGATTTCCAGCCACTCAAAAGTAATAGAAATATTTGGTAAAAATATATAGATATAAATTGCCAATTAATGCAAACTGGTTAAAGCCAGTAAATGGAAAAAAATAAAAAGTTAATTAGAGCCTTTTTGAAGCTTTGTTATATATACATCATTTGCAGGTGCTACAAAAGTGAAAAATAACCATTATAATTACTAGTATTCAAAGATTCATATTTTTCCCGTGTAATTTATTTAGGATTATCAGTTTCCTTGTAGTTATACAAAAGGCCTGTCAAGGTGTTTCCCACGTGTTTGGCTCATGTGTGTTCCAAAAACAAGCCAAAACGCTGTTGTATTTCACCCAGTACAGGGAAGCTACTCTGAGGGGGGAAAAAAATAGGCCAAGTTTTACCTGGATCTCTATCTTGGTTAAATTACCTTACATATGTTTTAATTTTTTTTTCTTGTTCTTTCTGTCTTTATCTCCCTCTCTCTCCCTTTGTTAAAATACATCTGTGTTTGTTGACTGCCCCAGATTATATCTAAGTGAGGAGTGGGTGTACTAGCACCTGGTATAGTATATGTAGCTTAACAATACATATCATTACATTATTTACAGCTCATTTTATGTTATTCAATAGTAAACTGCAAATTAACCCTTCCAGAACCAAGTGGAGAAAATGCTCCGTTAGGCATGAGACATCCAGTGAAGCTTTTCTTCCCCCGATAGAATTGTTAAGAGTACATCTATAACTGTATTCATAAACAGGGAAGTGTGTTCATTACAGGAGGGATGCCCACCAGAGCCAGCTAATTCCTCTCTCAGGAAATTTGTTTCATAATGATATTCCTTACTACACCACACTTGTACTTATGCTGATAACACAGGTTATAAAAGGGACTTAGGACTGGAGTCAATTAATGTACTGGCTCTTTAACCTCCTTTATTA
Organism: Panthera onca; assembly: GCF_046562875.1. Lineage (NCBI taxonomy): Eukaryota > Metazoa > Chordata > Mammalia > Carnivora > Felidae > Panthera > Panthera onca. The sequence goes on along the minus strand of NC_138347.1, from coordinate 135,032,968 downwards.
GAGTACATTAGGCACCAAAGGGACTCGATGTAATGCTGCTGGCAACAGAAAGACCCATGCGATGCCATTTCATGCCGTCTCAGCCCTGTGTTCAGTTCACAGGGATCCACATCCTGATCTGACCTCATTAGGCACTGATTCAGCTGCAGTCCAGTGCAAGCGCCCTGGACGGGAGGTGGGTGAGCACGGCTGCCGAGAAAGCACCTTTCCCACGCCTGATGAAGGAAATCTCCTTCCCCCGAGTCCAGCCGACTCCAGGGCCCATGGCACCTGTTACTTGGTTGTCATGATCAACTGTTATCTTCTAGATCATTGAGTTCTGCTGATGTTTTGTTCACATGTGGGGGAACTGAGGCCCCAAGAGGCAGAAACAACTAGTCTGAAGCTTGTTAGGAGCAGAACCCAAACAAGAGAATTCAGAATTCCTGATTCCTGGAAGGGGGCTCCCACCTATCTCGTGATGCTTTTTAAATATAAAACGCAATCATTATTGAGGGGTCATCAAAGACTGGACCCAGGGAAGGGAGAGGAATAGAAGTATAAATATAAATAAATTCTAAAAGAGAGAGACTGCACAGCAATTTTAAACTGGATTGCAAGAGAGAAATTACAAGTTTCAAAGTAAGTTCCCTTCACTAATAAGAAATTTGGTTTCTCTTTTCTCCTCTAATTAGCATTAATGGGGAAATAAATGTATGTGTTGAACCAAAATTGAATGCATTCTTAATAATGTGGAGCTTTCTAAAAGAAGGATACAATATACTTTGAGGTGAGAAAGAATCCTACACTACTGTGCTACCCAAACACTACTGCTAACCTTTGAAGAGCTCAGCAATGTCTTGTTCCTGAATTAATCAGTCTCAAGACTATCAGCAATTTAGCTACATTTTGTTGGTAATTAGCTTGATAAATTAAGATCTGCAATAGAAAACACGACATCGTATTGTTCCTGAGGTCTTATGGTATTTTTCTAAAAACAGCAGCTTTCTTTTAAAACATTCATTTCTATTGCAAGGAGACAAACAACAAAACCCAAAGTTTGCCGAGTCTGGCTCCAGACCACAGCCTGCCCCACATCCACTGGGCAAAATATCAAAGATTAGCCATTCAGAATGCAAACTTCAAACGCGTGGTTTAAAATAATATTCAAATCCTAGGACTGTGGGCAGTGGCTTCTAGATAGTGAGAAACTATCAGTTCAATTCCTTCATGTTCTCCTTTCTTTTCTATAATCATGGAACACATGGGCTGGTGAGGAAATATTACGAAAAATGGTTAAACACGGAGAGATGTGTCCATGTTTTATCAAATGGCTCCCTGCGTATTACCAGTGCAAAAATGACAAATTAGAAGCCGAGCTCTTTTTCCTCAAAACTATCCATAAACGAGATGATTTCTTGGGGCTAATTTCCATTCAGGGGACAGTGAAAGTTATTTTTAAATGACCAAAGCCTTTTCAGAAGGGTAAAAGCATATCAACATGTCCACGGGGTCAGAACCGCTCGCTCTCAAAGACTTGAAATGCTCCAGGAGTGCTAGAGATAACAATTCCCTCCCTTTCACAATGCATGGAAATGAGGAAAGGTATCTTCTTCCGAAACATGCTAAAAATATAGCAATTACCCGATACAGATGTGCTGTTATAAACTCTTATTCCAAAGCATTCTGTTTCAGCCATGATTTCCATTGCAGAAAACTGTACTAATAGAAACATCCCGATTAATCTGAATTTGAGATATTTCATACAATGTATATTACCTTTCTGCTGCCTGCAACCTTCTGCCAGGTTTTTTTTTTTCTTTTTAGGAGGTGCTTTGAGGGGACCATACCATGACAACAATACACAGCTGCTGCTGTATAGAGATATCTAATTGTCAATATTGTGGAAATTCTACAGCTTATTACGTGCATTCAGTCTAATTCTGGGCAAATTGCCAGTCACTTCAGGGACAATCAAGTGAGCCACATTACACGTGGTACAGCATCACAGCTTTAAGATACCCGGCTGTTTTGCCTCTGGCCAGAGAATGTTTGTACCAGTGCTACCGAGTGAAGGGGGGTAACTACAAATAAAATAAAATTTGTATTTTTTCAAGTGGGCTGCATTTCAAGCCCAGATGTTAGTAATGAAAGATTCAATTTAAGGATTTAAATTACAAATAAATAAAGTATGAAACAGATGTGATTTTTAAGGAAGTTCAAATTATCCAGGAAGAAAAATATCTCTGTGCATGACAAAGTAATAGGGATTGTCTTGAAGAGTCTGTTGAAAACAATCTGCTAAGCGCAATTCACCCTTAGGACAGGATTGGTTTGGAATGGGAAGGACTGGTGGAGCTTGTCATTAAACAAAAATTGTGTTTAATAAAACTTTATAACCGTGATTAATCCTATGAGGCCCTAAAGGAGTTTGCAGTTTCTGATAAACACATTTTCCTTGTTTGCAATGGTAATGATATTTTGAAGTGAATGGAATAAGAACAAAAAACTCTAAGGGTAGAAAAAGGAGGGTTTGCCAGGTACCACCTAGGCAGAAATTGCAGGGATGTGTAAGAAACAGGGGCCACCCATTCGGAGACGGCTCTGATGTGTGTGAGACACATGTGCACATAGGTAGGTGCAAATATTACTAAGAATCCAAGCTACTGAGCAGGCAGTAATGGAGCACATCTTTATTTATACAGACCAGCTAATAACGCTCTTTTTCTTTTTTGCTCTAAGCTGTTCATTGGGTTTGCCTATCAAAAGGATGACAGTGATTTAAGACACAGTGTCTCATATTCCTTAAAGATGAAATCAGGAGGGACCATCCAGAGTTGTGCTGTCCTGTACAGCAGCCTCCGGTCCTATGTGGCTATTTACATTTAAATTAAATTAATTTACTTTAAATTTTTCAGTCTTCCATCATATAGCCACATTTCAAGCCACATATGAAGTCACTTCATAGCCACATATGGCCAGTGGCTACCTTATTGGACAGTGTAGATAAAGATCGCTGCCATCACTGCAGAAAGTTCTAGCGGACAGGGTTTTGGAACAATGCAGCAAGATTAGATTTGGCCATTGGAAGACAGAGTTTGACACTCAGTTCTCATGGTTGTAGCCAAGGGACCTGGTCCTTTTTGGTTCTCCCTTGTCTTTCTCGTCCTGAATATCATCCATACCTGTGCGTGTGGACACACACATACAAGCACACACACAGGCGCTCGAACAAGGCTGACAAGCCAAGCAAGCTTCATGAGGCCCCAAGAATACATCTGCCCACGAGCCCCGCTCTGCTAACCTGGCCGCACCTGCTGGTGGTCAGTCATCTCTAACAGGACACCGAGGACAAACACCTCCAGAATCACATTCTCACTGCACAGGGGCTACATGGCTGCCAGAGGGCCAACAACTAAACCTCGGCTGATCGAAAGCCTGCAAAACTAAATAATTTTGTGACAACTTGGATGTGGGGAAATGTAAACAGCAAAGCAATAGGACTTGCACAGGAGAACCAATTCGGAAAAAAAAATCGTGGTTCTTTTAACACGCAAGCTCTCACAATCGGCTCATGTCTGTGATGGAAATCTTGTCTCTGGGCATCTCCCCTTGTGCCAACTGAGCATCCCCGGAGTGCCAGCTCGCACACAAACCCACCCTGGAAGAACACCACAGCTTCTTTGTGCACGGGGCATGATCCCTCTGCCACATGAACTTTTTCTGACTCCTCGGAACTGCCAGCAGCCATTTCACTTGGATCCTGGCTGTGACAGAAGCAGTACTGCCTCCCTGGCATCAGATGGAAAATGTAATTTTATGAAAACTCAAAAGTCAAAATCTTTTGAAAGTCAAAACCCTTCAATACATGCCAGACTATTGAAAGACCTTCATAGGGTCTTCAGATTCCAGGAGGAGACTCAAAACGGCACCTTTTTAGGGGGTACCTGGGTGGCTCAGTAGGTTAAGCATCTGACTTCAGCTCAAGTCATGATCTCATGGTTCATGAGTTCAAGCCCCACGTAGGGCTCTCTATGCTGTTAGCGCAGAGCCCACTTAGGATCCACTGTCTCCTTCTCTCTCTGCCCCTCCTGTGCACATGTGCTCTCTCTCTCTCTCTCTCTCTCTTTCTCTCAAAATGAATAAACGTTAATTTTTTTAATGTGTACCTTTTTCTCTGTAGTAAAATAGGTGCATTTCTGTCAGCTCTCACACAGCCTTACCCTCACTCTGTTTATTGAAGGATTTGTGTTTCATAAAGTCACACACAGTTCCCTCTCTAATAGATTACGATAATATGGTCATTAAAAGGATCCTAGCACATTGGAGCTAGATGGGACTTCAGAGATGGTCTGCAACAGAGTTCATAACTCAGGTCCACAGACAACTAGAGGTTCATAAATGAGCTGCAGGAAGCATGTGAATCTTTGTGTATAGAATTGCATACGGGCATTTTTCTGAGAAGAGAGTTCATAGCTTTTATCAAACCATCAAAGACAAAAGAAATAGTATGATCCTGGCCCATTTTAAGTAAGAAAACTGAGGCTCAGAGAAATGAAGTAACTTTCAAAAAGTTACACCAGCTAGTTTGACTCAAGTCAGACTGGAAACTGTTCTCGAGAGTCATGATCAACTATGATTTCCACAATAACAGGTCACGGAGGGCATTTTTCTTCTTGCCTATAGTTAATTCATTTGCCAAAGTTAATTCAAAATCCTTGGATCTTGTTGTAAGTAAAGAAAGCCAAAAGAATCGCAACTGAGGATTTCAAGGAACTGCTCAATTGAAGGTGTGCCGTGTTCTGTGTTCCTACCACACAGACTCTGAAATAGTGCCTTAGATGGAGGGAATTCCGGGAAATTCAAGGTTGCTTAGCAAAACTTAGCTTTTTGCCTTTCCCCAAATTTTAGAATTATTTTAGAAAGATACCTTACCACTGGTTATTTCCCAAAGGCATAATATTTGTTTCACTTTCGAATAAACTCATTTACCAGATTTTGCTATATGCCTTGGATTTGAGATGGAGATACGCACATGGATAATTAGGAAATGCATGTGTGTTAACATTACTTGCTTACCAGCAATTTTTAAGAATTTGAGGAGGAAAAAAATTATATATATATACATATATATATATGCATATACATATATATATATTTTTTTTTTCAACGTTTTTTTTTATTTTATTTTTGGGACAGAGAGAGACAGAGCATGAACGGGGGAGGGGCAGAGAGAGAGGGAGACACAGAATCGGAAACAGGCTCCAAGCCATCAGCCCAGAGCCTGACGCGGGGCTCGAACTCACAGACCGCGAGATCGTGACCTGGCTGAAGTCGGACGCTTAACCGACTGCGCCACCCAGGCGCCCCTATATATTTGTTTTTGAATCAAAACTTTTAAGACACTTGAGGTGTATTTATTTATTTCTTTTACAACATAATGGTTAAGGGCCCAAACTCAAAGCAGGTTGACTTAGACTTAATCCTGGCCCCACCCCTCTCCATCACAGAAGTTTTGTGGCCCTGGAGAAGTTAATCTCTCCAAACCTCAGCCTCTGATCTGTGCAATGGAAATAACAATAGGAGTTACCTCATAGAGTTGTCATAATGGATTATTACAAAACAATAAACTCAAAGACTGTGTATCATGTAGGCATAGAAAAGATGCTCAATAAAGCTCAGCTCATAATTACAACAAATCTTAGATGCCAACGTTCAGCTATTTTACAAAGTATAGTAAGGTCAACAAACCCATTGGAGTGGACTGAAAGATAGCCTCCAAAATGATGCATCCACATCCTGATCCCCAGAACCTGTGAATGTGACCTTATTTGTAAAAAAAAAAAAAAAAATCCTTGCAGATGCAATTAAGTTAAAGACTTTGAGACGAGACCATTTGGATTATTTGGATGAGCCCTGAATACAATGACAGGTGTCCTTATAAGAGACATACAGAGAGGAGACACACAGAGAGGAAGAGGAGAAGGCCATATGAAGAGAGGCAGAGATTGGAGTCACTCAGCCACAAGCCAGGGTAACACCAGGAGCCTCTAGAAGCTGGAAGTGGCAGGAAGGATTCTCCACGAGAGCCTTAGGAGAGAGTGCAGGCCAGCTAACACCTTGATTTCAATCTTCTGGTCTACAAAACGGTGAAAGAATATATTTCTTTTATCTTAGGCCACCAAATTGGTGGTAATTTGCTAGAGCAGCCACAGAAAACTACTAACACACCCACTGTGCCTTCACTGAGATTATATGTATTACTGATACACGCTTAGTCTGAGACAATATAAAATTGGGAGGATTTTTAAGCAGGTTTCACAAAAAATAAAATATTTGATTTAAACCTAACAAAACCGGGGGCCTCGGGGTAGCTCAGTAGGTTAAGCATCTGACTTGATTTCAGCTCAGGTCATGATCTCATGGTTCATGAGTTCGAGCCTGAGTTGGGCTCTGTGCGGACAGTGCAGAGCCTGCTTGGGATTCTCTCTCTCTCCCTCTCTCTCTGTTCCTCCCCCATTTGTGTTCTCTCTCTCTCTCTCTCTCTCTCTCTCTCAAAATACATAAATAAACTTAAAAAAAAATTTAAACCTAACAAAACTGGCAAAAAGTCAGTGGGGGCCTCAGTTTTCTTGAGGGTTTCCCTGACTCCTAGGTCTACTGCACCAGAGTTAATGCAGTCTTCAGAAAGTCTGGGTCACCTCAGAAGCACACCCTCTTCTCTCCCCCATCCTCTTATCTTATCCTTCCTGAAAGAGAACAGAACGAAATACCAGACCTGGTTTCACAACAAAGAAGGGAACAAGCACAGTTGGTCAAACCCGGGAATTAACCTGGTAACCAAATCAAAGCAGCCAAGCTGAGGAAAGGTTGGCCCAACAAAGTCCTGAACTGATTCCTACAAATGAATTTTTTTTCTTCTGCCTCTTTTGAGCGTTCAGAATAATCACATGAGAGCAGTACTCAGAAGGAAAAGGAATTAAATTTCAATTCTATTTCATTTTAAGTTGGTTAAATAATAATCTCTTCGAGAATGTTTACTTGCCCATAAAATGGCATTGCCCAATCAGTACTCAGCAATGTCAGGTAACGTCTTTTCAGTGAAAATGGTCAAACCAGTTTTGTCACCTGCCTTAGTGGCCAATGTTATCAATGTATGACCAATTTGATCATGTCAGTGCTTGGCCCATATCCCCTCAGGCCCCCTTCATGGCGTCTGTGTGCCCATCCCCAGCTTCTGAATTCTCTCTCCCAGGTTGCCAGTTATAACTGTCACTGTCTCCAGGACTACCCTTCCCATGATGGAGCTGTTTCACCTCACATGTTAAAGCTGGAAGCTTCTGGGAGTTTACAACAACTGCTCCCCTGACCCCCACCTCCCACCCACCCAAGAGTCAGTAACCAGTCACCTGCCCCATATCATAGAACATCTTTCAGCTTGGGCCTGTGTTAGTAATGCTGAATGTCAGATGACTACAAAGTCACATCCCTAAATCTGCACATCTAGTCACCCTAGTATGCTTTTCATTATTTTAACAGAGATAGACATGATGGACAGACAGAAAGATTTTATATTTGATCATACCAAATATTTGTCCTCTGGGAGTAGACTTTACTCCTTGAAGCAGACAAAAGACTTGTGAACAAGGCAATGGATTAAGCCAAGTAACTCTGTCTGGGGCCAAAGGGGGCATAAGTTAAAAAAAAAAAAAAAAAAGAAAAAATTAAATGGATTGTGTTATGTGGTTATAAAATACATCCTAGAAACATTTTAAAACAAACATTCAGATCTTTCTGGACAATGACAGCACTCTCAGCATTTGGATGCTTTTGCTGCTATTTGCTGAAACAGTCTTGTTTCAGCCACATGTTTTATGAGAGTCATGATGTAAACATCCAAGCCATACATCCATGCCATTTTGAGGAGGAATGTATATGATGAAGTCTTCTCCTTCTGTCATTAAAGACAAAACAAAACAAAAAACAAAACAACAACAATAACAAAAACGACAACAACACTGAAACTTCTCCGTCTTTGTCGCTTCTTGGTCAATAAGAACCATGTGGTTTCAAGGAAATTGCCAGTGGGCCCAAAGTAGTAGGGGAGAGAGATAAGGGTAAGATAAGAGGGAAGAACATCATCTGAGGGAACAGCAGATGGAGAGAATAAAGTACACGTTGGAGAGACAGGTGGCAGAAGAGAAGCAGCACTGGACAAAGCCAGGAGTCATGGGTCGAATCCTGAGGTCCTGTCCTACTAATTTGTTCAAGGCCATTAGCCTTCCTGAGCCTAGTTTCCTCACCCGTAGAATGGGCATAATACTCATTCTCAGGGCTTTGAAGACCAACTGAGATAAGATTTGTAAAAATATTTTGGGAGCTGTAAGTGCCATAAAAATCTTAGATTATTTTCAAGTGCACTCAACAAGAATTAGCAATGCCTGAGGATTTGTGGCTTTCCCTGCCCTCATGCCAAGAGCACCCCCTTCCAGACAGACAACATCCCCCCACTTCTGTTATTCCCTCCTTGTGTTCTGCCCCATCATCTCTGCAACGCCCTCCAGAAAGCCATCTTCCCCTAACTGGTAATTTGGGCTTTTCTGAGGCAGAATTAAGAGGATGGGGAGAAGACAAGAAGAGCAAGAAGAAAATAAAAGAGAAGGGGGAGGGAGAAAAATGGCTAAAGACAATTTAGACATGAAAGTGCTGAGGACAAGGGAGACAGAAAACAACAGGAGAGAAGCTCTAGCACATGTTGGACATAGAGGAATTTTTAAGGAAGTTGACAAGAGAGGCACTGGAGTGATTGCAACGTTGAGAGTTGATTGAAGGGAAAGGAGTTGCTGTAAGGTTTGTATTTCAATCCTATCACAGGTTTCCAAAATCCAAACAGAGAAGAGAATTCCTTTTTAATTACTTTTGGCTTTGAAAATATGATTTTTGAACAAGATGCAGCTTCCAGACTGAGCCATATGGGACACTGGTTGTACAAGGATTATAAACTCTAGCTGGTTGGACTGAGGAGTTTCAACTTGTCAAGGTATAAACCTGGAGTTATTTTGCTTTTCTACTAGCTGCTACCAACTTTGTTCTGCCAACCCACCCAATTTTTCTACAGATGAGTGATCATCCTGTGTGATACCTCAGCCTGATTCCATAACTTTTCAGCCACTTTCAGTTATAAAATGATCCTGTATGGGTTACAAGAGGTAATCCTTAGCATTTAAGAGCCTGTATTCAATCCAGGTCCCCCCATGCCCTGGGCAATAGCACTGTGTCTCTGTGGTGTGTGTAGGGGATATTATCTGCTCTCTCTTTCTCATCCCTCCTTCTTCCCTGTGCTTATTGTTTTGTGTTCCACAGGAAGGAGGAAGAGAAAAGGGTTGTTTCCTAATGTGACTGACCTGGCAAAGTGGCTGCCTTTTTTGTTGAGCAAAAGCACTGCGCCCTTACATGAACACCCCCCTTTCCTGGGGCTGTTCCTGATTTAGGTGCCTGATCCGTCTCATAGTCCGTATCCCTCATGAGGCAGTTAGAGGTCTCCACTGGCCCCACAAGGGGAGAATCCATCCTTACCACTCCCCCTGCTTTGGTGGTTCCTTGAGAAATGCAGCCATATACATCACTGAGTCCCAGCAGCTGCTGTCTAATGTGTGAGTGCATTTGCCCCACACTGGAGAGGTCTCCAAAAATCCAGCAGTCCCTAATCTCATCCATCCTCCACCTTTTCAATTCTAGAGCTTTGAGGCATGATGGTCCATCTTCGGTATCACTAAGGAATGGGGAAATCAGGGAGGCAACTTGTTCCCCTTTCTTCTTGCCAGAGCAACTATACTAACTCTCCTCTGTGCTTTTCCCCTATTTAGCTGGCACTGGGGCGGATCAGCAGGCCCAGAGGCTCAGCAGACACCCAGCGAAGGAACGAGGTACTAGTTTCCCTCCCTCCCCCACTCTCTTTCTCAGCTTCTGAAAAGAGGACCAGGCCAGCACTGCCCACAGGGGAGGAAAGATGAGCCAGCCTCTTCAGCAAAGTGTGGTGGTTCGCATGGACTCTGAAGCAAGACTATCTGGGGTCCAGTCCTAGCTTTATCACTTATTTTTCTGTCAGCAGCGAATCTATTTCTCATCCTTCCCTATGGCGCACCATGAAATTGGTCTAGTAGCCTACACACTACATTTCCAAACTCCCTTGCCAAGTGGCCTACCAATTTACAGACTGTAAGAAAAGAGGACGGGAGACTTAACCCTCGTGCTTCCAGCTGCTGCCTGCATCACTCCAGAGCGGAAGACAGCTATGGCTCCAACCTAATTCTTCAGCACTCATGGCATCAGCCGCATGACAACCTCTCGGCAACACTAGTAGCCTCGAGGTCCCCCTCCCACCCTCATAATGCGTACCAGCTGGTCTTGCTCTTTTGTCTGCCTGAGTACCAACCAAGCCTTCCCACCTGCATGGTTGGCTGCGCCCCCACCAGAGCTCAGAGACCATCCAGCCATGCCTCCCACAGAGGTCTGAGCACCAGGCCCTCAAAACTCCCTTCTAAGACTTAATCACTTGCCCTATGAATTTCCTCCTCCAGACCCCCAGCTTCTGGTAACGCTTCCTCTTCCCTCTCTAGTAATGGCTGAGTCCCACGCCCAGAAATTCTTAATTAATTGGTCTTGGTTATGGCCTGGGATCAGGATTTTTAAACACACTATTTTGCATCCAAGCTAAGGAACCATTGCAATGAGCCATTTTACAAATAATGAGAAAAGTTTTATGCAGATGCATCCACATCTTATCACACTAGTTCTCTAAGACCATCAGCACACTTGCAAAAATGTTGTTCACAGGTAAGGTGGAAGCAAGGATGGCCGTTTAATTAATTCTTAAAGTCAGAAGGTAGTTATTGAAATTCTACATGCCCAGCACTAAATTGGGTACTACTCAGGCCAGAAAGAAGTGAAAGACATGGTTCCTGATCATTAGATAACTTTAATTTAGTTACACAAGTCAAGATTAATACCCATGGAGAAAAAAAAAGAAAGAACTACACAGAGACATAAGACAGTAATTGGCATAAAAACACAAAATTCAATAGGGATAGCTCAGTTTAGTGTTAAAAACAATCCTCTTGGGGTGCCTGCCTGGCTCAGTCGTTGGAGCATGGGGCTCTTGATCTCCATGTTGTGAGTTGAAGCCCCACATTGTGGGTAGAGATTACATTTTAAAAAATAAAATCTTTAAGAACAAAAATAAAAACAACCCTCTCTCCTTCAAACCTAACCAAAGCAGGTGAACATACTTACCTCCACTGAGAGGTCTCAGACCCTCTCTCCATAGGAATCACCAGGGTCATTTCTATTTTAAGATTCTGAAGCCCCACCCCCTAGTCTGCGACTCAGAGGAGCCTAGCAATCGCATTTTAACTATACAAACGATTTCAACAGAGGTGGTTTCCAACCATACATAGAAACAAACAAACAAACAAACAAACAAACAAACAACTCCATCCCATTACTACACCCATATTTTTAGCAAGCGGTACCCTGCATCTGAGATGCAGGCTTCCCACCCTATTGCCTCCTGTCCTTGCCTGAGCTCCTGAGCTCCTTGTCACAAATTCTCTTCAGTACCAAACTGCTACTTCAAGACTTGACCAAGAACTCTGGTCCCAGAGTTTCTGTTCTCACCTAATTATTGCTGACCTAGGATTCTACCAAGCCCACCGGCTCCCAGGGCCTTTTCCGCTATGTCTTACCCGCCCACCCCCAGCCTTATCTCCATGCTCCTAATATGTCTCTGAAGCTCATAGCAAGGCCCCTTTGTGACATATGGGCTAACACATCTAAGTTTCTGGAAAGTGGGGCTTACTCTATACCTTACCATTTGGAACAGAGTAAAGCTAATTGGCTATCAACTGCAGCCAAAACCCATAGCCTTAGATTCATCAGTTGAGAGCTTTGAACTAACCAGCTGAAGGCAGAAAAACATATTTACATGTTATATTAATTTCTTTATATTTATTCATATAAATTACCAAATTCTGCCTCCTCCCTAGTGGAAAGGAAACTAGAAAGAGCTAACAGGCTTTTGTGCTATTTTGAAACATAATACTACCTGTGTGTGACACTTTATGGTTCACAAAACTTTTTGTATGTCTTAACTCTGATGATCCCTTTAACAACTTTGTAAGGGAAGCCATCATATTATTTTCATCCCCACTTTGTGACAGAGGCAACTGAGGCCCTAAGACCAGCAGGCTTTGGAAGACTATGGCCCTCCAGAAGACTCTTTGGTCATTGACTAGCGTTCATCAGAGTCCATACCAGTCTATAGAAGGAATAAGGAGCACCAAGCACATGTCAGACATTTTACACATAATATCCTTCTCCTCTCTTCCTGGCTCATTCCTCTTCCCCCCCACTGGCTTTCCCACTGTTTCTCCAACATTCCAGACACCTCCTGCCTCAGGACTGTTATCCTTGTTGGTCTCTCTGCCTGGGATGAGCTTCCTCCAAGCCACCCTCAGGGTTGGCTCCCTTCCTTACTTCCTTCCAGCCTTTAGTCAAATATTCCCTTCTCTGTGAAGCCTTCCCTAACCAACCTACTTAAAATTCCAACTCCCCACCACCAATCTCTACCCCTTCCCTGCTGTTTTTTTCTCCATGGCACATAGCAACCTTTGACACAACAGGTATGTTCTTTATTGTCTCTCCCCCCACGATAGCATATAAACCTCATGAGCACAGATTCTTATTGGCTTTGTTCACCACACAGAGCAGGCAGTCAATAAACATTTGTCAAATACGTTATATCATCTAAGCCTTCAGCATCCCTGCAAGACAAGTGCTATTAGTTCCACTTTAGAGATGAGGAAACTAAGACAAAGAAAGTTTAAGTGACTTTCCCTAAATGTAAATTTGCCAGATGTAGCAAATAAAAATATAGGATGCCCAACTAAATTTGAATATCAGAAACACAACAAATAAGGTTTTTTAATATAAGGATGTCCCGTGTAATATTTAGGAATAACTTTTAGTAAAAAATCCGAGAATTTATCTTAAATTGAAATTTAATTGATATCCTGTATTTTATCTGGCAACCCTACCTAAATCACACTGCAAGCAAGAGAAAGAGCTGGGAATCCTACTCAGATTTCTTTGACCACGAAGTCCTGCCACCATCTCTCATTCTGAAAAAAGAGGTCAGACAAAGACAGATGTAGCTGTCCCCACAAAGACCACCTCAACATGGCTTGCCAAAAGTTTCAGTCATAGTCTGTGATACAGCTGTACCTACTCATCAGTGGGGAAAAAAACCCACTTCATTCTCCTGGCCTGTCAGTCTTATAGCTTTCATAAGCATTAAATTAATTTAAAAATCTAGAGCCTCTCAATAGAATTACAGTCCTCTAATTCAGTTGCCTGTTACTTATTCTGTATTAATAATCCCATTCTATGACCAGCCATTGGATATAAAGGAGTTGATCTCATAAAATTTTAAAGTAAACCTGTTTCATTCCCAGGAGGACCCAGTGTGACAGAACCTATTACAGAAGATTGACAAGAAAATGTTTGGGTAGCCAGGACATTCTCTGGAGCAGCATAAGATATTTAAATGATTTATTCGCAGTGAGGTGATATTTCTAAGAAAAGAATGGCTGGCACAAAGAAACTTTTTTTCTGCAGATAGGATAGCCCTCAACCAATCATGTAGAGAAACTAATCAAATCTAATGGTGTTTAGCTTCATCATCCCTCATTTAGATTTTCATTAGCAAATATTTTTCCTCACCATTACCAGATATTATCATTTCCTAAGTATGAAGCTTATTTTAAACATGAGGTATTTGGAATCTTAGAAAGAGCAAAGTTTAGATTTCATGATCTTTTGAAGAATTTTAGGGTTCCAGAGTGTTTCTGCATCTTTCCTATGTAGATTTGGCCCTAACCAACTTGCTTAATAAATCACAAAACTCTGCACAGACCCAACTGAGCTAGGATTGATGCACAGAGGACCTTAGGAAGGCATTCTGCACATCTAACAGAGGGTGGGGTGGCCTGTAAGGCACCTCCTGTAGAATTAATCACGTCTTGCTCTTTTTATGAGCCCGAGAATTTGTTCCACAGATGCTAGTTTACTGTGAAGACATTTAAGTTATTCCTCAAGGTAAATTACAAGTTCAGAACCTCTCATGAACTATATTTTACTAATTCTCAGAACATTCTGGTGGCATATAAAAAATGTAGTAATTCTTGTCTTCCTAACATACATTTCCTCAAATTCTAAATGCATGTGCATGTGTGTGTGCATAAGCACTCATGTGTGGGCGCGCGCACACACACACACACACACACACACACACACACACACACCATTTATACACAAAACCCAGCCTGGCCAATCTAAGCCATACCCCTCCTCGGGGTGATTGTTCAGGGATGGGCATGTGACCAGAAATAGACCAATCAGAGCCTTTCCTTGAGATTATCTAATTGATGCTAACAAAGGAGGCCTCTTGTCTCTTAGACCTTGGAACTAGAACAATATAAACCCAAGGCTAATGATAATTATAATTTCTTGCCATGTGAAGACAGCTGTCTGCCACAGGAAAGAATGAAACCAAGCAAAGACAAGCTGCACAGAGACAGAGAGAGGGTCTTAACAGAACTGAGTCCCCTGGTCCAGTCCCAGGCTCCAAAGCTGCCCATTTCTTCCTCAGGCTCTTGCTTCACACTCCATGACCTGACCCAGAATTCTTCCAATAAAGCCAGTTTTCTTTTATGTAAGCTATTTTGACCTGAGTTTCTCTTACTTGCCACTAGTGGGATCCAGATTAATATATAGGGAGAAAATATTATCCTTATTTTATAAATAGGAAAAATTAAAGCACCACACTTATGTGGCTTGGCCCTAACTGTAATATAACATTAGACTTTGAAATTGCTGCTATCCATCTGAAAACTAATTGCAACACACCTCTCCTACAGACGTGACTTTCAGTCTTTTACAATTCACTGTAAAAAAATTCATTTTACACTGTGGCCCAGTATATACATATTGTGTGTATGAAACAAAAATTTCACATAATACTCACCCTTATTAAGTGTGATGCACTCTTTTATTCTCTATTCTATTTCATTTTTTCAAATGCTGTTTGTGACCCACTAAATTGATTTCACCTCCTACTAAGCTGATTTCACAACCCACTAGTGGATCCAAAATTGTAACTGTTTAAAAAAATTGTACTATAGCCCTTTTCACAATATATTGCTAATTAAATAATCCTTCTCCCCACTATAAATTTCCCTTAGGTGAAACTCTAGAATATGTAGATTAACTTGTGTATTCATTTTGACTTGAGCATATGTAAATTCTAAGTCATTCCTACTAGGAATGATTAGAAAAAGAGAATATTGGGGGATGGAAGGAAGGAAGGAGGTAGAACCTAAAAGCAGGTTTTTGCCATCAAGCCACCAAAGATAAAGGGAGTGAACTTATATAATGCCATTCTGGCCTTAAGTCACTCCCTATGTCTATCCCTCTCATCATGAGTTTAATCCAAATCAGAGTTCTTGGTTTTCCTTCCTCTTCCTTCTCCTTCTGGTCTTATTATGGCACCATCATTGACCAGAGTGTTCAAGCCAAAAGACCGTTCTCCAAACTAAGTTTTGAGTTCAAAATATATCCCAAATCCAACCAGCATTTCCACTGAGAGCGCTCAAATTAGACTACATCATTGTTCACCTGGACTTCCAAGATAGCCTCCTAATCTTCACCCCAAATCCACTCATTCCCCCACAGTCCAGACTCCACAGAACTGCCAGAGTAATGAATTAAAAATCTGAATCAGGGGCGCCTGGGTGGCGCAGTCGGTTAAGCCTCCGACTTCAGCCAGGTCACGATCTCGCGGTCCGTGAGTTCGAGCCCCGCGTCAGGCTCTGGGCCGATGGCTCGGAGCCTGGAGCCTGTTTCCGATTCTGTGTCTCCCTCTCTCTGCCCCTCCCCCGTTCATGCTCTGTCTCTCTCTGTCCCAAAAATAAATTAAAAAACGTTGAAAAAAAAAATTTTTTTTAAATAAAATAAAATAAAATAAAATAAAATAAAATAAAAGTCTGAATCAGATCATGTCACTCCTTACTTACATGCCTCTCAAGTCTTCCTCTTCATATTTAGAAAAAAATCCAACCACCTTACCATGATTCTCTTTTATGTCTCCAAACTAATGCTTCCTCAGTTCTTCACCTCATCAGGCTCCTGCCATCTTGCTATTTTTTTATTATTATTATTTTAGAGAGAGATAGCAAGCAGGGAGAGGGGCAATGGGAGAGAAAAAGTCCAAGCAGGCTCCATGCTCAGCACAGAGCCCGACACAGAGCTTGATCCCATGACCATGAGATCATGACCTGAGCTGAAGTCAGGAGACAGACATGTAATGGACGGAGGCACCTAGGTGCTGCCTCCCTTCCCCGCCCCCCCCCCGCCCCCCACCATCTTGCTGTTGAACATACTACAGTCATTCCTACCTCAGGACTTTTCTACCTTCTGTTCCTTTCAGCTAAAACATTCTTTCCCCAGATCTTCTCACTTTTCTTAGGTCTCTGCTCAAATTTCATGTCCTCAAAGAAGCCCTCTTAAAGTAGCCCTTGCCTCCTAACTTTCTCTATTCCCTTCCCCTGTTTCACTTTTGTGCATTGCACCTACCTCTACCTTAAATTATATTATGTGCTTGTTTAAAGTCTGCCTCCATCACTAGAATGTAACTTCCAGGAAGGCAGGTGTTAATCACTGACTCCCCGAAAAGACCATGACTTCAAATGAGCTGTTGATCAAACAAAGCCAAGTTTCTTGCTCACTGCACCAAAGGAATCCAATGCCTTGACAAGCCTTACTAGCATCTCAGAAGGGTTTTTAAAATTTGGGAGTTCCCTTTAAGACAAGTATTTTAATGCAGGTATCCTGATTGGCATGAGTAAAGTTTGATAGAAGAGTTTAGGATTGGTGGGCTCAGTGGACAAAGGTTTTGAAAAGAGCTTTAAAACGTAGACAGTATTTGATAAACTAGTCAAGTACTATTCTATAAAGGTATTATTACCCTGATGAGACCTAGTTTACTAGCCTATTATTCAGGGGAGGGATGGTAAAAATGGATTCCTACAAGTTCCTGAAATAATAAAGGTATAGGAGTTTCCCCTTATACACAGGGGATACATTCCAAGACCCCATGTGGATGCCTGAAACTGTGGATAGTACTGAACCCTATGTATACTATGTTTTCCCTCTACATGCATACCTATGACGAAGTTTAATTTATAAATTAGGCACAGTAAGACATTAACAATAGTAACTGATAATAACACAGAACAATTATAACATCTACTGTAATAAAAGTTCTGTGAATGTGGTCTCTCTCTCAAAATACCTTATCATACTGTATCCACCCTTTTCTCCTTCCTGTGATGACAGGAAATGATAAAATGCCTACATGAGATGAACTGAGGTGCATGACACAGGCATCGTGACTTTAGCGTAAAGCTACCATTAACTTTCCAAATATAAGTTAGAAAGAAGATCATCTGCTTCTGAATTGAAACAACAGAAAGTGAAACCATGAATAATGGAGGACTACTGTATTCATAAATTCATCTTTCTAGACAAATTTTCTGGATAGTAAAGTCATCCTAATGTAGTCTTAGTTCTTAACCCTATTAAGCTGTATAGCTGTATATGGTTTCATGTATTGGGACCTCATTAATTGTAGTTAATAACTTAAAGTCTGTAGAACCTTGCCTGGCACATAGTAGGCATTCAACAAATGTTTACTTCTGTTGTTCTTTTTTTTTAAAACAACTTTTTTTTAAGTTTATTTATTTCTTTTGAGAGAGAGAGCACGCAAGCAGGGCAGAAAGAGAGGGAAAGAGAACATTCCAAGCAGGTTCCATGCTGTCAGCATGGAGCCTGACATGGGGCTCAAACTCACAGACCATGAGATCATGACCAGAGCCAAAATCAAGAGTCAGAGGCTTAACTGACTGAGCCACCCAGGCCCAACATTGCTATTGTTCTACAGTTGTGAAAAAATTTTTTCAGGCTCACAATAAATGTTTGTTGAATTAGTTCACTAATTATTACAGTTGGAAGGACAGACACAGAGCTATATCAAACATGAGACATAGAAGCCCTTGATGATAGTGTCCTGCTATCTCCTTACAAGCCCTGGCATGGCATTATTATGGATAGAGACCCTGGGAAGAATGGAAGAGAAAGTCTCTGCTATAATGAACTGAGTGGATTCAATGAAGACTCCCCAGTAGTGTCTCCACATCAAGCATCCTTGCACAGCGGACAGACCATGGCGGTACCTCATGATGGAATCAGAAGTTAAAAATATAAAAAGGCAAACTTGTTGAACCGTCAGATGGAAGATCAGACACAGGATGATTGGGCCCCTCAATCCACCTACAACAAAGCAAACAACTTTCCATATGTCTCATTGAAACTGCAGAGGAAGAGAGATTCTGAAAGATTTCTCTTAAGCAAGGATGGTGAATGGAAATTGACTTTGCACTAATGATAATGTCAGATGTGCAAAATGCTATACATAGTGTTAAGTATAATGTTTCATAGTTGAAAATAAGACTCTCATACAAATATAAAATGAACACCTGTCAAAGATTTATTAACTCATTAATGAGGGAGGCGGTAAGAAGGTAAATCCAGTCCAGAGAGCATTTTGAGGAATGGGGTATTTATAGGCATTGAAAAAGAAATGTTAGAATTAGATTTCAAGGTTAGATACAAAATGGATTAATGATTCACAGGACAGTAAAAACCATAACATTTAGGGTTATCGTTGCTACTGGACAGAAATTATTTGCACCTCTGCCACATGAGATCCACTAGCTAACATGTAACTTCACAGAGTCTGAGCCTTAATTAACAGTAAATAACAAAGTCAAGCAAAGGCACATCCCCAAGAAAACTAATCATCTGTAAGTAGCCTTGTTAGACAGTGCTCCTATATGTCACCGAAAGACATGCCTGATTTCCAAGCTTTGAAGAATGTTTTTTAAGTTCATTTATTTATTTTGGGAGACAGAGAGAGTGGGAGGGGCAGAGAGAGAGGGGGAGAAAGAGAATCCCAAGCAGGCTCCACACTGTCAGCGCAGAGCCAGATTGGGGGCTTGAACTCATGAACCGTGAGATCATGACCTGAGCAGAAACCAAAAATCGGACCCTTAACCAACTGAGCCACCCAGACTCATAAGAATTTTTCATAACAACATTCTTTTTACTTTGTGTGCTTTTTTATTTTCATGAGTTTCATTTCCATAGATTCCATTAATATCCATGGTTTTTGTAGATTCTATCTGGATCCCCAACTCTATTGTTCCTATAATGTGTTATGATAGAACATACTATAACAGAGAAGTTTTTGTATTTGTTGAGTTTTTGTTTGTTTATGAGGAACGTCAACCTCATGACTGGAAAGGATCATTGTACTTCACGTTTGTCTCATTCTTCAGACTGCAGACACTTTACAGCTAATACCTGGTCAGTTCAAAAATGTCAGCATGGCCTCAGCTAATACATTTCTATTTTTTTTAAGTTTATTTATTTTTGAGAGAGAGAGAAACAGAGCATGAGTGGGGGAGGGGCAGAGAGAGGGAGACACAGAATCAGAAGCAGGCTCCAGACTCTGAGCTGTCAGCACAGAACCCAATGCAGGGCTCAAACTCACGGATGGCAAGATCATGACCTGAGCCGAAGTTGCATGCTTGACCAACTGAGCCACCCAGGAGCCCCTTAGCTAATACATTTCTGCTGTCTCATAATGCCTGATACATACTGGGAACACGCTCAGTAATGATGCCTAGATAAATGAATGAATGTAATTAAAACAAAAAAATCATTACCCTTAATCAGGAAAAAGTTGCAAAGTTATATAACAGTTTAATACACAGGTCCAGACCATGAAGGAGTTTTACACAACAAAGGTACAGTCCAGCAGGCTGAGCCTCAGAGCTGCAGGAAGACACCTGTTCTTTCAGGACAAGTAGAAATCAGCCTACAAGGAAAGGGCTTTGGGTTAGGGCAAAGATTGTTCCAATCAGCATTTAGCCCAGGAGACATTCTTTTCTTCTACCTAAAATAATTAAGGTCTGTAAAATCCCAACCACCACACTTAAGAACGGGTCTTGAGGGGTGCCTGGGTGGCTCAGTCAGTTAAGCGTCTGACTCTTGGTTTTGGCTCAGGTCATGATCTCACGGTTCATGAGTTGGAGCCCCACATTTGTCTCTGCACTGACAGTGAGAAGCCTGCTTAAGACCCTCTCTCCCTCTCTTTCTGCCCCTAGCCTGCTCACTCTCTCTGTCTCTCAAAATAAATAAATAAAGTTAAAAAAAAAAAAAAAGAATGGATCTTGAAACAGTACTGCATTGGAGAAATGATCCTCCTGGTTTAGGGTGGGTGGGAGAATAGTTCTGTCATTAAAGAAATTTCCCAATAACTATAAATAAGACAAATTATAATAGATTTATGTGTTTGTTATATTTTTCCTATGTTTTATTTAAGAATTTGAAGTGGCTTCACTAAAAGATACAGACAAAAGTATTTTCTGGGTGGAAAAGTGTCATAAAGAAAAGAAGATAGGTACCTGTACCAGAAAACCTAGTCCTGAGCATCCTGGTAGCCAAAGCAAGAAAGCAAAGTTTACAACTTGCTTAAATCCTATTTTCTAATAGGCAAAAATACCAGAAGAGAAAAATTTTTCACTAGCACTGAGTTATATGAAGAATTTATTTTAGAGACTCTTGTATAGGGACACTAGATAGTGTAGTCAAGCCTTCAACACAAGTTTTACCAAAGTTTTATTTATGTTCTTTGTGTTTCTAGGTTTTTAGTGTTACTGCTTACTAAAAAGCTAAGTCCACATTATGGTATCATATATAGGCAATATATCCAGATATGTAGCATTTGGCTGACCTAATGAGATATAGAGCTATAACTTAGAAAATCTGCATAAATAAAGCTGGAGAATATTTTGGTTTTCAGCTATCAATTATTTGAACTGCACTTTGACCAAAGCCATGTGGCGGCCAATTCAAGACCTAGATATAAATGTTAAAAGGGCAGAGATACATCTGACTAATCTTTGTGTTTTCCATGCCCCACATGATGCCTAGCACTAATAGGAACTCAATAAATACGTGACAAACAGCATTAGTAATGGAGAGCAGCCAGAGGGCCACGAAGTAGCAAAGATGGCCTCGAAGAAAGGACTCCCGTCAGATTCGGGCAGGAGAAGCGTCTCCTTTCTACCTGTGTCGGTGTATCTAATACATCTCTTACAATTCAGAACTCACCACAGTTATGCAATGATACTTTTATCCATACTTTTAGTAATATATGTAAGTTACTGTTCAAAACCTGCATGTAGTTTATTCATTAATAGGGGTTTCATTCTTGTCAAGAAATCCTTTGCTGTTCTAGGAGTGTGATAAAAAGAGTTTTTCTTTAACTGTACATGGGAGTCCAATGGATGCTCCTACAGTAGTCTAGCACCAGCACCCTATTCAGTGGAATGGGGAATGGGGGCCTACCACACCGGGGTTCTCACGCAGGCCACCATGGTAATACCAAGATCAAGGTTATTCCAGTGATCCATTTCAAAAAATGATACGTCAGACAATCAAAGTCATTGTCCCAGGGGCCTACTATGCTTTTCCTAGTCGAACCCATGCTCTACATGTGCACAAGTCTGATTTTCTGAAAATATTACTTTTCTGCTCCTTTGCTCAAGACATTCCATGTTGGGGATGAAATGCAAACTCTACAAGTGAGTTGAGGACTGGAAGGCAATGAGGACGTCCCTCAAGGACCAACCCCCCGTTGTGTCTGTGCCCTGATTAAACATCCAGTAAGCCTCTGTATCACAGATCCGTCAGAACACAGGCCAGCCCTTTGGGAGAGTAAACAGTGGTTTTGAAAAACACACTCTGTTGTGCTGTCTATCCTGCTCTCGCTTTTTCTCAAACATTCCAGAGGGGCAGAAAAGGCAGGGTCTTTCTGGGACTGTATCAGCTTAATCAACGCATCAATGAGGAAAATGCAGTCCATTTGTAGAGCAATAGTTTCGTATATGCAGCTTTTGACACTCACAGTA
The DNA here is from genome assembly GCF_046562875.1 of Panthera onca. Classification (NCBI taxonomy): domain Eukaryota; kingdom Metazoa; phylum Chordata; class Mammalia; order Carnivora; family Felidae; genus Panthera; species Panthera onca. The sequence continues at coordinate 135,010,838 of NC_138347.1, read as the reverse complement.
ACCCACCTCATAGAACCCAAGACAGCGATCTAAAGCGGTGTTTCTCAGACCGTCCCTAGCAATGAAACACTTTATTTTTCTGTTTCCAATCCAGTCCAGACCCATCCTTTTGTAAAATAATGAATTGTTTCTTCGTCTCATTTTTATACTCAGGATGCACGAAATATAAGGCCGCACTTTTTATTATTATATTCAACATACCAAAAAAAAATGCTCAAATTCCTCTAAAAGCTTCTGCATATTTTCTGTCAAAATCTGGACTTGTCATATACCCATAACATTCAAGAACTGGCACCAGTCAGGTAACAACACTAAAGAGCAAGGGTCTAAAAAGTGTGCTGGAAAGCCCCTTAGGACACCAGACAAACTCTCTTTCCTTTTCATTCTGGGTACTGTGCTTGAGAAAAAGTCATAGATACAAGAAACACAAAATTCCTAACAATTTTTTAGGGGGGTGGATAAGAACATATCAATAAATCACATGGGTTTTATGACATGAACCCAGCTTGCATATCAAGTCAGTTTCACTGACCTATATTTATCACCGCATTGTCAAGGAAAGGCCAGTCCTTGGGATACAGGTGATTAGGTCTCCAGGGACATATTAACAGTTAATTCAGATCACAATACTAACACTAGCACCCTAGAACACTAGAGAGAGTGTGAACCTATCTAACAGTGGCACACACTTAGATCCACAGAGATTCCCAAAACAAAAGCATCCATCCGTCCAAACAGAAGTCATCCTCCATTTCCCCTCCTGCTTAGAGTCTGAGACACTCTGGCCCTTTCAAGGTTCCTACCACAAGCAGGTAGGTAGCATGTTCCCATCCATACCAAAGATTATCCACACTGTTCTGCATATTTTATTTTCCTTCAGCAGGCGGAAGAGCCTGGGCATGCTTCCTAACCCATCGGAACAATTCTCCTCTGTTTACCAAACTGTTTTCTCTTCTTGGGTGAGTTTCATTCCTCCTTGCAGTTAGGTGTGGCCACGGGACTGAGTTCTGGATGACGGTGGATAGAAGAGATGAAGGTCGCACCTCCTGGCCTGCCCCCCAGAAATCTCCTATGCCTGGTCCTTTGTACTCTCTTCCTCCTCCAGCAACCTTGGAAGCCACGTGCTGAAGCTCTAGGAGCCACGGACTGGAGGAGCCGGGGTCCCTGAACCAGAGCTCGGAGGAGACTCTCCCCAGTCAGAGACACTCACTCTAGACACTAAGTGAGAGCGAAATCCAACATGGGGGTATGCCATTGAGATTTGGGAGTTTGTATATTAGAGCAGCTGATGTTACCTTCATTAATATGCCCTCATAATCAAAGATATTAACTATTTTTCTCCATTAGTGTGCAAGGTTGGTTGGTGAATTAGAATGTCTTTATATATCAACTCCTGTCATGATCCATTCTATGGTCCTGCTCTGTATCTATTCACCCATTCAAAATTATTTACTGAGCATCTACTATGTGTCTTCATTGGGCACAAGTATCATTTCTAAGGGTCCCTTAAAATGAGACCCAAGAGGAACAATTCTTATTTCAAATTCGGTTTTAAAGTGACTAGGTTTCAAGCTATCATTATAAAGCAGAATATACCTGTGGACACTTTAATGTCCACATTCTTCTCCCCTTTCTACCCATCCCCCAGCTTCACCCCTGTATTCCTGTGTACCAAAGCAGAAGCAGGACTCAAGCTGTACGATTTTGGAGAAAGAAAACAAAAATTTCCTGGGGACATTTCCTTGCTCGCCCTCAGTTCAGATCTAGAGTTTCACAAGGACTTCAGCCTGGGAGGATATTGCTTCCTTTGTGCTGGTGAGAGCAGAGAGACACAGGGAGGGAGAATGACTTGCCCTTGTGAAAAGAGAGATTTAGTTTCTTTTTTAGGTGATCCCCTCTTCTGGGTGCTCAAGTGATTCTCACTGAACACCAGGATTATTTGTTAAGGCTGGCTTGCTTCTCATCAGTGTGTCACAGCAATGAGACAGAGCTTTGGAGAGAAGAGTTTTACAACATATGTAAGACATTCTAACTTATAGACTTGTATGGAATTTACCTGGGCACCTTACTCCAGATTCAATTCCCAGAGAGGCGCACTTCCCCCTCGTCATGTCTCATCATGCATCCGCCTCTCAGCTACAGGCTCTGCGGTCTTTGCAAAAAGTTTAATCTTTCCATATGAACCTTCCCACATAGCTGAGCAGCTCCCTCACGCACCATCAGAATTTGTTTACTTGAAATGGAAAGTTGGGATTTGCAAATCTATTTTGATTTGATTTTTTGTAAGTAAAGAATTAAGCTTAGATGAGTATAACCCAGTATATTTTATTCTTTCCTGCTCCTCACATCCAACCTGTGGTCCTATTTCTCCAAGGGAAGATTCGTTTATGGTCCCCACCGTCCCACCCAGACTACTCCCTTTTTTGCTGTCTATAAAAACACTGCTGGGAAATTAAAACAAGAAATGCTCTTTTCCAAAGACACTGAAGCATATCTGAGCTTAGGCAAATGATGTTGTTTTCAATGATATTGGAAACTCAGAACTGAGTACAGTGTTGTGCAGGCACCATGGAAATGGTTAATTATGATGATGGAGGTGAAGGAGCTATCCACTGACCTATCGGAAAAAAAGAAAGGAAAGAAAAACTTCAGTTTGCAGAGCGCAGACCCAGCTCGGGGACCAATCCTCGCTCTGAACGTGGATTTCAAGAAACTTCAAATCGCCCTCCATCTGCAGGATTTAAGCCCCCACAGCCAGAAGCATCTATTTTTCACATTTGATTTGGGCAGGGACCTGGGGCTGAAAGCAGATATCCTTCCCCTTCTCCTCACCACCCTCCCTTGCGCCTCTGTAACTCTGTTATTTCTTCTATTAATATCTCATCAACATCGGGCAGGTGCTTCCTGTACGGAGGTTCTTCATTAACAAGTTGTCAATGGGACAGAGAGTCAGATCCCTATTGCTGAAGGAAATTGGCAGGAGACCGGCAGGCGGAGGCCATAGAACATCCTGCACCACGATTACACTTGCTATCGGGTCTCTGTTTTCCTATCAAACTAAGATTTGGATTCACCTATCTGACTTCCGAAAACTTTCCTGGAACTTCCTCCTTAAGCAAACATTTGTTCTCAAATTAAATCTATTTTTATGCTCAATGTAATATCTGAATCAGCAGTTTTTAAATACTCAATATATCTTTAAATGCCAACAGACAACAAGTATAGCAGGTGTTTAATTGTGGTTTAAAGATCCACATTGTTCACATTTTACAATCACAATTAAAATTAAGCAATAACACCAAAGGAGTTCCGGTATACAGCAATAATACTTACCCGTATAGTGAAATTGATAAGGATCCAGATATAATGATGCCCATTGTAGTAACCCTGTGGTGACTGATTGCTATTCTGCTGTTAGCAAACAACCAAGAAATACTTTATTTTTTCAGAATTATCAATTTGTTTCTAGGGTATGTGAACAATGGAAACCTTAAGGGAGAATGCAATAGTTAGTGAGGTATTAAAACAGTTATATAACTAATAAAAACACTAAATCAACTTAGATATGCAGTAGTGTGTCATTTCCATTTTAATAAAAAAGTACATTATTCTCTTCCCGAAATTACAAAATTTTATTTTTTTTTTACTCCGTGCCAACATATTTGGAAAGTAAAAAAGTCATAAATCTACGGTTTCTGGAATTGTCATTTATGTGATTCTCTTGTCCTTAAAAAAGATAGAATAAAAACAGGCATTTTCATAAAACGATCGATTTGAAAAATTATTTGCATTTGCTGCTTGCAATTTTTTTTTCTTTGGGAGGTTGGAAGGGGGAGCGCAGGGACTTATAAATAAAACACATTTGATTTTCATAGCACCCCTGTATGCTAAGCGTTAAGATCTCTAGATGTGCCTGCTGAAAAGGCAGTGCACGGAGATGCTTTATTGAGAGAGAAGCCTTCAGATTCTTTGCTGTGCAGCCCACAAGGTAACAAAGACCCAGGCAATGGGTCAGACTCCTGTTCAATGAAATCCAGTCACTAGCCAGTTGGGAGACAATTGGGTAACTCATGCATTTTTCTTCTCTGAAAACATAGAGGCAGGCTTATCAACAGGGGCCACAGGATGGTTTTCAAACACCCTTGAAAATCCCCATGAGTTTATTGCCTGGGCTGCTGGTGAACACCCTCCCATGGGGAAAAGCCAAAAGTAGCTCCTGAAAGACCAAGAACTGGAATTTTGGAACCGCAAGATCATTTGAAAAGACCTGAAGAGAAAAGGTAAGAACTACAAAGGACCCTTGAACTCATCCAGGGCACCAAGTCCCATTTTTTCACCAAAGTACACTGGAGCAGTAGTCTTTGTCCTGCCTGCCCATAGGGACCCACAGAGAGCTTTTAAATATATACATGCGCATATATATATATATATATATATATATATATATATATATATATATATATTTAGATGCTCCACTCTGGCCAGTTAAAACCAAATCCCTGGGGACAGAGCCTGGGTGATTCTGACACACGAATGCATATCACCAAGGAATCTGGGGGTAGATTCCTTTACCTTAAAATGTGTGCACATTTTGCAATTTGATTCAAGGAAGCCTTTTTGTTTTATTAATTAATCATATAGGCTTCGCTTTCCCCAAATATTCAGGTAAAATCAATGAACCAGGAAGATGACCATAGTCCCCCTGTGACTTGCCCTACAACTGAAAGTGTTAAGAATGCCAGAAAAGTAAGGCTCTAACTCGTGCATAAATGAAGAAACTGAGGCTCAGAAAAGTAAAGTCCTTTGGGATTTCTGACGATACTCTACCATCTGCTCCTTTGTACCATATGTAAAGGGCAACTTAGTGATGAAATACTCTGGATTCCATTCAAAAGAACATAAGGAAATATGAAATGGCTGGAAAGTCTGATAAGAGAACACGCTAACAATGGCAGTTACGATTTACTGAGCCCCTGCTAAATATCAGAAATTTGCATATTCATGCATTCATTCAACAAATTTTGTTGAATACTATTCTAGGAATAGCACTGATCCAGCCACTCAGGGATACAACAGATAGCAACATGAGACGTGATCCCTGATTTCTTGGAACTTCAAGCTACTGGGGAAAATCAACATACACCAAACATCACAGTAATAAGATAGTAAGAAATAAATAATAAAAAATGACTGGGACCTGTGATAAAAGCTCTGAAAGGAATTTGGTTTCATGAGAACAACAAAGAAAGATGATCTATGGAGGAGACTCAGCAAAGAAAGGGACACCTGAGCTGAGAGCATGACGGGTGAATAGGAGTTCACCAGAAGGTGAGGGATGAGAGAGTGAGGAAAGAGCATCCCTCACAGAGAAAACAGCATGTGCAAGGGTCCTGTGGTGAGAGAAGGCAAAGCACTTTGGAAGACTTGGGAAGGGGTTAGAGTGGCTGGAACAGAAGTAGACTGGAGGGGCAGACAAAGGCCAGGCATTTATAAGATCTAACCTTTATAACCACCTTACATGGAGGGTGTTTAAGAACTGGAGAGTGTGATACTAAGTGAAATAAGCCATACAGAGAAAGACAGATACCATATGTTCTCACTCTTATGTGGATCCTGAGAAACTTAACAGAAACCCATGGGGGAGGGGAAGGAAAAAAAAAAAGAGGTTAGAGTGGGAGAGAGCCAAAGCATAAGAGACTCTTAAAAACTGAGAACAAACTGAGGGTTGATGGGGGGTGGGAGGGAGGGGAGGGTGGGTGATGGGTATTGAGGAGGGCACCTTTTGGGATGAGCACTGGGTGTTGTATGGAAACCAATCTGACAATAAATTTCATATATTGAAAAAAAATAAGATTCCATTTTATACATGAGAAAACCATGGCTCAGAATTTATATAACATAATCCAAGGTCACATCACTAGTAAGTGGCTGAGTGGAAATAAAGCAAATCCGCTTCCCTGGATTATCCCATTATATGCCCTGCCACTGCTCATAAGTGCTCAGAGTGGACAAAGGATTTTTAGAAAGTTGTCTATTATGTCTCCATGTGGGTTATACATCCCTGCTGCATCATACCAGTAAGCACCATGCTTGGGAGCTTAGGCTGCAGAGTGGACCAGTGTTGAATGGAATGCAAGAGAAACTCACTCAGAAGCCTCTAAATGAACCAGAGTCAAAGAGCAATGAAACAAGGAGAGAACAGCTATAGAACAGCTAAGGCAGCCAGTGCAATCCTAAAATCTACTTGGAATTTTCATATTGTCACAAAGAACTTTTTTTTTTATCATGACGATGTTTTTAGCTCCACTTAACAAAACACTCAGCTTTAAATGGTTTAAGCAACGAAGACATTTTACTATTTCACATAACACAAGTGCCAAAGGAAGATGGCTCCGGTGATGGTCCATTCAGAGACTCAGTGAAACTATCAAGGACCAACTTTTTTCTGCCCTACCACCCTTAGCTTATTTCTTTTCCTCAATGGGCTTCCACAAGAAAGTTGGTCATAAGAAAGCTACCACAATTTAGGTTCTGCTTGCACACTGGACAATAACCAGCCAGAAAAGGCCATTTCTTCCTGATGTTTCCTTTTTCAGAGTGAGGAAACATTTTCCCAAATGTCTCTGCACCAAAAGACTTCTCCTCAGATATCAGTAGACAAAACTGGGTCACCTGCCCACTGCACACCATTAACTGTCTAGGGCAAAGAGAAGACCACACATGGCTTAGAATAATCAGGATTACCCCCCAAGGTGGGGATAATGTCACCTGAAAGGCAATTATATGAACAAAGTTGGAGTTCTGTTAGCAAAACAGTAGGGGGGCTTATTTGAGGTAATCAATAGTATTGTTTCCAAGTTACTTGACTTGTTCAGAAAAAGTCTCACCTTTGGGAAAGCAGGAATTCAGTGACATCAGGTTCACTGATGGTGTTCCCAATCAGTTCAATGTGGTAAAAATAAAACAATAAACAGGGGTGCCTGGGTGACTCAGTCAGTTAAGCGTCCAACTTTGGCTCAGAACATGATCTTATGGTTCGTGAGTTCGAGCCCTGCATCAGGCTCTGTGCTGACAGCTCAGAGCCTGGAGCCTGCTTTGGATCCTGTGTCACCCTCTCTATCTGTTCCTCCCCCACTCGCACTCTGTCTCTCTCTCTCAAAATAAATAAAGATTAAAAAATAATGGTAATAAACAATGGGTAGGAAGAAGAGAGTCTAACTTTGCATCCTAGATCTCTTCATGCGAGGGCAAAAGAACAAGACCAAATCCTAGGCGGGGGGCCGGGGCCATCCGTGACAACTGTGAAGAAGTCATCAAACCTGCAATTGTATCCGGTGCCCAAGTTAACCCACCACACATGAGGGTCAACCACACATTCAGGCCAAGGATGGGGTTTAGATGATCCCAAGAGTCCATTATCAATCAGTGGGAAGAAAATCACAGTGCAATTGGCAAGTCTTTCTGCTTCCTTCTCAGGGTACCAGGGAGAGTTATAAACATTAATTAGGAAAAACCTGTGACCTTCCTGAGATGATAGCGGGTCTGGAATCACAACGGCCCATTACAATTAGCCCAGAGGACGAACAGGCAGGCCACCTAGCACCTTTCCTGAGATTCAATGGCAAATGACATTGAAGCTCAACAAACTAGTGGGTAACTCACAAACCACTTTCAGACATTAAAAAAAAAAGTCATATGCATCTGAATTGCAAACAGAACCCCCAGCAAACTTGTAGTCAGGGCTCTTGTGTAATGTCACACCCCCTGTCCTCTGCAGACAACATCTCCACTCAGACTCACTTGATAATTCCTATAGGGTAACTCTGGAGTTTCTGGTAACTATTTATTTTTTTAGAAAAGCTACTCATCTATAGTATAGCATGAAGTAAAAGTAAAAGCAAGGGTTTAGGAGTCAGATGTTGGGTAGAATATTGCCTCTACTATTTACTGGCTGTGTGACCTACTCCTCTCCAAGCCTCAATTTCCTCCTCTATACTATGGGAAATCTTTGGATGAGATCGTGAGGACTGAATGAGAGAATAACAATTCAGTGCTGTAGACAGTGTCTGACACGCAGTAAGTATTCAATAACTGCAAGGCCATATAATAGGGGAGGAGTCATGCCATAGATATCATAACAAGGAGCAGGATCAGACAGACACACACATGTGGAAAGAAACAAATTCTCAGAAAATGAGGATCCTAGGATCAGCAGATGACAGAGGTGAAAGAGGCCTCAAGATGACACAGAACTACTTTCTCATACTATGCTCAAAGTATAGTGAAGTCTTCTCATCCCCCAGAAATTAAGAGAGGTTGACATCCCTAGAAAACTTCTATAGGTTCATTCTATGGTTGCAATATTGTAAACAAGCCCTTGAATCCCACGATGTGACATGTCTCACCATTAATCACTCTTTAAGTCTCCATTCATACACCCATCACACATTTCCTGGATATGTACTATGGGTCAGTAGCCATAGAGGAGATTTTAAGGCCCCATGCTTGGCATTTTAAATACTTAATGGTGACCCTAAAGATTAACTACTACTAACTCCATTTAAATGTGAGACCATCAGAAAGGCTGGTTATATCTCAAAACCACAGCTTATGAGTTTTAGAGATCAGATTTGAACCCCTGTCTATCTATGTATTGCCACAAAAATGTTGCCAACAAACCACCCCAAATATCAGTAGCTTAAATTTACATTCATTTATTCTCAGTGAGTGATCTGTAGGTCAGCTTCGGGCCATTTGGTCCATGTTGGGCTTGATTCAGAGTGCCTCTGCTCCCAGTATCTGTCATCTTTCTGGGAACATCAGGCTACCTTGGGTATATCGTTCTTATGAGCATGGCATATACCCAGAAGGGCAACTCCGGGTGTGCAAGCACCTTTCAAACTTGGTTGAATCATCTATGCTAGACTCCACTGGCCAAAGAAAGCTATATGGACAAACACAGGGAAGTCAGAGGAATATACTCTAGCTTTGAGTGAACTGCCAAGTAATATGGCGAAAGGGTGAAGAATTGGGGCCATTCAGGTAATCTACCAGAGCCTGAGTCTGACCTCAAAGCCTGCACACTTTCCTCCATCCTGCCAGCCTCCCAACATAAGTGAATAAATACAATGCCCTGTAAATCTCCAACAGAAATACATCTAAGATGCTGGGAAAGTATGGTGGAAGGGACGTATCACTCAGCTGAGGGAGACAGAGAGGAGGTACAACAATGACCGCCAAGAGCATGTAATTAGATGTCAATGTCTCCTAGCTGAGACAAGGTGCGGGACAGGCATGAAAATGCCAAGCTCTGGCTTCAGCAAGCCCATCACAAGGGGGGAAACTTGGGAAGTGGAAGAGGCTTTTGATGATTCAGATTAAACCAGGACACAAGCAACAATGGGAACTGAAACTCTCTGTGGTTTGCCTAAGCCCAGGCATCAGTGCCCTGGAGAGATGGACGTTACGATCAGTTACACAATTTCATCAAACTCCACACTGTAACCTTTAGGTAAAACCAGAAATAATAATTCACTGGTAGAAGTTTCACAGCTAGAGGTGGGCCCAAAACTCTGACAGAAGAGTGGCATCCAGTGGCCAAGGGTTAATTTGCAATAAGCCACAGCTGCAACAGACAGATACGGCAGTTGCTGGCTAACCACACCCCCTTGGAGGTTCAGCAGACCACAGCCTGGGGCCTGCAAAGGAGAAGGCTCAGCCAACGACAAAGACAGATAGGGTCACCCTCCTCCTGGAAGACCAGAGGAAAACTTCTGAGTTTCCTTCACTCCTGGTGTTTCAGTTTTTGGTTAGGGAGTTGCATCTAAAGCTTGTGACATAATTAGAGAACAGCAAGACCATTGAGCATTGAATTATGTGACACCGATGCCAGTTGCTGTGATGCATCAGAGCGGTGGTTCTCAGGGTGGACCGGCAGCGTCAGCATCCCCTGGGAACTCATTAGAAATGCACACCCTCAGCTCCCACCCCAGGTCTCCTGAATCAGAAGTTCTGAGGGTGGAACCCAACCATCCGTGTTTACACAAGCGCTCCAGGTGATTCTTAGAACCACTGCGTCAGAGCAGTGAGGGGGAGGTTCCCTAGAGGAAGTACAGCTTCTGGTGAATCTTGAAGAAACTGGATAATGGGAAAGATCTTGTGTAAATCAATCCTCTCCTGAGGCAGAGCAGCCACCATGAGAGTGACCCACTTAAGGACCACTTAGCTGACTACCTGAACAAAGGACAGGGTGTTCCGGGTGGTGGAAACAAGATTAACTAGATCGAGTGCAGTGTGGTTTTAGAAAATCTTGAAAACCGGGCACAAAAATGTTTAGACTTCTTGCAATGCAACATTAGAGTAAAAATCCTGGAGTGTGGAAAGGGCAAGAGGATAGGAGAAACAGAGAACAACAACTCAATTGAGCATATCCTCCAAAAGTAGTACCATCTTTTGAAACAACATTAAAGGACACAGTATGAAAGCAAGAGCCAGCTGTCCAATAAGCAACTATCTATCAGTGGTTAGACAAGGAGACCCAAAAAGAAGTCAAAGAATGTCACCTTTGTTTAGTGCCCTTCCCCATCTCCTGTCCTACAACACCCCCTCCCCACCATGGTGACAACTGTGAGCGAAAGGATTTAAAGAAAGGTAAGTGAGGCAGCAATACAAAGACCAGACTGAAAGTGTGAGAGGCATTCTGGTTCTGGAAGCAGCTTCTAAACTCCCTTTTTAGAAACTACTGATAATTTTATGGGGATTAGAAACTGAATTTTCTATTTTAATTAATTTAATTATAAATGTAAGTAGACACATGTGGCTAGTGGCTACCATATTGGACAGTATAGTTCTAGATTACTGAAAAATTTTGAAAGCTTCCAAATTCTTTTTTTTTAAGATTAGCCTAGCCTTGGTCCCAAAACCCAACAACGTGAGCACAAAAAACACACACATCTCGACCAACTTAAAATTACTTCAGTATTTGCAGAAAAGCTTATTAATGTGATTCATTGCATTAACAGGTTAAAAAGAAAAGATGACCGGGGGGGGGGGGGGGGGGGATAAAAAAAAAAAAAGAAAAGATGATCTTGATAAACACCAATAAGATGTCTGATAAAACTCAAAATAAAGTCCTGATTTTTTTAAAGAAAAATCTCTTACTAAATCAGAAATAAAAGGCTATTTCTTTAATACTACAACAAGTAGCTATCAAAAATAAACTATAAGCAACTATAAGCAATTCCTATTGATGAAATACTAGAAGCAGTCCATTAAAGAACAAGAAAAATACATTCCCAATGATTGTCATTGTTTTGACAGTGTTTGCCAATCTTATACAAGAGAAAAATGAAATCATACAAATACATGGAAGAAAGAAATGAAATGATCATTATTTGCAGATGATTTTATTGCTACTCCAAAAACCAAAGAAAATGAACAATTAAAACAAATATGAAATATCAGCAGGTTGTCAAACAGGACACGTTTAATAATATCCCCACTCCCTACCCCCAGTCTTTAGAACCCTGATAACAGAGACCTGTCTACTCTCATTCATCACTTTACTTTTAGCACCTACTAGAGTCTCTAGAATATGGAAAATACAATAAATATTTGTTGAATTGACTGACCGATTGACTAAAAAGTCTGGAAATTCTGAACGTAGGATGTTATTGTTTACCCACAGAACTAGTTTTTGAACTATATTTGGTAGAATCCTAGTAATCTGGACTGTTATGACAGCAATTACAGATGAGGGCCAGTAGAAAAGGCACGAAGGGAGAAGCCAGCCCCTCTGCTCTCGCCTAATTTTTTTATGTTACGGTACTATGTAAAAATCTATTTGCAAACACTGAGGTTATTATTCTATTTTCTAAAAAATAATTTTAATTACCACAGTATATATAGGACTTTGAATATGATTACAAACAAGTAGTATCTTGTATAATAAAATGTAAATTTAGTTACCTCACAATTTGCACCTCTACTCCCGGACCCATTAAATTTCTTAGGTTGCTAATGTGGATTTTATCTCTGATTTCTCAGAATAGTTTGGTCCGTTTTTCCTGTCATTGCTGTAAAACAAAACATACCACCCATACATTAAACCCATAAAAAAAGGACTATTTTGCAAGTGACCAACCATCTCACCCTTCACCATGAGATTTGACTCTGGAAAGGTACAAAGACGGACTTTCTTATCGCTAGGAACCACATCTTGGGTCACAAATCAAACTTCAACTAACTTAAAAGAATTTTTTGAAGTTCATTCATTTCCAGAAAGAGAGAGCATGAACAAGTAGGAGAGGGGCAGAGAAAAAGAGTGAGAGAGAGAGAGAGAGAGAGAGAGAGACTCCCAAGTAAGCTCTGACTCAGATCCTGAACTCACAAACCGCAAAATCATGACCTAAGCCGAAGTCGGACGCTACTGAGTCACCCAGGCGCTCCTAACTTAAAAGAATTTAAATCATTTTTCTGTGTCTTCTTCAATTTCGTTCATTAGCTTCCTATGGTTTTCAGTGTACAGATTTTTCACCTCTTTGGTTAGATTTATTCCTAGCTATTTTATGGGTTTTGGTGCAATTGTAAATGGGATCGATTCCTTGATTTCTCTTTATGTTGCTTCATTATTGGTGTATAGAAATGCAACCAATTTCTGTGCATTGATTTTTTTATCTTGCAACTTTGCTGAATTCATGAATCAATTCTAGCAGTTTTTTGGTGGAATCCTTTGGGTTTTCCATATAGAGTATCATTCATCTGCAAAGAGTGAAAGTTTGACCTCCTCCTGGCCGATTTGGATGCCTTTTATTTCTTTGTGTTGTCTGATTGCAGAGGCTAAGACTTCCAATACTATGTTGAATAACAGTGCTGAGAGTGGACATCCCTGTCTTATTCCTGACCTTAGGGGGAAAGCTCTCAGTTTTTCCCCATTGAGGATGATATTAGCGGTGGGTCTCTCTTATATGGCTTCTATCATCTTGGCTAAAATTAACAATTCAAGCAACAACAGATGTTGGCAAGGATGCGGAGAAAGGGGAATGCTTTTGCACTGCTGGTGGGAATGCAAACTGGTGCAGCCACTCTGGAAAACAGTATGCAGATTCCTCAAAAAATTAAAAATAAAACTACTCTACAACCCATCAATTATACTACTACGTATATATTCAAGGGATCTAGGGATATAGGTGTGCTGTTTCAAAGGAGCACATGCACCCCAATGTTTACAGCAGCACTATCAACAATAGACAAACTATGGAAAGAGCCCAAGTGTCCATCAACAGATGAATGGAAAAAGAAGATGTGGTATATATATACAATGGGGTACTACTCAGCAATCAAAAAGAATGAAATCTTGCCATTTGCAACAATGTGAATAGAACTAGAGGGTATTAAGTGAAATTAGTCAGAGAAAGACAAATATCATATGACTTCACTCATATGTGAAATTTAAGATACAAAATAGATGAACATAGGGGAAGGGAAGCAAAAATTATATAAAAACCGGGAGGGGGACAAAACATAAGAGACTCTTAAATACAGAGAACAAACTAAGTGTTGCTATTGGGGTTGTGCGTGGGGGGATGGGCTAAAAGGGCAAGAGGCATTAAGGAAGACACTTGTTTGGATGAATACTGTGTGTTATACATAGGGGATGAATCACTGAATTCTACTCCTGAAATCGTTATTGCACTATATGCTAACTAACCTGGATATAAATAAAAAAATAAATTTTTTTAATTTAAAAAAAGAATTTAAATAATGCAAAATATATTCTCTGACCGTCATAGAATTAAACTACAAATTAATAACAGAAGAATAATAGGAAAATTTCCAAACACTTAGAAAATGAACACATACTTCTAATCCAAGGGGAAAAGGAAAAGAAATTCCTAATTATAAAATATTTTAAATGTAATAAGATTTTCAGAGAGAAATTCATAGTATTAAATTCTTGTGTCAAAAAAAAAGGAGCATTCTTAGGGGTGCCTGTGTGACTCAGTCGTTAGGCATCTGAATTCAGTTCAGGTCATGCTCTCACACTTCGTGACTTCCAGTCCCACATCCGTGAGCTCGAGCCCCGCTTCATGTGAGCACGAGCCCTGGGTGAGCTACACTTCTATCTCTTTCTCTCTCCCTTTCTCTCTCTCTCTGCCCCTGATGGGATTCTCTCTCTCTCTCTCTCTCTCTCTACCCCTCGCTCACTTGTGCCCTCTCTAAAAAAAAAAAGAAAAAAAGAAAAGATTCTCAAGTCTCCAAGAAACTAGAAAAGAGCACAATAAGCCTCATTTAAGTTAAAAAAATGAAATAACAAAGATAAGAGCAGAAATCAACAAAATTGAAAGCAGAAAAACAATAGAGAAAATGGATGAAACAAACTAAGATGAAATTAACCACTCTTTGAAAATTGTAAACTACCAAAACTCATGCAAAACAAAATAGATAATCCAAAGAGCCCTAAAAGTATTAAAGAGATTGAATTTGTAGAAAAGAAAAGAAATCTCCAGGCCTACATGGTTTCACTGGCAAATTCCACAAAGGAGAAATGACACCAATCCTACCCATTCTCTTCCAGAAAATAGAAATGGAGAGAACCTGCCCCAACTAATTTTACAAGCCCAGTATTACTCTTATACCAAAACCAGGTGAAGATATTTCAAAAAATAAAATCACACCCCAGTACCTCTCATGAAAATAGGCATAAAATTCCTTAACAAAATATTAGGAAATCCAACAATTTACAAAAAGAATAATACAACACAACCAAGGGGATTTATCCTGGGAAAGTAAGACTGATCTAGTATTCACAAATCAGTATAATTCACTATATTCACAGCCTAAAAAAAAAACAAACAACAACAACAACAAAAAAAAAAAAACCCACATGTGGTCATACAATAGATTCAGAAAAAATTTTTCACAAAATATAACATATGTTCATGATATCTTAAAATCTCCCAGTAAACTAGGAATAAGGGAAGTTCCTCAAAATTATTATAAAGGACATACACACAAAAAAAAATCTTCAGCTAACATCAAACAATAATGCAAAACTGCATGTTTTCTACCTATAATCAGAGACAAGACAAGGATGTCAGTTCTCACCACTCCTACTCAACATTGTCCCAGAAGTCATAGACAGTGTAATAAGGGTCAGAAAAAGAAAGAAAAGACATATAGATTGGAAAAGGGAAGATAAAACTGACCCATTCACTAACAACATGATTGTGTATGTAAAAAATTCCAAGGAACCTATTAAGAAAGAGGGCAAGGGAGGGAGGGAAGAAAGGAGGGAGGGAGGCAGGGAGGGAGGAAGAAGGAAAGATAAGTTTCTAGAATTAATGAACTTAGCAGGACTGCACTACAAGATTAACATATAAAAATCTATTGCATTTTTTCTCCCTAAGTCGTAGCTTCCTCATCTGTAAATTGGGAAAACAATAGAATTTGCCTATAAGTTTGTTGTGAGAATTAAACAATTAATATATGCAAGCCATATAACCTTGTACAGTGAAAGCACTTGACAAAAGTTAGCTGTCACTTACTATTATTAGGCATACAAAGGAGAGGCAGATGCATGTGAAGTTGATGTGAAAAGACCTATGGATTTTACAGGCTAAAATCTCAGTAAGGTCAGCAGATCTAGGTGCTAAAAACCACCAAAGCAATCTTGAGACTTTATTCTGAGTTCTGCAAAGTAAGAATATATTAAGCATATATCAGGCCCCAAATTTGAGTTCTCTGTTCAAGTTTTGGGTGCCACAGATTAACAAGTACATTGAAAAAACCCTGTAGCTTTTTAAAGGAGTATGGGCAGAAAGATGAAGATTTGGAAAACTATGCCATGATTGTAGTGGAGGTGGGGAGGTGGTGCGGATGGGGTGGGGGGAGGCCAGGGGGGGCCTCTTACAATGAAAATACAATGGCTTCACAACTGCAAGATAGCTGATCACAAATATGTTATATGGAATGGTAGTAAACATTGTCCAGAGAATAAACCTATGACCAGAAAGTAGACAGTATATACTTATTAAATTTAATATTAGATATAACAATTAAAACTCCTTTTGACTGTAACCAGTTACCTTGCAGAGTACATGGGGATTATAATTTGACCCCATAATATAGATGAAGGAAATTAAGGCTAAAACTAAAGTATTTGAGCAACACCTGGGTGGCTCAGTTGGTTAAGCATCCAACTCATGATTTCAGCTCATGCTGTGATCTCATGGTCATGAGACCGAGCCCCGGTGCCAGGCATGGAGCCTGCTTGAGATTCCCTCTCTCTCTCCCTCTGTTCCTCCCCTCCTCATGTTCTCTCTCTCTCTCTCTCTCTCAAAAAAAAAAAAATTAAAGTATTTGATCAAAATCTCAAAGCTAGCCAATACAGAGTCATGATTTAAATCTTGGCCTTTTGACTCTACACAGTGATTGTCATGGTCCTTCAGTAAGTTCAGGGATAGGCTAGGACTAGAGCCCACAGTCTTTGGGTCTGCTGTTTGGTCCAGTGGTCTGGGCCTCATGGATATGCCTGGAGTCAAAATGCAACTGTTTTGAAGCAACTTTCTAACTATGTTGGAGTTAGTCCACAGTATAAATCCTGAGCTTAAATTCATAGAGGTGCAGAATCTAACATCCAGCTAACTAGAGCTATCCACCAAATGAATGTGGGGTAGGGTGATGGGGTGTGAGCAGATGCTATTGATGTTTTTTGCAAAGTGTTTGAAAACCCACTGTGAATATTGATGCCAAGAGCTTGTTGCTGGCTCTTAGAAACAAACAGAAGATGTAACAGCCATTTTTTTCCCTCAATACAGGATACTGTTAGCCAAATGCAGAATTTCAGTTTGATTAAGAAACACAAGTCCATCATACATTTGCTCCTATTGTTAAAATGTGGTTGTTGATGCCTCGGGAGTGGACTCTCCTGAAAGGTTATACTAACCCCAGCATACAGAGGCCCAGGCAGCCAAGCCAGATGAGTGACAATGCCGTGTCCTGACAGCCGGATCAGCCAATGAATGGATTTTTAAATGATTATTCAATCCCTTCCAACAGAACCTCATTAGCTGTGACCATTGTCACCCTCTATCCTGCCAGTGAGTTGGGTTTTCAGTTCAGTGGAAGCTTAGAATTTTCTTACTCATGCAGGCAGATTAAAGCTCTCAACTAACTCAGGTGTAACTTATTTAATTCACCACCCAACTAATTACTGCAGATGCAGATAAGCCAGGCTAAGAGGAAACAATCCACTTTCTAACACAAAACAAAGAGCAAGTAAGCATGTTTCTAAATACCCAGCAAAGGATGTGTCAGATGGCAGACATTTTTAAAAAACAACCAAATGCTCCAAATAACTTCAAAAATCAATGAATTCTAAGAGGTCAAAAATTACAGCATGTTCTCTGTACATTTGGGGTCTACCTGGTTCAACTTTGAATGCCATTTAATAACAAAAGTAGATGAACTGTTTCAATCAAGTAAAATTCAAATTCAACCTGTTCTCACACAATTCCATTCTAAACCAGGTATTTTTTTTCTCCCCAAAATTGGGCTTGATTAGCAGTGAATAAAGTATGGAGACTAGAATCAAGGACATTTTTTAAATGTGAACTCTGTCGTTCAAAGAGGTTAACTTTGAAATATGAACTTATTTGAATGTCCTTTGCTCCAACAAATATTAACTGGATGTATCTTATTGTGGTAAAAAAAAATTGTTCCAAAGGGAGATAATTTTAAAAATCAGATTTTTTTTTTGGACTGGTTATTTTCTCAAGAGGCATATTCAGGAATAAGTTATTTGAGCATATATTTTGAAAAAATATAAAACCAATCTCAAATACTATTAAAATAATTCATTTTTGGGGGCACCTGGGTGGCTCAGTCGGTTAAGCGGCCGACTTCAGCTCAGGTCATGATTTCGCGCTCCGTGAGTTCGACCCCCGCGTCGGGCTCTGTGTTGACAGCTCAGAGCCTGGAGCCTGTTTCAGATTCTGTGTCTCCCTCTCTCTCTGACCCTCCCCCATTCATGCTCTGTCTCTCTCTGTCTCAAAAATAAATAAACGTTAAAAAAAATTTTTTTTAATAATTAATTTTTTTCATTTTCAAAGGTTATGGACTGAATAAAAGTTTTAATCTTGGCAGAAAATGGTATTCTTACTTAGGGAAGGAAATCTCTCACACAATTTTTTTCTGTTTCATAAGTGACAACTACATGGTAACATTATAGTCATCATATTCCTACAAATTCTCCACTGTGAAATGTTTGGGGAAATATTTCATGGCCCCATTGTACAAGACTACAACCGATCCTGAGAAGTATGGCCAAGGGGAGTAACCCTGACCATTAGAAAAATTACCAGCTCCACCATTCACTGAGTGTGTGACCTTAACAAATCTCTCAGTCTCTGAGCCGCAGTTTCTTCATCTGTAGCATATTATAGCCCTTTCATAACATGTAGCGCAACTAAACAGAGATAAGCCTTAATAAGCCAAAATTCCATTAAAATGACCAGGTCATAGGAAGCTAATCACTAGAATCTTAACTCATAATCACATTATAGAAACCCATTGAGTCTGGATTTCTATGTACTATATGACAGAACACAAGAGATGCTTGAAATTAGTATTTGCAATATCCACAAAGGAATGTGTTCCAAATAACTGAGTTTTGTTTCTGTAGAAAGAACTATAGATGACTTAACACACTCATAATGAACCAGATGCCAGCCTCAGATTCTCCCTCCTCTTTCTCTCTCCCTCCCTTCCTCTCTCCTTCCCCCACCCCTCCCATCTCACCTGAGGGCTCAGTGACTCTGCATTTTCTTGGGGGTGTAAAAGCAGCAGGCTACCCAACCATGGGACAACAGGAGAGGTGTTTTTAAGCTCTCTTTGGTATAAATCTACGTCCAGCTTGGAGAAAGAAACCACCAACAACCCATTGCTCTGAAACATGGGTGCTGTGACCCTTTCTGGAGAACATCATTAAAAATTTCCTCAGTAATCATTACTCAAAATATTTCCCCAAATTTATTCTCCAGAGTCAAATCAAAAAAAAAAAAATATTCGGGGCACCTGAGTGGCTCTGTTGGTTGAGTGGCCGACTTCGGCTCAGGTCATGATCTTGCTGTTTGTGGGTTCGGGTCCCACGTGGGGCTCTATGCTGACAGCTCGGAGCCTAGAGCCTGCTTCGGATTCTGTGTCTGCCTCTCTCTCTGCTCCTCCCCACTAACGCTCTGTCTCTGTCTCTCAAAAATAAGTAAACATAAAAAAAAATTTTTTTTAATTCATCGAGAAAAAACCAGGTAAGGGAGCTTAGTGACTAAACGCTTGGGAAACCTTACACACTTTACTCCCTTCTTAGAAATTCTTAATTTCTCTTAGTTTAAAGGAACTAATATTTGCAGGAAATAAATCTGTTTGACTTTGCTCAACCAGGTACTTCCCAAACACATTTGACTTTGTCCTCATGCTATTTAGAAATCCTACTTTAATATTCCACCAAACACATTTAGCAAATTCCGATTCAGTCACTTGGTGCCCAGCATCACGTGGACCATCACCAGAGGAACCTTGTTTAAGGCAACAGGAAAATATCAAGAAACTAGAAATTAAAGAACACGCTTCTAAATATTCCCTGGGTTGAAGAGGGGGTCTCAAAGGAAATTTTTCCTTATCCTTGGACTTTAGAAAATTCACCAGACTGGTTTGTCAATAATTACTATTTTCATAATTCCCAGTTTAAAAATGTTGCCTGAATCATAGCAAACTCTTCCAATTCACTGGCCCGAAGTTGTTCTGTTGTGGTTTTAATGTAAGTTTTCTTCTTACATTGTTCCCTGTTACTTTAATTATTGTTCGTCTGCTTTCTTTCCACCAGCTCTTCTCTCCTAGTCAGTTTGACCATATCTTTTCCTCTGTGTTCTTAGTGACTACTGAAGGTTTGTCCTTTAAATCAGTAATTTTGAGCGGGGAAGGAGGTTTGCAACCAGCAATGTGATTCTGTGCAACCAATGAAGATGTATATTACTATCTGCACCTTAGCCAGTTCCCTTTTACTCCCACCCTGCAACATCAGAAGGTGTAGGAAGAACTACATGGGGTGATGCCCTAGCCTGGCATCTAGACATAGCAAACATGCAAGAAGTGGCAGCTATTGTAGTTATTATTCCAACTTATACAAGTAGTTGAGTATCCACAAACGAACTAAAGTAATGCTTTTTCAATAAAAAAGAGGACGCAGAGGCACCTGAGCGGCTCAGTCGGTTAAGCACTGGATTCTTGATCTCAGCTCAGGTCATGATGTCACGGTTCATGCGTGAGTTCGAGCCCTGCGCCCATCTCCCTGCTGACAGTGCAGAGTCTGCTTGGGATCCTCTCTCTCCCTCTCTCTGCCCCTCCCCCACATGCACATGCATGCTCTCTCTCTCGAAATAAATAAATATACTTACAAAAGAAAGAAAGAGTATGCAAAACTAAAGTCACAAGTGAATTCTCCTAGTAGACAAAAAAAAAAAAAAGAATGATAGCCATTATGTTTTTTCACATAATTTAGAAAGTAAAAACAATAGGCAGAAAAAAATAGAGGCAGGAGCAAGAATCATCATCCCTCAACATTACTGGCATGTCCACTGTTCAAGAGAGTCCCTGACTTCTTCTCACCCTACCACTCTGTGTTCTTCTGTGAGTTCCAGATAGCAAATAGTAGATTATGGCTCTAGGTTGCTGTTTCTATCAGGAGCAAATAATCAGAGAACTCTAGCTTTAAAAAATACATTTGTTCAAAAAAAAAAAATGAGAGTGAGAAAACGATACCATAAGAAAACTGCTTTTCACGGCCGCATAACCCCAGCAATAGAACAGTAATGGCTGTTAAATAGTAGCCTAATCCTACAAGTGAACAAATTATTGAAAATTTCAAAGTGGCAGCTTTGATTTGAAGATTCACCTCATTGACTATCTAATTCATTCCTAATGACATAATCATTGGTGAACAGTAAACGCAATTCAGAGGGTCAGAACTCTCCTATTAGTCATTAGCTTTTATAACCAGAGTGCTGTTTTACTACTGAGCCTTGTATTTTACTATTTAGAAGAAGGAAGTATCCCTTTTCCAAGGTGATGGTTATCGAAGTGCTGCCACAAACTGTACATGGTTATTACAGCACAAATAGCTGTTTGAGATACACACAAAATACATTCAAATCGATTCCACCAAAAAAAAATTTTTTTTGCAAATAAAACTCAGCTAGAGATAAATTAATTACCTTATTATGTTCCACAAGGAAAACAAGTGTTAGATACCCTGCTGCATTGTTTGTGGTAAACAATCAATATTTTACTGTCTAACCATATTTAACTTTACGTGTATATCTAAATCCCTTTCTACTAGGAATTCTAATACAATACTCTAAGCATAACTCATGGCCATATTCAGGTAAATTAAAGATTCCCTGAAATACACCACACGAAGGAAGTCATATTTTATCTGCATCTGTTTCTCTTATTCATTACCTAATCCTTCAACCCCCAATTCCCTCCACAGTTCTTTATTAATTTAAACAAAACATGTTCAGTTGGACTTTTCTCGGTTAGGCATAAATTTGTACACTTACCCTATCACAGACCATTAACAAAACCCAAAAAATTTTATATAGTGAGTACTTATAACAAAGTGGGTTTCTAAAATGTAATGTGATTAATTAGGGAATCGCACTTGCTTGTATTAAGCTCCTTTGGAAGGTTTGCTTATAGATTCAACTGCCTGTAGCTCAAATATTGATCTGTTTCCCGGATTCTGAAGATGGATGGTACCAGACTATAATGTTTGGATTTGCAATAGTTAACCTGAAAGCCTTTTTAAAGGTAGCCAGAGAAATTGTTGAGTGATAAACGTCAAGAGCTCTTTAACCATGGGAAATGTGTTCATACTTACTGGTGTGTGTGTGTGTGTGTGTGTGTGTGTGTGTGTGCGTGTGTGTGTCTTTGAGTGTTTATTTCAAATTTGTTATCCATGCTTCTATATTTCAAAATCCAATAAATGGACTAATGCTAAAAAAGGGATAGTGGTGAAATAGAAAAAATGCATAGCAATGTCGGTTTTAGTTTTAATGTATTAATGTGTATTAATGTGTATTTATTATGTATTATTAATGTGTATTAATGTGTATTAATGTGATGAATCCTAAGAGAGGGGAGTGAGGGAAACCTATCTTTTGTGTTACCTTGAAGCTACCGGACTTGATTTATTTTATTTTATAACTTGTAAGATTAAAGATCAACGCTCATTTGGCTTTACACTTAATGTTTAAATTTAACAAATACCCTCATCTCCATGCCCGTATTACTGCTATTTCCCTTTCTCAAAATTCTGAAGCTGAGTATTCTGAGAGCATGTTTCTCAGTAAACTATAAAATCTATACTAATATTAGATATTACCAAGGGTTGCCAACAAAGTCTCAGAGAAAATCAATAGGTCAATAGCCTTTACCTCATCCATCCCAACTGTGCACAAAACCCTGTCCTACCTCATCTGCAGAAACACCAAAGAAGGTGTTGATTGGAATTAGTACTCCATTCATTAATCCAGTCACATTAAAAAAAACAAATTATTCAATAGGTGGAGAGTATATCTCTGAGCAATGCCATCGTATAATATTAACGATAATATTTTATAACCCTCAGAGGCAAAGAACAGTCCGTCTATCAATGGAAAGCCCTTTTGCAGATTTTTCCACGGGCAATAAATTCTTGACCTGGTGCTTTTTCTAAATAAATAAATAAGTAAATAAACTCTTATTGGAGGTGTTAGGGAGAAATGTGGAAGTTTTTGCCAGGGCTAGAAGTTACTACTTCTCCTTTCTCATGCCTTAAAAAAAATACAGTAAAGATTTTGCCAAAAAAAAAGCCTTCAGGAATAATGCAACCCCAATTATTATAACCTAGGCAACACTCACAAATAACATATTTTATAATGTAAAAATACCAATAACATATTACATGAAACTGAGTTCTGAAACCTCAACTGTCTACAGCTCTTAGGAGGGAAGTGATTCATCAGCACTGTTATCTTCTGGCACCAGAAATTATTTCTCAGTCTCTTATCCTTTATTTCCAATAAATACTTACTTGTTTGGAATCACTTCAGCAATGAAGATCATGGATAAGGGAGAATACATACCTTAAACTGGAGCCTCTCCTTATTCTTTACCAAAAAAAGCCTTGGACAAGTGACCACATTCTGTGGACTTCTCGTAAAAACCACCTGACCTACCATAACTCTCCTTCTCTCTATAGGCTCCCTAGTCTATGTGGAATAGCAGCTCTTAACATTTCCTCATTTTCAATAAATCCAATTAACCTTGACCTTTTTGCTGCCCTGTCTGGTTTAATCACATCTTGCCAATAAGTGAGGTCCAGAGAATTCCTGAAAAGTCATGATGAACCCCAAGAAATTCCAAGATAGGATTTTAACAAACATAATATAAGATGCAAATCATTCTAATCATTTTAATAGGGGTCAATAAAAGAGTGTCATGTCACAGTCAAAATTGTATTCGTAGGTTATACCTTCAGTGCTCCATCCAGATTGCCACAGATATTTCAGTATCTTTCTTTTTCTTTCTTTTTTTTTTTTTTGAGAACTGCTTTCAAGCCACCAGAACACAGTTTTGTGCATTCTAATGTCTAAGAGGCTCAAAGGTATGAAAGCCTAGCTCCCTCAGCACAGCAGGCTGGGGAAAAGCTGCATTTGTAAACAAGAATTGATTGTCATAAAAAGGAGCCGGCAAAGATAAAAGATTTTGGCAGTTAAAAATATGATTGCCATAACCAATTTGACAGAAAGGGTGAGAAAAAAAGAAGAGTAAGTCTTCCAAAATACTGAGGAGAATTAGAAAGAAAAGGAAAATGCATAAGGAATCAATTAAGAAGTTTCATAACAAAATACAAGAAGAAACTAAGAAAATGAAGAAAAGAAAATAATTGGAGACAAATTTCCTGAGCTGAGAAAAAACAGAAGCCATAAGATTAAAGGCAGCCACAAAGTGCCTAACATGGTAACCTTAAGAAGACTCATACTCAGGGTACCTGGCTGGCTCAGTCAGTAGAGCATGTGACTCTTGACCTCGGGGTTGTGAGTTTGAGCCCCATGTTGGATACAGAGATTTCTTAAAGAAATAAAAATCTTAAAAAAAGTGCTCACTTGTTTGGATGAACATTGGGTGTTATATGTAAGTGACGAATCACTAAATTCTACTCCTGAAAGGAAAAAAAAAAAAAAAAGACTCATGCTCAGTGATCATGAGATTTCAAGCCACAGAAGATGATATGAAAATCCCAAAAAGGACCACCAAAAAAAGACCTACAATGGAAGGAGAATCGTAGAGGCACCAGACTTCTCATCAGCAACATTTGCTGTAGACAATAAAGTAATTCTTTAAAGTAGTGAGCAGAAATTATTTTGAAACTAGATTTATATTCCATGGCAAAAGAATTCATTTTTAGATGAGAAGTTTATCTCCACTAGTCCTTTGTAAAAAGTAACTTGAGGCTCTAAACAGAAACACAAGAAAGAAGGCATGGAATCTAAGAAATATTATTGCCAGGGCAGGAGTTCAGTGAAAACATATCCCAGGAGGAGAGCTGCGTATTGGAGCTAGAAAACAGCTGTTCCAAAATAGAATGGGAGGTCAGGGGGATCCAAGAAAAACATTTCTAAGAAGAAAGTATGTTCCATTCCCTTCATTTTTAAGTTGAGCTTTGCAATTAGATTAAAACATATGTTTATTTTGTCATGGTGGGGGGGGGGGGGAAGAATGTCAATTAGAAACTCCAAGAAAAATTACTTGCATAAGACGAAAATAATGATTCAAATATAAAAGAAACTGAAATATGACAATATTTTATTTGAGAAATAAGCTGGGTAAGCACATTAAAGTGGGAGGGAAAATATGTGTAGTGGATACTTTCATATGCCTTCTTCAGAGCTAATTCACCAGTCCCCCAGCCTCTGGTAATAGATGCTGACTGATCGCATCTTCATTCTTCATTGAGGGAATTGCCCTCAGCCTCGGGAAATGTCTTGCCAAGGTTATGTCCCTAATAGGATTATTTGAGGCCTTAGCTGCAACCACATTGGGCATCAGCTTTTCCTGAAGCCCAATACTGCCTTTCTCACTTCCTTACAATCTCACTTTCCTCAATTCCTTACAATGTTTCCTTCCTCACTTTGTTGTGAGTGAATCTCCCAAGAGCACTTCCCATGCAATTATCCATCTCAGAATCTGTTTCCAGGGAACCCAATCTAAGACACATGTGTAACATCACAAAGGTCAAAGGGAGCATGGAACACTCAGAAAATTGCACACAGTTCTCTCTCTGTGACTATGGCATTGGACTCATACAAAGAGATGGAGAGGTGGAGAGAGAGGAAATGAACAGATATGTGGAGGTCAGAGAGTAAAGAGACCTGAATGCCACATTATGGAATCTGCATGGAAAGTCTAAGCTGTATGACCCTGATGAATTATCCTCTCTGAACTTCAATGACTTCATGTATAAAATGGATTTTTAAAAAAGTCTCTGGGTTCTTATGAGAAAAATGAAATGCTGTCTATGAAAATGCTCTGTGATGAGATTCACGTGTGTGTTATTAGTAGGCTGAAGTCTACTTCAGCCTATCATGTTTGAGCTTGCCTTCAGGTCTGAGAAAGTGGGCTAACTACAAGTCTGTTTGCAACAAGAACTAAGAGGATTTTATCCTGTGAGGAAAGGGAATCAGATATATTAGCCAATCTAATAAAAGTGGTTACTCAAGGAGGGCATAATTCTGAGTTAAGAGGTGGCTTGGATTTGTCCACCTACTCTCACTGCCCTCCACCCCCAATCCCAATGAACTTTTTTTTTTTAATTTGTGTTAAGGGTCCTCTGGGTGGTTCAGTCAGTTGAACAGCTGAGTTTTGATTTTAGCTCAGGTCATGATCCCAGGGTCATGGGATGGAGCCCTGCGTTGGGCTCCATACTGAGCCTGGAACTTGCTTAAGATTCTGTCTCTTCCTTCTGTCCCTCTCTCCTGCTCATGCTCTTGCTCTCTCTCTCTCTAAAATAAAAAAATATATATAAAAATTAAAAAATAAATAAATTTGTGGTGATAGGTCCTGAGAAGAGAGAATGGAAGAAGAATCAGGGAGGAAGGCTAAGAATAAACACAGGAAGAAGCTCCATAAGACAACACAAACAGTCCTGCTTCATCATGTGACCCCAAATATTTTATCTACTTCTTCCAAGAATATGGTGTGGCTATGGCATCCTGAGGATTCCAGAATGTGTGATGCACAGTTGCCAACTAAGGGGTCCCACATGTCAGCAGCAATGATACATGGTGGAAGAGGTGGAAGCCACTGAGAGCAGCTCAGTCATGGGCCCCTGAGCCAGTGAAGTGCTGAACACTGGAGGCCAAGCAGAAGGAAGCCAGAGCAGCGGACTAAGAAAATGGGGGCCATATGTGGTACCCATCAGACACCCTGTGGGACCCCTGGCACTAACTGCCAGACCCTTTTCCGGAAGTAGAAGTCCTGCAATTATAGCTGAGAGGAGAACCAGAGAAGTATGCACTGTTACTGTAACAGTATCACAGTATCACATCAACAGTATGCACAGTTACTGTAACGCCATCCCATGTCCACCAGGATTTGTATAGCTTGGGGCAGCATAATAATAATTACTGTTATTATTTATCAGATAATGGCAAAGTTTATAAGAAAAATGTCTCTTGTTTGTTACGTATTCAGTCTACAAATAGGTGCTGAATAAATACTGACTAACTAAATGAATGAATCAGTGCATGACTGCATCACTATATCAGGTTTCCCTGCAATCGGAATATAAAAGATATTATGAAGGGTTAAAGGTGACAAATCAGGCTCATCATCAAAGGATGATCATCAAAGGATTCTTTGGATCAAAGTCCAAAGAATCTGGAATGTCCAGAAGCACTCAAACTTTCATGGGTGTATCATCTGTAAATATGTCTAAAAACTCCTCTGCAATTGACAATATTTTCCATCTGCAACATCTCCTTGGGGTAGTAAATGTCATATGCTACTACCCCCTGGGTAAGTAGCATATCCTTTCCCTGTGTCTGTCTGTCTAAAACTCTAAGGAGTGTTATTTGTCATCAGGAGTGTCTCTCCACAGGGCATAAACTGGGTACTCAGTGTTTGCTAATCATTCAGAGTGTGTCTTAAGCTGCACCAAAACCTGGACCAGTTTCTCCTGCTCAGCTCTGGTGAGTTACAGAGGTGGTATTTTTTTCTTGCTGACATTGCCACTAATAATGTGTGTTGGCCTCAATTATTAAGAATTTAAGACATAACAAGAAAAATCTTACAATCTAACCATATTCCATCCAAAGTCAGAGATCACACTAAATTTTTTCCCTGTTCTTAATTAAAATCTTTGTCCTGTGGTGTCTGGGTGGCTCAGTGGGTTAAGTGTCTGACGTCGGTTCAGGACACGATCTCACAGCTCGTGAGTTTGAGCCCAGCATCAGGCTCTGTGCTGATGGTTCTGTGGTCTGTCCTGCTTCAGCTTCTGTGTCTCCTCTCTCTGCCCCTCCCCCACTTGCAATCTGTCTTTCTCTCTCTCAAAAATAAACATTAAAAAAAAACTTTTTTTGGGGCGCCTGGGTGGCGCAGTCGGTTAAGCGTCCGACTTCAGCTCAGGTGACGATCTCGCCGTCCATGAGTTCGAGCCCCGCGTCGGGCTCTGGGCTGATGGCTCAGGGCCTGGAGCCTGCTTCCTATTCTGTATCTCCTTCTCTCTCTGCCCCTCCCCCCTTCATGCTCTGTCTCTCTCTGTCTCAAAAATAAATAAAAACGTTAAAAAAAATTTAAAAAAAAAAACTTTTTTAAGGTAATTAAAAAAAAATCTTTGCGATAAGTAGAACTTCTGCCAACTAGATCTCATTTGTGTCCTTCTCAGCTAGGCCCCAGGACACATTTGGATTTAAGCTCACTTTGTTCAGAAGCCTCAGGCTGAAAATAGATGATAGATAGATAGATAGATAGATAGATGATAGATAGATAGATAGATAGATAAAAAATTTGGAACATTTGGTGGGGGGGGGGGCGGAGTTTTCAAATAATCATATGAGCCAAAAATATTTTTTAAATAAAATTTTGTAGGGGCACCTGGGTGGCTCAGTCAGTTAAGTTTCTGACTTCAGCTCAGGTCATGATTTCATGGTCTGTGAGTTCAAGCCCCATATCAGGCTCTGTGCTGACAGCTCAGAGCCTGGAACCTGCTTCAGATTCTGTGTCTCCCTCTCTGTCTGCACCTCCCCTGCTCACACTATGTCTCTCTGTTTCTCAAAAATGAATAAATGTTCAAAAACATTTTTTAAATAAATAAATAAATAAAATTTTCTTTTAACTACAAAAGGTCCGCCCCCCCGCCAAAGGTCCTATATATTCCCTCCCCTTTAACACACCGTGACAGTAATATCCTAACCGATTTCATCCAATAAACATGGTTCAACCCATTTTTCTTATCAGGTTTTTTTTTCTCCTGCAAAGTTTTCTTAAGTGTGGAACAATATTATTGCCCTCAACTGTAACATGATCTATTTCTCTGGTCTGGTTTAAGCTGTTTATCATTTGCTCCACTATTTCAGATGAAATTAATCTTCTAAAAACAGATTACACTCTAGGATGTTTTATGGCTAAAAGCTCCATCAAGACTTTTTCACAATGTGTTAATGGAACAGAAAGCAGCCAGGTAACGTAGTTCCATGTGCTGTAATAAATGCTTACTACTGCATTCGTTGAAGCCATCATGGTTGATTCGCAGACATCGAGGAAGCCTTTTTGTTTCATAAATCATTGAAATATTTCAGGACCTTTTGCATAAGTCAGAGATATTCTTAGAGTGTTTAGCATCAATAACAATGAAAACCAACATGACAACATCTTAAGCAGTCTGAAAATATCGTGCAGTGAGTTCCAGCCTGCTTCCATTGGAGGACTACTAAAAACAAGTACATTTCACCATCCCTACAAACACACACACACACACACACACACACACACACACACACACACACACACACCACTTAGGCAAGTTATTACTTCTAGGGTTAACTAAGCCTTTCTCTTCAATAGAGATAACATAACCAAACATAATGCGTAACGGAAAATTTAAATTTAAATCTACTCATACCAAATGGATCTAAAAGATATAAATTAGTTGAACACATTATGCATTATGAGTGAACTCAACTTGAAATTCTTTGCAATGGAGGATCCTGCTCAGTTTCTACCAAAATATCCTGTAGGATATTTTATCAAAATAGTCCTATGTATTTACACAAACCAGTCCTACCAAGAGAAATGAACTTGGCTTTAGTGAGACTCCTTTCTCTTTTCCAGTTGCTCAGACCAAAACTCTGGGAATCATTTTTGATTTCTCTTACTTTCACAGCCCACATCCAACCATTACCAAACACTAACAACTCGAATTTAACATAACCAATATCTAGCATCTCACCACCTCCACAACCACCGCCTGACCCAAAAGTCTCCAAGATGGTTTCCCAGCTTCCTTCTTTACTCCACTATCATCCATTCTCCAAGAGAACGTGGAATGATCCTTTAAAAATGTAAATCACATCGTGTCACTCCTTTGCTTCAAACTCCAATGATGTCCATCTCACTTTGGGTAAAAGCCAAAGACCTACCATGGTGGTTTAAAAAGCTCTTCATGGCTTAGCCTCTACTGCCTTTCTGTCTCATCTCTTACTACCCTTGCCCTCAATTATTCCAGTCTAGCCACACTGGCTTCCTTTCTGCTCTCAAAGACACTATGCTCCCACCTTCTGTCTCAAGAAGATCTTTGCACTTGTACTCTCTGCCTAGAATAAATTTCTGCAAGATATCCAGGTTGGCTCCCACACTTGCTTCAGAACTCTGTTCAAATAGTACCTTATCAGGGAGGTCTGGCCACCATATACAAAAGAGCTCATGTACAAGATTGACTTTATGTGCTTCTTTAGATTCATTCTGTTCCACCTGTCTCCAGGCATCATCCATTTGCCCTACTTCCCAGATGGAGTAGCCCCAGCAAACTCAATGCATGTGATCAACGTCCTGGTTATCACCATCATCTGCTCACCTCTTACCTTTGCTGGCTGACTTAGCTTTCCCATTGGGGAGCACTTGAACCCAGGTCCAACCCAACTGGACTCATGAAGGGTTCAGGCTTTCCAAGAGCTTCCCTGAAAGGCTAGATAAAACAACCAGAAGTGGAACACCCTGTTAGGTGGACTTTGATCAGTGAGAGACAAGGGATGGAAAGAAATCAACATAAATTGTTCTCTCTTTCTCCCCCCAAATATAAAGCTCCATATGGTCTCTCTGGGAATGTCCTGAATAATCCAGCAACCAGCTGTTTCTTCTGATGCTGCAGCCAGTTCAAAAATGCATACCTTCCCCACCCCCCCGATTTCTCTGCTTCACATTTCATATTCCCTCTCTTTTACTGCCCTGAGATTGTACCTCCTAAAAGTATTAGGATGCAAGCTTTGTCTCAGGCTTGGTGTTCTAAGGTATCTAACTCAGATACATACATACACACACGTGCACACACACAACTATACTCCAAACTCTGATCCTGCCTTATTTCTCTTCATTACTTGTCATCACTTATCTTTATGTCCGTCTCCCCTTGTGAAATGTAAACTCCATGAGAGCGCTGATTGCTTCTTTTGTTAAATGATGTAGTCCCAAAAGATAGAGCAATGCCTAGCACATATAAGCATTAAATAAATGTGTTTAGACAATAACTAAGTGAGAAGTTTGTTTGCAAGTGTAGAATTAAGCACCATTTTATATTCCAAAAACAGAAACTGGAGAAGTTCAGGTTTTTATGCATGACCTGCCTTTTAATGTCAATGCTCCCACCGGGAATTTTTTCTGTTCTTTCCCCTCTCCTTAGTTTGGCCACCTTTCAATTCCAAATTCAACTCCCAAAACTTCCTTTCCCCAAAGTAAGCTCATGACTGACATAACCACTTCCATCACCATGTGGATCATTTTATTCAATCCTCTTTGATAGCATGCATAGAGTATACTTTATGCATTTTATCCATCCTTCCAGAACTGCATACTATCCTAATAGATTGAGCACTTCTTTCACCCTTCATGCACCACACACCTCCTCATAGATATACATAAGGATGTTCCCTCCCCACAACCAACTACCTCATGCTGATCTTGTCATTAACGATAACTATTCGTCACTGAGCACATATGATGTGCCAGGCATTGTGGTGGACATTAAGTCACCACAACAACCCTGAAAAGTGTGAGAACACCTTGACATTCACTCATACTAAAGTGTTTGGGACTTCCTATATTCACCTCAGAGTTATTTGCCTGGATAAAGCTGACATAATCAAAAGAAATAAATCATTCTGTTACCATTTCGTGCATCAAGGAGCAAGAGATTCCATGGCAAAAGATAGGCTCCTTCCTTCCTCATGCCCCTCAATTTACAGCCCCGTTCAAATCATTGATTCACTACTTTATAACTGTCCTAGAATTGCATCATGAAAATATGTTCTGTCTTTTTATGTAATTTAAAGCTCCTTGAGATCAGACATGCCTTTTACTTCTTGGGTGTTCCTGGAATACCATATTTATCTTTTAACTTGATTCAAGCCTTCTGTCTCTCACCTCTCTGGCCTGTCTGTACTTCCAGCACCAGAGCAGTGGTCTCCAGAGTAGGGGTGCACATGTCCAGGGAATGAGCAAGATGATTTTTTGTGTGTGCAGAAAAAAATATTAGAAATTATATATACATTTATTTATTGTTATCTAAAAAATAAGAAATTGTATATGCTTAATTGTGTTTCATATATGAATCCATGCTGGTATCTTTCCCTGGTCTATACGTAAGAATGCCAAGAGTATATGAGATACCCGAGATATCCAAACGGAGGAGATGAGCAGGACCCCTTCACCTCTTTTCTGCAGTCAGCACACTACAGCTTAGGTATACACAGGTAAAAGTGGAGTTACAAAGTATATAACTGAGCTTTAACTAAACTAACCCTCACAAAATGAGTACCTGGCTTAGATTCCCCCAAAGAAACCATGAATAGAAGAAAACACCATTTTTGTAAGCCCAGGTGAACAAGAAAATGGCAGTGGTAACATTTCTACTCCTAGTACAAATTCTTTGTCTAACACGTTGTAAGATAAAATCAGTTACAAAAAATAGGCTTTAAAAATTCAAAATTATCCAGAAGACTATTTAAAATATGGACTTACATTTACGTTCATTAACAACGAAACTCATCCTATGTGTATATTTTATCTCAACATATTGGTTAATGATGATTATATGCATATATAGAATTGTAATAGCTGATGATAATATGAATCAATCACAATTAACAAGACGTTTTTAAAGTAAGCATCTAAAACATAGAGTAACCAGCTTAAGGTCACAGGGCTAATAGCATGGTAGAGTCAGAATTGGAATCCAGGCTGTCTGGCTCCAGAGTCGGCACAATTAACCTCTACATTACCGTGCTAACAACAAAATATAACATTACTCCAGGTTCATCCTTAACATTATATCCAAGTCACTAGCCCTTATAACCGCATGAAAAAGCCACAGGCATTAGAATCAATCTTGATGACAATACAAAAACTATGATTTTACTATGTAAGTTCAATTTAAATCTAGATCAAAGAAATCTAAATTACTTGTCATTTGGGTTATAATCTCATATTCCAAAGCTTAAATGCCTATAAGAAAGCTTTATCTAATTTAAGATCACTAGCTCAAATATAAGCACAGAGTTAATACTACTTTTCTCTAAAATAATCAGTACAAAGAGTTCTATTCTTCCCATAGTAAAATGTGTCATAGAACTTGAACTAGTAGGCAATCACTATCTTTTCTTCAGAAGGAAAAAAAGCTTTTGAAATATGTACCATAACCTCTAAAAAAATACAATTATCCTCCTCAAGAATTGAAGCATTTTTTTTGACAAAAACGATGAGCAATTGATCTATAGTTCTTTTCTTCCTCAAAAAATGATTGTATATTGTGTAATGATCATTATAATTAAAAATTAAGATGGCTTGCAATAATTCCACCATTATTTGATTCAAAATCTTTATAAAATATTGGCATTTTCCAACATTTATTTTTCCTGTCTATGTTCCATTTAAGGCCAAATTTTCAAACCCAGCTGCCAAATTACACATATAATTACTGCATTTGCGCACAAAAATGTGATAATTGCTTACACAATTTCAGAGGCCAGCTTGAGGCTCCTTTCCAAATTTGTTTTACATGTACAGTGCGGTGTATGTAGTTTTATATGAAAATGGGGGAAAGTAGAATTCATGGTTTGTCTGAGTGATGTGTGAAAATGGGTACAAAATAAAGCCTTTCTGTAAATGTTTGGGCCTGTCTTCATATTTTCTCCCCATAGATCTTTGTAAAAGAAGAGTTATTGAGCAGCTCAAACTTCAGCTGGCATTGGAGTTAGGGCAATGGAAAGAGATAGTGTCCAGTATAATGCCATTTTCTCAGTGGTTGATATGTTGTCATGGAACATTCTTCTGTCTGTGACCTATTTCTATCCACCTGGATAAGAAGAGATAAAGGTGATATAAGGTCCACAATTGTACAGTCAGCTATGACATCACCAACCTCTGTAGGGCAAAGTGGTTGAGCACTGGGTGCCTGAGGATTTAGCCTTCTGATTTTACCTGAAGGCTGATACACTGTTTGGCAAATATCCACAGTGGGTATTCCTAACTGAAAGGTTTGGTTCAAGAAAAGACAAATAAAAAGGATCTACCTGGTCATATACATTAGTTAGATGATTTCAGATACTTTTGTCTCTGCACAAGTTGGTTCGAAAATTATGCCTAGTTCCACACAGCCTGACACCGAGGCTCAAAAACTCTGCTTTTCAAACTCAAGGACTATGAATCTGATCTCTAACTATGGCCATATATCTGACAATGGAACTAATCACTAGTAATTAAGCCAGAAGGAAGTTGTCAAAGAAACCCTCAGAAAGATCATGCTCCCCAATGCCCACCTGAAATAACCGTAACACTTCCTGAGCACTTGATACATGTTAACTAACATTCTAAGCATTTTGCAGATACCCATTCCCTCTTTACACGCTTACTGATCCTAAGAGGAAGTACTATTAATATCCCCATACATCTGAGGAGACTGATGCACAAAGAGTTTAAGAAATTTGCCCACATTCTTAACAATTAGAAAGTAGAAAAGACAGTTATTGGAATGCAGACACTCTTACTGCACAGCTTTTGCTCTTAAATAACATACTGCCAAGGAAAATAGTGAACAAATGATAGACTCCCAAAGAGAAGACCTTCGACAGCCAGCATGACTATATGAAGAATTCCCTACTGGAATGTAGTCCTCACCATCTCTGCCCAGCAGGAATGATAATGGCATGGACTAAGGACTATTATGTGTTGTTTCCCTTTTCTTCCCTTTTCCAAATGGTAATTTTTTATTGCAGTTATTTTGCTCTTTCTTCATCATTTTATATGGGTTATGTTATAGGTGGAAAACATATTACCAAAAATCCCCAGACTGTGAGGAGTTTCACTCAGACATGATAGACAAGACCCCCACATGATCCAGAGAATCAAAACTTGGAGCTAAAGCACTAGTCTTTCAGTTGTCTCTGGTGAGGAAACATGTTTCTAAGAGGATGAGTGGAAAGAAGGGTATGTATGGGTTCTGGGTAAGCAGTGGACACTTACTGGTATCTTATCCAGTATCCACTTCTCCCTTCTTCTGATTCATGGGCTCCTCTTCATACAGCAAGGTGATTGACCACTCTCGTAGCAGTGACGATTGAGCAAGGAGGAAATTCCTGAAGAAATGACAGTGCTCAAGCTATCCTGTCTTGAGTTTTTTTTGTATTCTCCCCAGTGTTCCCAGACCTGAACTTTGGAGCCCTTACAGACTTCTTGAAGGATTTTGTCAATCTTGTTACCAATCCAAACTTTACCTTGTCAGTATGTGACTGGATTTTGCAAACTCAAAAGAATTACTTCTCAGCCTCCACGTTTGATCTTTACTTGCTGTTAAGCCACTTCTCTGACATGGGAATACGGAACATGCATCAGAATCCACTCAAAATGCAAAAACTGACACCAGTTGTCTTAACAGAGAAATTATTTTTATTTATTTATTTATTTTAAAAAAATTTTTTTAAGGTTTAAGAGAGAGACAGAGTGCAAGCAGGGGAGGGGCAGAAAGAGAGGGGGACACAGAATCCGAAGCAGGCTCCAGGCTCTGAGCTGTCAGCACAGAGCCCAATGTGGGGCTCAAACCCACGGACCTTGAGATCATGACTTGAGCTAAAGTTGGACGCTTAACCCACTGAGCCACCCAGGTGCCCCAATTTTTTATTTATTTATTTTTATTTAAATCCAAGTTAGTCAATACATAGTGTAATAATGGTTTCTGGAGTATAATTTAGTGATTCATCACTTTATATATAACACCCAGTGCTCTTCCCAACAAGTGCCCTCCTTAATGCCCATCACCCATTTAGTCCATCCCTCTATCCAACACCCCTCCAGCAACCCTCAAGTTGTTTTCTGTATTTAAGAGTCTTTATGGTTTGCCTCCCTCTCTGTTTTTATCTTATTTTTCCTTCCCTTCCTCTATGTTCATCTGTTTTGTTTCTTAAATTCCACATACGAGTAATATCATGACATTTGTCTTTTTCCGACAGACTTATTTCACGTAGCAGAAAACATTCTAGTTCCATTCATGTTGTTGCAAATGGCAAGATTTCATTCTTTTTGATCACTAAGTAATACTCCATTGTGTGTGTGTATATATATATATATATATATATATATATATATATATATATATATATATAACATCTTCTTTATCCATCCATCAGTCTATGGACTTTTGGGCTCTTTCCATACTTAGCTATTGTTGATCATGCTGCTATAAAACATTGGGGTGCAAGTGCCCCTTCAAATCAGCATCTTTGTATCCTTTGGATAAATACCTAGTACTAAAATTGCTGGGTGATAGGGTAGTACTATTTTTAATATTTTCAGGATCCTTCATACTGTTTTCTGGAGTGGCTACACCAGATTACATTCCCACCAACAGTGTAAAAGTGTTCCCCTTTCTCCACATCTTCACCAACATCTGTTGTTTCCTGAGTTCTTCATGTTAGTCATTCTGACAGGCGCAATGTGGTGTCTCATTGTGGTTTTGATTTGTATTTCCCTGATGATAAGTGATGTTGAGCATCTTTTCATGTGTCTGTTAACCATCTGGATGTCTTCTTTGGAAAAGTGTCTGTCCATATCTTCTGCCCATTTCTTCACTGGATTATTTGTTTTTTGGGTATTGAGTTTGATAAGTTTTTTTTATAGATTTTGGATAATAACCCTTTATCCAATATGTCATTGGCAAATTTCTTTTTCCATTCTGTTGGTTGCCTTTTAATTTTGTTGAGTGTTTCCTTCTCTCAAAATCTTTTGCTTTTTATCTTGGTGAGGTCCCAATAGTTCATGTTTGCTTTTGTTTCCCTTGCCTCCAGAGACATGTCTAGTAAGAAGGTGCTGTGGCTGAGGTCAAAGAGGTTGCCGCCTATTTTCTCCTTTAGAACTTTGATGGTTTTCTGTCTCACATTTGGGTCTTTCATCCATTTTGAATTTATTTTTGTGTATGGTGTAAGAAAGTGGTTCAGTTTCTTTCTTCTGCATGTCTCTTTCCAGTTTTCCCAGCACCATTTACTGAAGAGATTATCTTTTTTCCATTGGATATTCTTTCCTGCTTTGTCAAAGATTAGTTGGCCATACATTTGTGGGTCCACTTCTGTGTTCTCTATTCTGTTCCATTGACCTATGTGTCTATTTTTGTGCCAGTACCATACTGTCTTGACGATTACAGGTTTATAATACAGCTTGGAATCTGGAATTGTGATGCCTTCGGCTTTGATTTTCTTTTTCAACATTACTTTGGCTATTCAGGGTCTTTTCTGGTTCTACACAAATTTTAGAATTGTTTGTTCTAACTCTGTATTAACAGAGAAATTTCAATATAAAAATTAGTTGGGCAAATAAAAGGATAAAAAGAGAACCCTAAGGCATCTTGGAGGTAACAACTTCAGCAAACAGCCACCACCCCCAGGTCTGAGAGAATAAATAGGCTGGAATTATTAAAACTTGCTTAGAAAAGGGACTTCTTTTCTAATTGTAATTGTAATTGTAATTGTAATTGTAATTGTAATTGAAACCTAGACGTCTGAGTGGGGGGGCACTGCTCACCTAGTGTTGGTGTCCCTGAGTTCATAGGAGGGTCCTGGCCACAGGACTTCTGAGGAGGGGATTCACCTAACACCTAACTGGTGCTGGCATCTGAAAGGGGAGCAGTGAAAGCTCTACAAGTGCTGGAGGAACTGCAAACCAGACTCTGATGCTACCATAGAGAGGAAATGCCCCTACCTGGGTGAGAAAGCATGGCTGGGCTTATAGCCACAGAAACAGGAAGCAAAACTAGAACAGGAAGGAGCAGGTACCTCTTTCCTCCTCCAATCATGCAGTTTCCCTCTAGTGCCCCCTACTGGCACTACATGGAATCAGCTTGTAAAGCGGTAATGTGGTTTGCAGAATCCCAGGTCCAGGATCACAAAGCAAAGGGTGAGTTTGGAGCTTAGAGATAATAACTTAATTAGCACAGAGCAGCTCATTTTTATTGTATGGAGGAGGAAATCATAATCCTACTCTCATAAAGGATAAAAACACCCAGTTTCTACAAGAAATCCCCCATGATTCCTATATGACTATCAATGATGGTATTATTGAAAGAAAAGTACTGGTTATTATTTCTTCTGGAAAACAGATTTGGGGGTGCCTTGGTGACTCAGTTGGCTAAGCATCTGACTCTTGGCTCTAGGCTCAGGGTCATGAGTTCTAGCCCCAAGTCTGGCTCCATACAGGGCATGGAGCTTCCTTAAGATTCTCTCTCTCCCTCTCCCTTTGCCCCTCCCCTACTTGCAATTGCACTCTCTCATTAATAAATAAAGAAGTAAATACATAAATAAATTTTAAAAATTTTAAAAAGATATATTTGTATAGGCAATCTCTAACAGTGTGGATATTAAACATGTGAGTGGCCATATTTATATATGTACTATTAACTTCCAGAAACATAGTGTTTCTGTTCCTACAGAATCATGAGGATGCTTTTTCCCCAGGAAAAATCTTAGACATTGTGATTATTCTCCACAGATATTTATGGCACCATCATTTGAATATCTCTATTTTCTCAGGGTGCTGAAGGAGAAAATATTGATTATGGAATCTTCTGAAAGTCACTCAGTGTGTATAAAGCTAATAAAAAAGTATATTGTGGTCATGGTAGAATTTTCAAAGAGGTAATGATCATGGCTTCACTATACCTATCTGTTTGGCAGTTATTCCTTTGTATAAAATGTCTATTCATTATATTGTCCACATTGTTGTTGACTGAGATTAGCCAGATTTAACAAGACAGGAAAATCTATATTCTTATACCAATTTTGACAGCCCTAATAGACATAAAAATCTTTCTGATGTCTTTTCTAGGGCAGTTAAATGTAGTGGTCAACCACAGCATTCAGAGCCTTCCTTTAATTGCTAGATTGGAAGGTTGGCCTCAGACTGGTATTCCTAAATGAGGCCTAAGGGTTACATATAATTTGAGCACAGTTTGTTCTGAAGAAATTTCTTCAGGATAAATGGGCTTGGGGAAGAGCAGAGAAGGAGGGTGTCCATCCCCTTAGGCTTTCAAAGGCTTGAAAGTTCCATAAAAGGTAGACAAAGAGACAAGATATAATGCTTAATCTATACCTCTCCCTGAATGGAGAGACAAGGTAATGTGGTAAAAGGCAACTTAGTCACCAACAGTCATTTCATGTCCATTCCATTTCCTACATATGATAGTCCATAGAATGGAAATACAGAATAAGTAACTGAGAATATAAGATGCTCTCATCATAGCCACTTCTAAATATCCCAATGAGTTGAGAGGTCACAAAAGATAATGTAATATTTTAAACTGTGGCCTCTGGAATCATGTTGCCTGAATGCAAAACAAGGTATCTCTTATTCATTAGCTACGCAATCATAG
The DNA here is from genome assembly GCF_046562875.1 of Panthera onca. Taxonomy (NCBI): domain Eukaryota; kingdom Metazoa; phylum Chordata; class Mammalia; order Carnivora; family Felidae; genus Panthera; species Panthera onca. Next base: position 134,971,621 of record NC_138347.1, on the reverse strand, counting down.
GCAAGTTACTTAACTGCCCGTGCCTCAGTCTCTCGTTTGTAAAATGAGAAGAATAATATACCTACCTAAAATTAATTGGGGTAAATAAAGTGTCACAAAAAATATAGTGGCTTAAAGGTTATAGCAGTTTCTTCCTCTCATGTAGCAGCTCCCAGTTTGTGATCCAGTGAGTTGAGCATTTCTGCTCTATTCGTTCATTCACAGACCCCACTTCCCCTCATCTTGTTACCCTACTTTCTCCTAGGTAATTGTTGTCATTTGCTTTGTCAAAGTTGGTTCCGGGGCATACCTGAGAACCAGCTTACAGGAATGGAAACAGAACCGTGATCTGGGGCAAAAAGATTATCTTCTTTGGAGATGACCCATAAGTTGCACTTTTTTCCACTCACATATTGACCCATACATATTCACCTGCTTCAAAGAAAGCTGGGAAATACAGTGTCTAGCTGGAAGCCCATGTATTCAGCTCCATTTTTTTAGAAGAAAGGGAAAATGGATTTTATTGGCCAAGGGGAGTCTGTCATCCAACTCTATAGGGTTACTGTGGGTCAATGAGGTAATGTACTTAGAAAAATGTCTGACATTTAGTGTTCTATAATGGCTAACTATTGATATTGCCAGGTTACAGGCTCTTCACAAATATTATTTTTCTTCCTCTTTTGGGCACATTATAGGACTAAAATTCCCTGCCCTTTTTTTAAAATTTATTTTAATCTTTTAAATATCCCCTTCCTTTTTCATACCTTTGATTTGTCAGAGAAACTGAGTCATTTTTTCCTATAGGAATTCCCACATTCTGGATTTAACTGCTTCTTATAGAACCCTTTTAGTTCAGTACCTGAATTTGTTCACTTACTCTAGTATTTCTTTTCTACTCAATTTCAATTCTACTCCCAGAATTTTTTTAAAGGTTTTATTTTTTTTTAAGTTTGTTTATTTATTCAGAGAGAGAGAGAGAGAGAGAGAGAGCCCAAGGGGCAGAGAGAGAGAGGGAGAGAGAATCCTAAGCAGGCTCAGCACCGTCAGCTGCAGAGCCCAATGCGGGGCTGGAATTCACAAACTGTGAGATCATGACCTGAGGGGAAAACAAGAGTCAGTCACTTAACTGACTGAGCCACCCAGGTGCCCCAACTCTCAGTATTTTTTTAATGGAAAAAATGGAAAAAATTAAAAACTGCCTCTGGCAGTTTGTAAGGAAGATTCTTGAGTTATGTCTGAGCCTCTAGAGTAGCACCATCTAGTAGGCATATGTGAGTCCACTTGACACATTATAAAAGCTAAAAAGAAATTAGGTGAAATTAATTTTTAACAATAAATTTTATGTGACCCAGTCTATCATAAATAATATCATTTCCATTTATAATTGAAATAAAAAGCCATTGAGATATAGTTTTTCATTTTGACACTAAGTTTCCCAAAACTGGTGTATGGCTAATACTTTCAGTAAATTACAATCCAGACTACCTTAATAGCCGTTTTAGTGGCTAGTGGTTACCTGTTCTGAAGGCACAGCTCTTCAGAGATTAACCACCCCAGGACCCTCTGATCATGCTGGAAGTTAGTGGGACTTTGTGAATGTTTTTAAGCTCTCAGTCACAAATAAAAGCTTGTAATTTTATTTCCTTGTTTCTCTCAGTTTCCTCAACATGTGGCAGGAATATTTGCTGACATTTTCTGGATTATGAGACTTCTAGAACTATTAGAACTTCCTTTTTCTCCTCTCATCTACTTTTGCACAGTTGTTAAACCCAAGAGGGGTCTGCGAGCATCTTGCTGTTGTGTTTTGGGAATTTTGGGGGTAACTTGTAAGTTAGCTTTGTTGAGGATGTTGCTTGAGTGTTTTCTTCGCCGTTCCAGGCACTATATCTGTTTTTATGTTAGGTGTTGTAAAACAAACCCAGCATCATTATTTTGTCCCATTCAAAAGCCTACCACATTAGATTTACCTACATTTTCTACCTATTTATTTGTTTACCATATCAAACCTTCTTTCTGATATTATTTTTTTAACCTTTTGATCCTCTTCATCCATTTCACACATTCCCCAACTCCCCACCTCTGGCGACCACCAATCTGTTCTCTATTATCTATGAAGTCAGTTGTATTTTTATTGTTGTTGCGGTTGTTGTTTAGATTCCACATATAAAAGAGATCATACAGTATTTTTCTTTCTGTATCTGACTTATTTCACATAGTACAATGCCCTCGAGGTCCATCCATGTTGTCACAAGTGGCAAGGTTTTATTTTTTTTATGGCTGAATAACATTCCATTGTGTGTGTGTGTGTGTGTGTGTGTGTGTGTGTGTGTTTGTGTGTGTATTTATGGTATATATTTACTACATCTTCTTTATCTATTCATCTATTGTAGACATTTGAGTTGTTTTCGTATCTAGGCTATTGTAAATAATGCTGCAATGAATGTGGGGTACATATATCTTTTCAAGTTAGTGTTTTTGTTTTCTTCTGATAAATATTCCAAAGTGGAATTACTGGATCATATGTTAGTTCTTTTTTTAGTTTTTTGAGGAATCTCCATACCGGCTTTCATAGTGCCTAAACCAATCGACATTCCCACCAACAGTACACATGGTTCCCTTTCCTTCACATCCTTGCTAACATGTGTTATTTCTTGTGTTTTTGATAACAGCTATTCTAAGAGGTATAAGGTGATATCTCATTGTGGTTTTGATTTGTATTTCCCTCATGGCTGAAGATGTTGAGTATCTTTTCAGGTACTTCATGGTCATCTGTATATCTTCTTCAGAAAAATGTCTATTCAGATTTTCTGCCCATTTTTGAACTGGATTATTTGTTTTTTTGCTATTGAGTTGTATGAGTTCTTTATGTAGTTTAGATAGCCCATTATAAGATATATAATTTGCAAATATTTTCTCCTATTCCATAGGTGACCTTTTTATTGTGTTGATGACTTCCTTTGCTGTGAAGAAGCTATTTAGTATGATGTAGTACCACTTATTTATTTTGTTGTTGCTGTTGCTTTTACTTTTGGTGTCAGTTGGAAATAGTCATCTAAATTACAGATTCATAGAACTATTGACCCAGCATATTTTCATCTAGGTATTTATCCTACAGATATACTGGCACCCAGGAAAATGACATATGTACAAAGTAACTCACTTCAGCCTCAATTCTAACAAGAGATTGGAAACAAAATAAATGTCCATCAATAAAGGGCTAGGTAAATAAATTATTTATTTCACTTCTCAAACATTTTTATAGATCTTTGAAATGCTCATAGTCCATGAACACTCACCTATGACTACCAATGATTAAATTGGCCCCAGTAAGTGCCAGTAAGTGCCGATCTTCATCTCATTTTACCATAATGCCTTATCATATGCCAGGTCAGTTTGCTGCCTAGGAGGGTCATTGGGTAAAGAAATTGCTGGTAGACATGATGGTGCATTGTTTTAACTTATTCATTCAATTCATTCATCATCCATCAAATATTCACAGCACCTACTCTGTGCCAAGCACCCTAATAGGTATTTTTGAAACCTGGGATCTAATATGTATGTATACAAACCACAGGGGTTCCTTACTGATAAGCGATGAGTTGGAAAATTTATGGTCAGGGTACAACCACTGGGCATGATATTTAGATGTAAGTCATGCAAAGGTAGAGGTTTAGGTCAAACCTTTAGTGAGTTTGATAATGTAATACAAGTGGAATTTAATCAGGACAGTTTTTATAAAATTAATGTTTTTTATTTCAATTATTATGTAGTCCAATGTCATTATTATGACATTTAGAAGATATGATGGTGGAGATTGTCAAAAGTTAAGACCCTACTGTTCTACTGGCTCATGGGTCCTAATAAAAGTCCAAGCGCTATGGAACTCAGCCAACATGGCAGACAAGTAGGGGGATCCGTACTTTCCACATGTCTCAAACAAAGAAGGGCTGAAGCCAAAGGACTTTGAACCCCAACAGTCTGGGAGGAAAAGAGACTGAGTCTACCAGCAAGAAACCGGTAAAAGTCCAAGCAATATTTGGCAGGAGGTGATTAAATGGAATGTCCAAATCTACCACTTCCCAAGGGACATTTGATGATGTTACAAAAGTATCACTGTGCTTTTCAAATGGAAAGGATTTGTATTCAGTTTATATTCCAATCAGGAAGCATCTGTTCCTGCACTGAAAAATGATATTATTACAGAGAGAATATAACCACCAAAGAAGCCAAAAGCACAGTTTGTAGAGAAAATATCTAGGTATCTCTTTAAGCACCTAGGTGAGGTTTTGACAGTATTTTGGTGATATTATCACTTCCACCCAGGAATTCATTCATTCAGTAAACATTCACTGAGTTCACATAGTATGTGCAGATACTGTACTTGGTACTGAGTTACACTGGGGTTACCAAAACAAACATGGTCCCTGCCTTCAAGAATCTTAGAATCTAATAGCCTGAGTCCTTCCATGCCAGGTGTTCCTACTATTCTGCAATAAACTTGCATCAGCTACACAAAGAATCAGTATATTATTAGCACCTTATTGGTGCATTATACCTTAATGCAGAACCTATAAATGTGAGTTAGACTGCTCATACTAGGCCAGATATTGGCACTGTGTCTTACTTCCAATATATCTAAGCATTTTATAATAATATATAATCAAATAATACTAATCAAAAATATCCACCACCACAAACACCATAATCAAAAATTACAACCTGTGATAAACCAAAAACAATAGGCCCATTGTCTTAGTTATCCATTGCTGCATAACAAATTACCCCAAAACTTAGCAGCTTAAGACAATGAACATTTATTATCTCACATAGTTTCTTAGGTCAGAAATCCAGAAGTAGTTTAGGTGAGTAGTTTTGGGTCAGGGTCTTTCATGAGGTTGCAGTTAAAATGTCAGTCAGGGCTGCAATTATCAAAAGGCTGAAAGATCTGTTATCAAGGGACTCACTCACATGCCTGACAAGGTAGTGCTGGTTGTTGGTAGGAGGTCTCAGTTTCTCACCACATGGGCCTTCCCATAGGGCTGCTTGAGTGTCCCTGTGACATGACAGCTGGCTTCCCCTGGAGAAAGTGATCCAAGAACAAGCAAGGTGGAGACTGCAATGCCTTTAATGACCTAAACTCAAAAGCCACACACCATCTCTTCTACCACATTACGTTATTTAGAAGCAATTCATGAAGTCTGGTCCACCGTCAAGTAAAGAGGAATTAGGATCCACCACTTGAAGGGATAGTTTCAAAGAAATTGTAGACATATTTTAAAATGACCATGATCATCTTATATGCTTCTAGTCCCCCAAATCAAAACCACACTGAGATACTACCTCACACCATTCAGAGTGGCTAAAATTAACAACTCAGGAAATAACTGATGCGGGCAAGGATGTGGAGAAACGGGAACCCTCTTGCACTGTTGGTGGGAATGCAAACTGGTGCAGCCGCTCCAGAAAACAGTTTGGAGGTTACTCAAAAAAATTAAAAATAGAACTACCCTATGACCCAGCAATAGCCCTACTAAGAATCTATCCAAAGGATACAGGAGTGCTGATTCATAGAGGCATATGTTTATAGTACCCCAATGTTTATAGCAGCGCTTTCAACAATAGCCAAATTATGAAAAGAAGTCCATCAACTTCTGAATGGATAAAGAAGATGTGGTTTAAATATACAATGGAATACTACTTGGCAATAAGAAAGAATGAAATCTGGCCATTTGCAGCAACGTGGATGGAACTGGAAGGTACTATGCTGAGTGAAATAAGTCAGTCAGAGAATGACAGATATCATATGTTTCACTCACATGTGGTACTTGAGAAACTTAACAGAGGACCATGGGGGAAGGGAAGGGGAAACAAACAGTTACAAACAGAGAGGGAAGGAGGCAAACCATAAGAGACTCTTAAATACAGAGAACAAGGGTTCTCTGAGGGTTGATGGGGCTGGGGGCAGGGGAGGGGGGAAAATGGTGATGGGCATTGAGGAGGGCACTTGTTGGGATGAGCACTGGGTGTTGTATGTAAGCAATGAATCATGGGAATCTACCCCCAAAACCAAGAGCATGCTGTATACACTGTATGTTAGTCAACTTGACAGTCAATATATTTTTTTAAAAATCCTTTAATATTTCCTGTAAACCTGAAATTCTCTAACAAAAAACAATTTTATCCCCAACTTTTGCTAAGCTGGTATCTGAAAATACATCATGACTTTTGTGGATATGATAATCACGTAAGCAAGTTGCTGTTTTCACCATGAATAGATTAATATATTCTTGACAACTGATAATTTTGCAGTTTTTCCTTAAATACTGGTTATGTTCTTAACAGGTTAGCCAGTCTTTCTTTTTTTTTTTTTAATTTGTTTTTCAATGTTTATTTTTGAGAGACAGAAAGAGACAGAGCATGAGTAGGGAAGGGGCAGAGAAAGAGGGAGACACAGAATTCAAGGCAGGCTCCAGGCTCTGAGCTGTCAGCACAGAGCCCAACACAGGGCTCGAACCCACAAACCGTGAGATCATGACCTGGGCTGAAGTCGGACGCCCAACCAACTGAGCCACCCAGGTGTCCCTAGCCAGTCTTTCTGAAGTCTGACTTCCTTGCACTGTACAAGTGAATTTTTTCTTTCCTTTTCTAAATACTTTGATCTCTGAGCATTCCTTTGACAATGTCTGAGTGGGACCTCCCACCTTACTCTCTAGTTCTTCTAACTAGCCTCACAGAGAAAGGAAGTTGTAGAGAAATGGGAAACCAGATGGCCCAAGTAAGACCAGAGAACAGCAGGAGTTTAAAAGGGTAAATTGTTGTATATTTCTACTTGACATTTTACACATCTGTCATTGCTGTAAGAAGACATTTCCCCAGGTAGCTGCTGCTCCTTCAGCCCGGGCTCCAGAATGAATATACAGTGAACAGAGCTGACCCAGGAATCTGCAGGCCTGTAGTATGAAGCAGAGCCACCCCAGCTGACCCTCAGACTCATGAACAAGAATGAATATTCTTTTAAGCCATCAAACTTTGGTGTAATTTGTTTGACAGCATAAGCTAATGGATACACCCAGTTTTATTTATATGACCACTCCCACATCAGTAATTTGTGACCAGAAAACATGACTGTGACAGACAACTACATCTCCTGCACATACTACATTTTTGGAAAAGAAGGGGGAAATGATTCTCAGAAAAAGGTTGTGGCAGGGAGTGAGGAGCGTACTGGGCACACAAATCAATAGGGATACACCAGGGTCTAGAATTCCCTAACTTTTATTCAATAAAACACTTCATCCAATGCATTAATTTTTTAAATATTTATATTTGAGAAAGGCGGGGGGGGGGGGGAGGGGAAGGAGGGAGACACAGGATCTGAAGCAGGCTCCAGGCTCTGAGCTGTCAGCCCAGAGCCTGATGTGGGGCTCAAACTCACAAACTGTGAGATCATGCCCTGAACTGAAGTCAGACACTTAACCGAATGAGCCACCCAAGCGCCCCGAATTAATTTTTTCTTTCACCCAAAACTCTCCTACTACAATTTAATAAAAGTGTTTTTTTTTGGAGTTGGTGAGATTCAAAGAAGACTTTGAGAAAGAGGGAGACCACATGGTCTCAAGCCAATGGCTCAGTAGTATGAGTGAGAAACTGGAATGCAGGCCCAGGGTCATGTTGGAGAGGACAGAAAGCAAAGAGCTGGGGTGGAATGATGACCTGTACACAAACATTTGACCTAACAGGGCACACATGAGACTGGTCTAATCTTTCTCACTTTTGCTGCATTCTGTGGAATACAACAGGAAGAGTTCTTTGAGAAAAAATCTTGAAGAACCCATTGCCATCGATGCCAAGAGAAAGCCAGAGGTCTGGGGAGCATAAAAATGGCAATCATAACTGGCATTTATCCTTTTTCTTATAAACCATTTTTCTGTCTTCTTTCCTTTCTCTCTCCACACATCACCATCCACAGAACTAAATAAATGGAAGATACAAAAGGAGTATTTGGAGCCTACATATATACTATCCCTCAATTACTATAATAGCCTGTTCTTTAATCCAGAACGTTTCTGTAACATACCACTAATCATTTGGGGGTTTGATTCCTCTATTTGAAGTGTGCCACATGTCCTGTCAAAATAACTTCTTCTAGCTGCATAACAATTGTGGGTGGCCCGTGATCACCTTGTCAGAGTGTCTTTTACACCCAGAGCTGGTTGCCAGATTCCACGTTACTTACTTCCTGGCCCCCCTCCTGATAACTTATGCTCCATATATCATCTCCTTCCGCTTTTTTTGCTGGCAATTGGTGGAGACTAACAGCAATTTCAGATATTTATGCAGCTTAAACCCTATTGTCAACATCCTTATCCTCAACACACAACCATTACAGCGGTGTGAGCTGAGTTTTTCAGGAATAACGGGTAAGTAGGGGAGGGAAATGGGCTGAGGTTAACAGAAGCAAGCCTTCCTGGGGTCCTCAGCCAAAGCACACATTGTTGCTGAGCTGATTTTTTCCTTCTTGCCTCTATTTGGGGTGGATTTTCATTTGGAATTAAAAACAGATCACAGCTTGCTGTTTGTTTGCTATTGTCAGGTCAAACCAAGCACTCAGGAAGAGGGTGGTATCACTATGTGCACAGAATTTTCTTGGCAGTTTAATAAGGATGATGGAATTTGCCTGCATTTGCATGGCACCTTCTCTCCTGGGCTCTCAAATTCCTCCCAAAACAAAATATAATCCTCCCAGAAGTCAGGTGTGGCATGGGACTTTGTTCACCCTCACTCCCTCAAGCCCATTTTAGAGGGCCTAGTTCAGGGAAAACAGGTGAAAGTAAATAGGAGTGGGGAGGTCAAGGCTGATGCTTTCCTAGAGAACCACAATTGCAGCCCTTGTGCTACTTACAAAAAAAATCCCCTCTGTTTGGATTAATTTCATTACCCTCTGGACTGACAGCTTCATGCCAGGGCACACAGCTTGGTTTGTGGAATATGGACTAGATTTAGGCACCCACTCATCCCCTCAGCCAGGCATTTTTTGACATGGCACAAACATACAGCTCAACCCTGAGTTCTTACATCCAACAAAGTGAACTAGGTCCTTGTACTTAGGGTCAAATTTTTGTCAAAGGGGCTCATTATATCTCCAGTACACAGTTGACCAATTGAAGAGACCATCAATACCCAAACATCTAAGTCAAAAACTAGTTTAGAGACCTCTAGGGGCACCTAGGTGGCTCAGTCTATTAAGTGTCTGACTCTTGATTTCAGCTCAGGTCATGATTACACGGTTTGTGGGTTCAAGCCCCACATCATGCAGTGTGCTGAGAGTGCAGAGCCTGCGTTGGATTCTCTCTCTCCCTCTCTCTTTGCCCCTCCCCTACTCGTATTCTCTCTTTCTCTCAAAATAAATAAACTTAAAAAAAAAATAGAGACCTCTAAAAGTCTTTGCAAACATCATCTCATTTATTCAATAAATAATTTATTAAGTACTTATGTGGAAAGCACTAGCCCCCTCCAGGAGCCTAAAGCCTTTTGGGAAGACAACAAAAATTGTAATAAATAACTGTAGCTGTGGTAGGCAGCTTCTGACATGGTCCCCAACGATCCTCACCTCCTGGTATTAATGCTGTTGTGTAATGATCCCCTTGAATGTAGGCCAAGTCTAGTGACAAAAGGGTTCTAACACATTCTAACAAATAGAATACAACAAAAGTGATGGCATATCACTTCCATGGTAAGATACAAAAGACTGTGCTTCCATCTTGCTGCTCTCTTTCTCTTGCTGGTGCTCTCTCTTGCTCTCTCACTTGCTCACTCTGATATAGCATTCAGCCACATTGCGAGATGCCCTATGGAGAGGCCCATATGGCAAAAAACCAAGAGAGGCATCCGGCTAACAGCTTTTGAGGAGCTGAGGCCTCAATACAACAGCCCATGAGGAACTGAATTCTGCCAAAAACTACATGAGTGAGCTAGGAAGTGGATCCTTCCCACTAAAGCCTTGATAATTCCTCTTCTACTATTCAAGATTTCTCTCAGTCTAACCCAAAGTACCTTACCAGAAATACTTCCTACTACACTCCAGCCAAACAGGTATACTCATTGTCTTTAGATCACGGCCAGTCGATCTCCTTTTCCATGGCTTTGTTTATATTGTTTCCCCTGGTTAGAATATTCTCCCCTTTCTATCAGAATCCACCCCCAAATTTTGTGACTCAGCTAAAGCCCTATCTCCTTCTGGAAGCTTTAAAACTTATTGTGGAGTCCCTTGGACATAGCTGGTAAAGTAACATATTAACCTAGTTTGATTAGCCTGGGTCTAGATCGCCTCTTTCTCCTCCTGATTCTTGAACCACCCCTCCTTCTGATTCACTGAACCTCTAGTGTGACACATCATAGACTTCTGTTAGTTTGCAATTCCAGGAGAAAATAATAAAATATGCATATTAATGGAAGTATTAAACAAGTTAAAATTAAAGATCCAAGTTGAGATGTATAGTTTGGGAAGAGTAGATTCTACCATCAACCTTGACCACAGTCAAGGTATATTCTAGAGCTGTCCTATCAACTTTCCTGGGATTGTATTGCTTATCATCCTGTCTTTAGTAATTCATCATTATTAGTTCGAAGAAAGTATTGCAGCTTATATTCATAAGCATGAAATTCTTAGAGCTCTTCAGACATTATTTCTTACTTTAATGAATAATGTAGTAAAAAGAGTGCTTCTTTTGAAGTTTATGAAAGGGGAGGAGCAAGCGAGATCCCTCATGACTCTTTGAGACTCAAGGATATATGAATAGTCATGCATACAGACATGTGTGTGGGTAGAGTTATGGCATACAAAAAAGGTGCTGACGACCTAAAGGTGATAATCGGAGAATGAAATAAGAACTTGAGGAGCACCTGGGTGGCTCAGTCAGTTGAGCATCCTGATTTTAGCTCAGGTCATGATCTCACGGTTCGTGGGTTTGAGCCCCATGTTTGAGCTCCATGCTATCTGTGCAGAGCTGCTTGGGATTCTCTCCTTCTCTGTGCTACCCCCACCGTCACTTGTGCTGCCTCTGTCTCTCTCAAAATAAATAAATAAACTCTTAAAAAATAAAATAAGAACATGAGAAAATGGGAAATATTTTTGATAAATTGAAGTGGTAATTGATTAGGGAAATGTAAGAAGGCTAAAATTTCATTCACATACTACCAATTATTCACTAATAATTAGTGATCACCTACTAGCTACCCTAGATTACATTATCCTCTCTAATTATCATAACAACCCATTTTACAAAAGAGAAAATGAAAGCCCAAACATATTAAGTAATTTGCCAGCAGTAAATTACTTCTGGTGACTGGCAAGACCAAGATTCTAACACCAGCATGGCTGATTCCAAATCACATGCAACTCCCTTTTGGACACCACAACTGGCCTCATGCATGTTTAAGAGGCATCATATTATTTTGCTTAGTTATCACTGGATGAAAGGCAACTTGTATCATTCTTCCTGAAATGATTCCATTATCTTTAAACAGTATTACCTATCCAATCTGTGTCTGTAGGAAAGCCATCCTTCTCTATGTCTCTAAATGAAAGAGCAGACTAGCCAACTCACTAAGAAAATTTCATTATAGAGAGGGAGAGATGGTGGAATTTGATGGAATCAGTTTATCCCACACCAGGTCTTCTGATGTCACATCCTTAGTACCTGGAAAAAAGCCTTCAAATAGGTTCTTTATTTCAGACACAAGGTGTCTTCTGCCCCTGAAAGAGCTTTTATGAAGAGATATCAGCATGCTATATTTTAAAAAATGTTTCCTGGAAATGCAAGAGGATATAAGGTACAGCCTTGTCCCAGAGATATGTCCCAGAGATAATTAACTGCTTAATTGGTAGTCTTTCCTGACTTTCTAAAGTCTTCCATTCAAAGAATGTCAAATAATAGTGTCTAATTAATACACTATATTGACATTAGTCAACCGTCTGGCAAACCTGAGGGTACAGAAAGACTCAGGGAGATGCCGAAACTGGATTTATCAAGGTCTGGGAAGCGTGGGCCTGGGAACCATGAATGTGGCCTGTGAACAGAGGGGGGCAGCAGAGAGCTGCTAGAAAGGTACACTCAGGGAGCTTCCAAGGGGGCAGCTGGTTCTGGTCATCATGGGAACACTGGCTGGGAGACATTGCCCAAGGGGGTGTAACTCAGCTGAAGGATTTAGCCCTGCTGATATCCTTGTCTGGGATCCACAAATAGGACCTCCATTCCCCAAAAGGTGGCCAGAGACCCTCATAAATCATGTCATCCTCTTGCTAAACAGTCACTTTCACCAATGGCTCCCCATTGCTTCGAGCACTGGTTCTTAGGCTTTAGTGTGAATCAGCATCACTTGGAGGAATTGGTAAAACACAGATCACTGGACCCACTTCTGGAATTTCTGATAGATTAGTTTGGGAGCAGAGCCCAAGAATTTGCTTTTCTGTCAAGGTCCCAAGTGATGCTGATACTGTTGGATTCTGTTGGCCCAGGGACCACATCTGGTGAAGCACTGGCTTAGACAGTGCTTGAACTGCCCACCTACCCCCAGTCCAGCTTCTCTTCTAACTACTCAGTCCCACCTGCATCCCCCACATCCTCACACTATGCTCTGCCTGGGAACTACCTTCAGTCTCACAAGGGAGCCATGTTCTCCCACACCTCTTAGCTTATTCACATTTGCCCACTCTTGTTCCTTCTCTTCACCTGGCTAATGCTTCCTTACCTTAGATCCCAAGTTAGAAGCCTCCCTCCCGTGAACTCCCATAATGCCCTGCACTGCACTTTCCACATTATGTTGTAGATAACTGTTTGCATGTTTGTGTCCCAACTAATCTATCAGGCTTGTGGGAGCAGAAGATCACAAACAGTCACACCATTATAAATCCTCGGTCATCAGTCTCATCTGGAGTCTCACAATAATCATGCCACATTTCTTTGATCACCTCCCTCTTCCGTTCTCAATGATTATTTCAAACAGTCTTCACTTTCCTCAAATCCCTAACCTTCACACCTTCTCTATCACACTCAACAGATGGCCTTGCCTACTCCTTCACAGAGAAAATAGAAGCCACCAAACAGAAACCTCTCAACTTCCCACCACCAAACCTACAAACCCACCAGCATGTACACTCACTACATCTCCCTGACCTTCTGTTACAATAGAGGAGACGCCTGTACTTTCTAAGGCTGCATAAAGCCAATCGCTCCATCTCTACTGCAGTTTTTTCCTTCCTGCTTCCTCAAAACCCCCACCATCAACATGCCCACTTCACGTATCTTCAACTTCTTACACTCCCTGATTTTCTTCCTGCCATTTTTAAAATGTATTCAACCCTCTCCTCTATATATAACCATCCTCCTTTGGCTACATGTCACCCTGAAATTGTCATCTTATTTCTATTTGCTCTTGCTCAGCCAAATATGTCTAACTTTGTGATTTCCATTTCCTCATTTCCCATTCATCCCATAAGACATTTTTCCTCAAAAAAATGCTCTTACTAAGGTTGCCAAGGACCTTTGTTTAGCTTACTCCCATGGATACTTTTCAGTTCCCATCATACTTGGCCCAGTTGACTTCCTCCTCCATTGTGAAACCTTCTCTTCCCTTAGCTTCTGTGACATCCCAGCCTGCTTTTCTCCCTGTCTGGCCTCCTTTAAGGTCTGGTCCTCCTCTGCTTCACCTGTAAATACCAGTGTTTTGCTGCAATCCATCCTAGAACATCCTAAAGTCTGCCTGGATAAGTTTATCCATTCCCATCGATTCACTTACTCTACATGTACCAACCACACCCTTTACTGGACACGTCTCCAACTCTCTGATGTCATATAACCAACTGCCTACTATATGTTCTTTCTTTGATGCTCTACAGGCTCCTCATACTCCCCTGAACTTATGATCTTCCAGAAAACCTGTTTCTTCTTTGTGCTTCTTATTGCAGAAATTGAATGTCAATAGCCTTGAGGACACATACTTGACATCTCCCTCTGTCTCCCATTCCGTATCTCACCAAGTCCACAATTCCCGAATTCAAGTAGCCTTTCTTCATTTCTTCCAACAAGTCACTATCCCCTCTCTCCTGGATTACAACTATAGCTGCCAGTTTCCTTGTAACATCACAGGAGGCCTCCCACTTTTCCCACTTTGCTAGAAGGTTCTAAAAACAAATGTCACTTCCTTGTTTAAATCCCTTAATAGCTATCCATCACCATTGGGATAATTAAACCTTGTTTTGCCCCATACCTCAGCCACACTGGCCTTCTTCAGCTCCTCTCCACCTCAGAGTCTTCATACATGCTCTTCTCTCTCCCGGGAATGCTGGCCCTCACACCCTTCTTTGCCTAGAAAATTCCCACTCATCCTTCAGGGCTCAGCTTCAGACTGTCTATGGGAAGTTTCACTGAACCTCCACTGTCACTCACCACACAGTGCTTCAAGCTTACCAGTTAAACACTATCATAGCATGCTATTCTCTTCCTTCATAGCACTCTTCACAATTGTGGTTAATTAATTACTTGTGAAATTATTTCAATACTTCTCTCTCCTTGTAAGCATCATACAAGCAGAGATCAAATCTTTCTTATTCTCTACCATATCTCTACCACCATTCACAATGCCTGGCTTGTACTGAGCTGTATTTTTTCTTTGTTGAAAAAATAATGAATGATTACAGAAAATATATGCCACAATCTGAGATTCCACACTTCATGGGCTGGTTGGTTTGCTAATTGTCTACATTTTGCAATGTCCTCTATGTTTATTAGATGACAAAATAATAACTCATATTTCTTCAAAGTTTTCTGTTTGGCTGGCACTGTCCTAAGTGTATTCCATTCTCACAAATTTCCCATGAGCTAAATACTATTATTGTCTCCATTCTGCAGGAAGAAACTGAGGCACAGAGACATTAGGTATCTTGCCCCAAAACACAGAACTAATAAGTAATGATCTGAGATATAAATCCAGATAGTCTGATCTAGGCCCCACGTTCTTAAGGTAGTTATATACAGGGAGACCTCCGTGAGTGTAGGGATTTGTGCTTTCTTAAGGCTGATATTATAGAGAAAGGAAGACAAAAATTTGATACGCCAGTGGTTCTCAAAATTTAATGTACATTACAATCACCTACAGAGATTGTTGAGATACAGATTACAGGATTCCATTACCAGATTCAGTAGGTGTGAGGGGTAAGACCCAAGAATTTGCATTTCTAACAAGTTTCCAGGTGGTGCTGATAAACTGGTCAAGGGTCACACTATGAGAATTACTGCAGTCCATAAAGGATTTTCACAAGATTTCTCCATTTAAAAAAGTACATAGTCCCCTTCTGCAATATGCCCTTCCATAATATATAAATAAATAAGAGAGAAAAGCTGTCCAAGAGACAATTTTTAAATGCAAACAAAATAGAGCAAGGGTAAAGTGGTGTTTCACATTCCTCATCCACTAGACTCTCCTCTCTTTCCTTCAATCTCACTGCATCGGTTGTGGTGCACCTCCTTTTGAAGAAACACAAGTATTTGCATCTAACAAAGATGAGAGTGTTACCTAGCTTATCTTCTTAATTCTCGCAACAACTCCATGAGAGCCCTATTATTATCCTCATATTGGAGGTGAAGAAACTGAGAAGTTAAAGATCACAAGATCCAAGATCACAAATCAATTGAGTACTGACTCAAATTCGGGTTGGTATGACTCCAAACTCCTTATCCTTTCCATTAATTTGGCACTGTCCTTCATATTTCCATTGGCCTTTTTAATTCTCCTAAATGCACAAAAAAGCAGAAAGTAATTTCTCCCACACTCATAGAAAATGTCAACTGAAAAAACACAAATCTAAATCATCTCTCCCTGCAAAATATGCTTTTGACTTATTTCACTTAGCATAACACTCTCCAGTTCCATCCACGTTGAAGAAAAAAAAAAAAAAGGTTAGAGAGGGAGCAAGCCAAAGCATAAGAGACTCTTAAAAACTGAGAACAAACTGAGGGTTGATGCGGGGGTGGAGGGGGGGGTGGGTGATGGGTATTGAGGAGGGCACCTTTTGGGATGAGCACTGGGTGTTGTATAGAAACCAATTTGACAATAAATTTCATATTAAAAAAATATATGCTTTTGATGTTTCCTTGGATTACTTCTTTGAAATTGGTTGCTATTCATTTCAAATATGTAGTGAAAAAAATCAAAATCTTAAATTATAGAATTATTATAAAGTTTCTCTTTGTTTTATTTTTATTTGAGAGAGAGAGAGAGAGCATGTGGGAGAAAGGGACAGAAAAAGATAGAATCCCAAGCAGACTCCATGCCCAGCAAGGAACCCGATATGGGGCTCGATTCTACAACCTTGGGATCATGACCTGAGCTGAAATCAAGAGTCAGATGCTCAACCAACTGAGCTACCCAGGTGCCCCTATTAGAATCTCTCTAAGAAGTATATAGCACCCCAAAATAACAATGGCCTGGTTTGTCTTTCTAGAACTACCAGAAAATACTGAATTCTATCACCTTCCTGGTGTGGCTGAAGAAGGCTTTTAGAATTCCACTGCAGTGCTGTGAGGCCATACATCCCCCAGGATTAATCACAAATATTTTATAAAGATGAAGTTTCGTTATATCTTTGTTCTTTGTATCTTGGCTTTTGTTGGCGCATTTTAATTAGGATCTGGTATCTGCAATAAACAGTAAACATAAAGAGCTTTGCAAAAATGTATTAGACTGTTTGTTTTCACACTCTAATGCATATTTGCACAATTTTACCATGAAAAAAGGAAAACATGCTAAGCTCTTGGGCTCTATCCCAAATGTCCTGGAATAGAATCCGGAAATTACTAAAAATGCAACCAAACCTCATCATATTCCAGCAATTAACCTAAGAAACGAGGGTCCATTCTCTGTATGAAAAAAACATTTTCAAGGGGAGAAGTCTGTGGAGGAGAATGCTTCTCGATAACACACGTATCGCATTCTCCAAGCCTGTTTTGAAATTTGGACTTTTTCCCTTTCATGCTAAAAGAGCTTAATAAACAAATTAGGTTGGGTAATGTTTTATTTTTCTCTTTCAGAGTGTTAAGAAAGCTTCTGTTACTAAACGAAGACAGGAAGAACTGTTAAGCATAAAACAAGGGATAAAATAATCACATGTTGCCTCATTTTTAAAAGTAGCTGGGGATTAATAATCTCCCTGCTAAAGAGTTATACACTAGAATGAATTATTATTAAAACAGCAGAATCACAGCAAGTGCTGATGACAAAGGACAGGTTGGCTGCGGGGGGAGGGGGGGGGAGGGGGAGGCATTTGAACATATCCTAATCAAAAAGTAGTGAAAACTTTTAAAAGTCCCCAAATGTGGCTCCTGTGTACAATTGTTATTGATAGGACAACTTGATAGTGTTTGAATGCTATGCAAAATGATAAAAGTGTGAGCAATTCAGAGGCATAAAGTGATTTTTCCTTCTGTATCTATCCCTTAATATGTTTCCAAATAAAACACAGGATTAAGTAATTTATTTTGTCGCATGATTTATTTAAGGGTTGAAACACAGTAAACAGCAGATAAAAGGCATAGTCCCAGGCATCAACTTAAAAGATAAAAATCACTATATTTTATTAGAGGGAGATATATAAAAATGCCAATGGGAACTGGAAAGAATGGAAAAGTACTAGCTCATAGGTCCCAAGTCTGAGTTAGACTTAGTGTCTCTAACTCCCCTTTAGGGGAATGATATGCCTGAATTTAATTAGAAATCTGCTTTTTTAAGATTAAAGTTGTGAAAAAGTTAAAAGGTTGGATCATGCAAAAATAAAAATGACTCTGAGGATCTTAGGGAATTTGAACTGGTAAACTTAGATTTTATTTCCTGCCAACTGTTTGCACGAGGATTAAGAGATGTACAGGAATTATTAGTTTTAGATAAAAGCCAGCGTTTTATAAAGCAATTAATTTTTCATTAGTTCCACATAATTTTGGCAAAAAAATAGTTTTGTTCCAATAAAGCTATTACATTTCAAGAGGTTACTCTAAAATATAGCCATTAACTTTGCATTAATTTAACCAGATTTATAATAGGTTAAACTACAGGCAGGAAAGCAGTAATAGTTTTTTACAGAACATACTAGAATTAAAAGGAAAAAATTAAGATGAAAAATATTTTAAAAACAGGTCATAAAACTTCTAAATTTCTAAGCATGGTTATGCATTTATTTAAAAGACATTTTCCTATAATGTTTGTTAAGCAGATAAAATGAATTATATGAAGTCCACCTTAAGTTTTTGCATGGAGTTATCTTGGAACTATCAGAAATAGTTATTTTTATTATAATACATTTATTTTATGTTACAATAAATAAAGTATACTTTAAAGATTGAGAAAACAAAACTTGTTAGCACTGAGAACTTTAGCCAAAGAGCCATAAACTCCCCTTCCCAATGCTTGAACTACCTTTAATGCACCCACAAAATTCCACTCAGACTGCCCATTCACCCAGATTGCTGAATGTTTTCACCTCCAGTTTGAGCTCTTTAATTCTCACTGGACTGACAAAGAAGTCTAGGTGAGTCGGGATAACAGACCTCAAAGTCCTGACTTGGAGAATGTTTCTTGTGTGTTTACCTCCAAATAGGCTTCAATGATTATCACTCCTTCTCTACCACCATCCACCAGCCCCAGCCCAGAACCACCTCTCCAGCTCACTGCGAAGTTCTCCTAGTAACTCCCTCAAATACCATACTTGTTCCCAACCCCACTCAGGTTCCATACTGTAAACAGAATATTTTTGTTAAAAATGTAATTCAGGTCATGTCACCCCTAAGTTGAAAAGCCGCTGGTTGCCCCTGCATCTTGAGAAAAATCTCATTCCTTGCCTTGGCCTACAGAGCCCATGACTTTTGTTTCTTTCCTCTGAATATCATATTCTCTTGCCGTCAGTTCAGGAACCCCATGAGGTTCCTTCAAGTGCTCTGCAAGCACTCCCACCCCCAGTCATGCACCAAGCACTAGGTGAATGCTGAATCCCTATGTTACCATCACTTTGGTTCTAAGACATTTGTTCCAACATGTTCTTGATGAGACTTTCTGTAGATCTAGTTTTCAGATTTGTTTCCTGTTTTTGTACCTCTCTTTGTCCTTTAGATTCGGTACCCAATACACTTATTCATGTAAGATCTTAACTCCCCCTCAAACACCACATACCCTCTCTGGTTCAGAGTAGGCCCAGAATCTTCTACATAAGCATCGCTCAGATGGGAAGTACACCTGCTGTTCATACCAGCCATGGTGGGCCCAGGGAAATACCACATTCTAACATTAAACTATTCTCTAATGATTGTACCTGTACTTACATTGTCTGTCCCTATATATCATTAGGTCTTTGAGGGTAAGTAATATACTTACTTATTTAGGTCATGTTAGTAGTAGCATGCTGAGGACTTATCAGATGTCATATCCAACATGGACTGTGCTCAGGACATGGTGAGACCCTGTGATGAGCTGGTTCAGAGAGGGACATTAAGGCAGGACTGAGGAAACCAAACTAGGAGGAGGGCAGATCATTCATTCATTCAGTTACCATCTACACAGCAACTTCCATGTCCTGATAGCCATACTAAGGGATGCAGAATGAAATGAATAAAACATAGCCACTTGCTTTTTATTTCTTTTCAAATTCTTGGCATCCTAGCATAATGAACATGATGCATGCACGCACACACACACGCACACACACACACACACACATTTTTGTTTCTCTGTTCAGTATCATTAAGTTCACTTTAAAAAGGAAAGCAAATCATTGTGTATGTATATAGAAACCCCAAAAGATAAAATGGAAAACAATGATGAAAACTAATAATAGAACCCACTTAAGTGGTACATTACTGGAGAAATGTACAAAAATCAATAAATTCCTATACACAAATAATAAGTAAAAAATAACCAAGTAGAAATTATTCCCACTTACAATACTAATAAAAAGTATAAGATAGATTATAATAAACCTAATAAAAAATAGGTATAAAGAAAACTCTACATTTTTGAGGCACATAAAAGTCTCGTGTAATTTAAATGGAATATAATGATCTTATATCAGAAAAGCTCAAATAAGAGGCACCTGGGTGGATCAGTCAGTTGAGTATCAGACCTCGGCTTGGGTCACGATCTCACAGTTCGTGAGTTCGAGCCCCACATTGGGCTCACTTCTGTTAGCAGGGTCTGCTTAGGATCTTCTGTCTGCTCTCTCTCTGCCCCTCCTTTGCGTGCTCTCTCTCTCTCTCTCTCTCTCTCTCTCTCTCTCTCGCGGGCGCGCGCGCGCGCGAAAAGAAACATACATTTAAAAGAAAAAGAAAAGTTATCAATTGGTCCCAAAATGATTTAGAAATATGAGGCAATACCAATTAAAACCTTCTAAAAGTTTTTGGAATAAGTCGTGAAAGGATAAATGGAGAAGAATACCGCCCCCCCCACACCCCGCAAAATTAAAGAATAGTTGTGTTAGTTATTGTTGCATTAAAAAATCACCTCAAAATTTAGCAGCTTAAAACAGACTTTTTATTCTTTATTTCTTTTTTTTCTTTTAAAGTTTATTTATTATTTATTTTGAGAGAGAGAGAGAGAGCACAAACAGGGGAGAGGCAGAGGGAGGGAAAGAGAGAAAGAGAAAGAGAGGGAATCTCAAGCAGGCTCCGTGCTGTCAGCACAAAGCATGACACGGGGCTCAATCTCACGAACCACGACCTGAGCCAAAATCAAGAGTCAGACACTTAAACTGCTTGACTGAGCCACCCAGGTGCCCCCAAAATTTTTATTATTTCAACTTCTATGAACCAGAAATCCAAGCTTGGTTTAGCTAGATGCCTCTGGCTGAAGTTCTCTCACAAGGCTGAAATCAAGGTATTAGCTGGGGCTGTGATCTCATAGAAGGATCAACGGAGGTGGGATCCACTTGGAAGCTCACACGTGTTTGTTGGCAGGATTCATTTCCTCCTGAGCTGTTAAAATGAGGGCCTAAATTCCTCACTGGCTGTTGTCAGGAGACTTCCCTCAGTTCCTGGTTTCATGGCCCTCTCCAAAAAGCAGATTACAACAAGACAGCTAGCTTCAAAATAAGTTAGAGAACAAGAAAGAGTGTATATATACATATATATATAGGATCTTTACCTCACTCCATGACCCAAATAAGTCCCAGATGTTTAACTAGTTAAATATATACATTCGAGGAGGGTTATAAATTGATCTTCAATTCTATTAGTAGCAATTTTATTCCTTAAGCTGGGTTGGGATACACGGATATACCTTATACAATACCAAAGACTTCAGCTCACCACACATCAGGCATGGTTATAAGCACTACACCTACATTAATTTACTTAAACTTCAAAACTATCTTAAAACGAGAGTTCTGTTATTTTCCCTCATTTTAAAATACGGAAACTAAGACAATCTCACAGCTTGAAGATTCACGGCCATTGTATTAGTCATCTATCGCTACAGAGCAAACTACCCCCAAACTTAGCAGTCCTAACCAACAAACAATTCTTATCTCACACAGATTCTGAGTCAGGAATCCAGAAGCAGCTTAGGTGGCTGGTTCTGTCTCATGGTCTGTCATGATATTGCACCAACATGTCAGCTGGGGCTGCAGACATCTGACGGCTTGATGGGGCTGGATGATCCACTTCCAACCTGACTCATGTGGCTGTTGGCTTAATTAAAGCCTCCATTGGCTTCCCCACTGGCTGCTGGGAAAAGGCCTCAGTTCCTCATCACATGGAGTTGATTGAGTGTACTCATGGCATGGCAGTTAGCTTCCCACAAAGGGGGAAATCCAAGAGAAGGAGAGAGAGAAAAAAGCTTCAATGTCTTTTATGACCTGGTATCAGAAGACACACTCCATCATTTCCACAATATCTACTCATTAGAAGCAGGTGACTAAGTTTAGCCCATACCCAAGGGAAGGGGAATTAGGCTCCAGTTTATGATGAGAAGTGTCAAAGAATTTGTGGACTTATTTTAAAACCAACACACTCATGAAATCAAGCTCAGAAATTTGTGCTCTCAACCACTGCCTACACCGCCTCTCTTATATTATTCTTTATGCCAGTTTGTATGTGTAAAATATTTCAGAATAGTTTAAAGTTTAAATATAAAAAATTAAAACCATTAAATCAATCATAGGCAAGTATTTTTAAATGTTAGGATGGGTAAAAATCTTTCCAAGCATGACATCTAAAGTAGAAGGCAAAAAAGAGGAAAAAAAGAAAAAGATAGAAGGAGATAACTACATTAAAAATAAAGATATATACATACCAAAAATCACCATAAAAAAATTAAAAGTCAAATAGAAAACTTGGGGGAAAAAATTGCACCATTATATGATAGATGAAGAGTTCCTGTCCTCAATTTCAAAGGATGCTTTAAAATCACTAAGAAAAAGATATATACATTAGTAGAATATGAAATTGACATAAATATTCAATTAAAAAAAGAAATAGAAAATACCAATAAACACATTAAGAAAATATTCAATTTATTTGATCTTTGGTAATCAAAAAACAGCAATTAAAAATGAGATCTGTATGTTCTTTCAAGTTGGTAAAGATTGGGAAAATTACAGCATTGTCAAGACTTGGAGGGAAAGGGAATGTCATATGTCTGCAGGGTATATACATTGGTATCTGCAAAGAAGTTTTCAAAATGTACCAAAAACCTTAAAGAGTTGTGTTCCTTTTCACGTAACAACTTTACTTCTAGCAATTTATCTTAAGAATTAACTGGACAAAGATAGAGAGAGACATGCTTATCACAGCATTTTTTATTATACCAAAAAAATTTTTAAACAACTTAAATGTCCAAAAACTGAAGATTTTGTTAAATAAATGATGGTACAGCAGTGAATGATGGAATATGATGCCATTAATAACTGACATGGAGGAAACTCATGAGGTTAAATGAATAACATATTTTAAATGGCATATATAACATGATACAACTTTTAGAAGAAAAAATTTTAACCTGTATTGCATACAGCATATGTTGATAGGTTAAAATGTTATATAGAGCAAAATGTTAATAGTGTTATCTTTAGATGATATAATTTCAGATGGCTTTTTATTTTCATCTGTTTATTCTTGTTTCTAAAATCCTGCCTGTGAGATAAACCCAAATTATAAATCCAAAGTTATTTCTTCACTGACCTCTCTGTCTTTCTACTTGCTCCCCCACTAACTGAATAAATGATAGAAAAGGCTGGAACAGGGCGCCTGGGTGGCTCAGTTGGTTAAGTGTCCGACTTCAGCTCAGGTCATGATCTCACGGTTCCTGGGTTCGAGCCGCATGGGGCTCTGTGCTGACAGCTCAGAGCCTGGAGCCTGCTTCTTTGGATTCTGTCTCCCTCTCTCTCTGCCCCTCCCCCACTCATGCTCTCTCAAAAATTAATAAACATTAAAAAAAAAAAAAGGAAAGGCTGGAACCTGATATTATCAGTTAATAATCATTAACCCCCTCACCCCAGCACAGCCTCTGTAATTTGCATAATAAAGAAATGAGTTTGAAATCCCCTGCCCAGAGATCTACATCTGCTTTCATGAACCTACTAGTGTTCTGCTTTTTACACTAGAACGTTAGGTAACATATCCAAAATGATGACATGTTCACATTTAAAGCAAGTGATCAAAAACATGAATGTGAGTCTGTCTCACACATCTAAAGAGCTCGTGGTAGCCTTTATCAATGCAGACTATCATCTCTTAAAACTGCACTGTCGTTTGCTTCTGTGGTTTTGGAGGTGGCTGAAAGTTTAATTTTGAATATGAAAAACTTTAGATTGCATACACAGGCCTACAATTAACAACCAATCATTCACATTGAAAGGGAGCCAGGGCCAAATATATGATCCACGTATCACTCTTATGTTCTAATGGATTAATGTTTTTAATTAAATTAGCCAAATTCTGGCCAACTTTCTATCAAGGAAAACAAGTCCAAGAAAACAGATAAGCATTTTTTGACACAACAAGAGAAGTCTTACTGACTTCAATGTTTTAAAAAAGTCAAAAACAACTACAGAGATTTCATAATAATAGAACACATTTCAAAAGGCAGTTGCCAACATAAAGTCATCATTCACTTTTTTTTAAGTAGAGTATTTCTATATTCAAAACAGCAAGAAAGAATTTTCAATACGTTGTAACTTTTAAGAGGAAGAAATTGTAAATTGTTAATTGCTAAGGAAGAATAAGTGATTTTTATCTTCTTTCCTTCCTTAACTAATAAAATTCCATAAACTCCTTCATTCCTACAAGGCATCACATACCAGATCAAACCAATATAAACTTACAAAGACTTTTTGAAGTTGTATGATTCATTGACTCATTTGGGAAGATTTGGATAAATGACTTGCTAACATTTTCCTATATTGTCATTGATTATCTTTGGAAGAGAAGTATTGGCTGGTGGTACTTGTCCTTTCAGAACATTGCAAGGAAGGCTTTATCCTTTTAGAGCTATCAATTCCCACTGAGAACCAACCCCCTTGATGGTATTAAATAAATAATAAGGATAAAGCTATAACATCCAATATCTGATTCAGCACACGGCTTAATGAGTTTTAAGGTACTGTTAAGTGCTTTGAAATCTTCAGAGAGTGGAAAGGACAATATACCATATCACCCATCTGGAACATAACATCATCTTAGTAGAGATTAATATTTCAATTCTTCACTTTGTTTCGATATTTTCACTTTGATCTCTTTTGCATTGCCTACCTACATTTCATGGAGACAGCTAGCGTTTAAGATAATAGAGAAATAAGCACAAATTCTTAGGGGGCTGAGAAATATTTGGGGGTGGTGCTTTCTATCACTGGCATTTAATAAGTGCTTATTGCATTACACTGAAGAGCATAGAACTAATACTCACAAGAAGCATCTGTTACACAGTAGAAACAAGCTAAGCATCAGGAGATTAGGGTTCTTATTTCAGCTTTCTTTTCAATACCTGTGACCAACTAGCTGATCATGCACCCAGTCTGGGTCTTCTGAGTCTTGTCCTCAAAACGTGATAGCTAATTGGGGCTCCTGGGTGGCTCTGTTGGTTAAGCGTCAGACTTCAGCTCAGGTCATGATCTCACAGTGCGTGAGTTCAAGCCCTGCATCTGGCTCTCTGTTCTCATCACAGAGTCCACCTCAGATCCTCTGTCCCCCTCTCTCTCTGCCCCTTGGCCACTCATGCTCACTCTCTCTCTCTCTCTCAAAAATAAACATTAGAAACATTTTTTTTAAAGTGATAGCTAATGAGACGATCTCCAGCTGCAACATTCTTTGAGCACATGATATCCAAGTTGAGAAAAGACCTGCATCTGCAAATGTCTAAGTAGGGTTGCTACAATGTAGAGGTACTTCCTTAGAAATCTCCACCTAAGAATGCTCAATCCATGAGAACTCCAAGCTCATACATTGAGAAAACCAAGTTCCCTTCCAAGGAAGGTAAAACAATCACCTACCAATATCAATTCACCTTGACTGATGGCATAATTTGTTCAAAATGCTGTTACAATCAGACCAGTAATTCAGAGCTTACCCATCCGGAACCAAGGAAATTTATTTTTTATAAGTGAACATATCAAAGGTTGTCATCTGCCAGCTACACCTAAATTCTTTAAGGGTTAAGACATGTTAAAAATAAAAAAAAAAAAACCAAAAGGTTTTCAGTAATTATTTGGCCTAACAGCTTCTTTCCTTTTCAATATTGTCAAGAATTAATTTCACAAAACTAAGCTGGAGAGTTTTAAAAATTCTATTATGATTTTACTCCTGGTAGGTCCTACTCCCCTAAGATGAAAATGTTGATTTTTTTTTTTTTGAGACTTTGGTACCAGACAAAGCTTTGCCTCCCCTGAGAGATGAGTACACCTCTTCCTTTCTAGTGGCTGATTTGTAATTTATCATGCCTCCCTCTTCTCAGCCTGCCAAGAAGCTTAGGTATAAGGGTTGAAACTCAATCACAGCAACCACAGCTAAGTTATAGTTACCATATTTCCCTTGTCCTTTTTTCTATATCCTGCTTTTCTATTTTATTAGCCTTGTTGCTAAGTCATTTTTTATTGCAAACTCTTGGAAAGAGGTGAAGTATAAATAAATATAAATGTAAAATGAGCATAACATATAAAAATTATAGTCTACATCCAAAGAACAACATCTTTCACCTCCATACAAGGATATTAAAATTAAAAGTGAACTTATTTGGAAGTGAACTGCATGATATCAGCAAAATTTAGACAAGTAAGTAATTTGTTTATTAGATGTTTGTCAAGTGTTTCAATCCATTTTGCTTTATTAATCTCTTGGGGAAAATTGAGACCTCTCAACACATAGAGTGCTCAATTAAATATTTTGTAAAAATACGTACAACTAATTTTTAAGTGAGTGTCTACCTTTATTTTTTTTTTCAAGTTTATTTACTTATTTTGAGAGGAGAATGATCAGGGGACAGGCAGAGAGAGGGAGGGACAGAGAATCCCAAGCAGGAGCCCAACTCAGGGCTTGGTCTCACAAACCATGGGATCATGACCTGAGCCAAAATCAAGAGTTGGATGCTTAACCAACTGAACTACCCAGGCTCCCCATGAGTGTCTACCTTTAAAGTGAAAACAAAACCCTTTAGAATGAGAGGTTCTGTTTTATTTAGGGGAGTATTTGCTGCTCTAAAAAACCCAAAATGTGTAAAAACTAAAACACATTTGAAGTTTATTTTTTGCTCCTCTAAGAGACTGAGGGAGTTTTTCCTAGTTAGCAGGCAGATCTCTACGTAGAGCTTTAGGGACCTGGACTCCCTCCATCTTTGGCTTGGCCATCCCCTAGGGCATCCAGCTAGCAAAAAAGAAAGAGAGCATAAAGCATTGGCCTGTGTCTCACTCTCACTCCTATTCCATTGGTGAAGACTGGTCAGGTAACCACATCTAGATATAAAGCAAGGGAAGGTGCAAGGTGGGGGGAAGTTAGGGAATTAGGACTAGGAAAGTTCAGGGCTACATGGTCACTTTCCAGTAATGACTCTATACAATGGAAAGGGAGCACATAAATTTTTGCGGGCAGCTTTCCCTGCCTGCTACAGGTTCATGCCTTTCCATTCTTTGTGTTTCCTTTTTCCACAGTCTCTATTGTCTATGCAAAGAAAAACACTCAAACATAGAGTGGCAGTTTGGCAACATAGCTTGCTGCTTGTCAGACTGGGGTGCTGACAGAGAAGAACTGCTGGGAAAAGGTAGTTGAACAGAACCAGGAAATCACACCAAATGCTGAAAAGACAAGTAGATCATGAATGGACACCTTCCTTCTAGGTTGTTGAGTCCATGAGAACCAAATAAACTAGATATTCCAGGACAGATCCAGTCTCATTTTCTTCTCATCAGTGGAGGTTCTTTGTTTAATGTGTTACAAAATACGATACCTCTGAAAGATTCCTCTTGTTAATAAATTTACAAATCACAAAATTGCCTTTGTCGAGCCATATATCCTGAGGTTTATTCAGGAAATATGATTATCACCTGGGTTATGGGTGTAGCTCAGCCAATAAATAGCTGTGTAACTTCAGACAATCCTCTTTACCTCTATGCTCTCAGATTCTTCCCTAAAAAACAAATCAAGGGATTGAACCAAATGGTCATTTATATCCAATCAAGATCTAAGTGAAAAACTCTGCAATCTGAGTGGCACTATAAAGCTAATTCAACTTGAACATATTTTAACTTAATATATTCTAGCATCAATGATAAATGAAGCTATTGTAATAAATACATCCATTGACTGGATTTTGAACAAGTAATGGTTTGTTAAATCTAAAAATTTCCTATGATGGGGTGACTGGGTGGCTCAGTCGGTTAAGTGTTCAACTTCAGCTTAGGTCATGATCTCCTGGTTCATGAGTTCGAGCCCTGCATCAGGCTCTGTGCTGACAACTTAGATTCTGTGTCTCCCTCTCTCTCTGCCCCTCCCCCACTTGTGCTCTGTCTCTATCTCTCAAAAATAAATAAACATTAAAAAAATGTTTTAATTGCCTATGGTGGAGGCTATTCTTTTCATATATCAGACTGCATTTAACCAAAGGCCTAACTTACTGCTATAAAATAAGTAGAGTCTACATAGGTCTTTACCTCTTTACAACTATGACATTACATTTAAATAAATCACGTGAAACTTCCTGCACAACTTCTTAACCTAATTATCTAAAAAGAGAATACATGAAATTAATAAAAATGTGTTATAAAAGTAAATACCAGGGGTGCCTGGATGGCTCACTTGGTTAAGCATCCAACTTTGGCTCAGGCCATGATCTCATGGCTAGTGAGTTTGAGCCCCATGTTGGGCTCTGTGCTGACAGCTCAGAGCCTGGAACCAGCTTCAGGTTCTGTCTCCCTCTCTCTCTGCCCCTCCCGCACTCAATCAATCTCTCTCTCTCTCTCTCTCTCTCTCTCTCTCTCTCTCTCTCACACACACACACACACACACACACACAAATAAACATTAAAAACATTTTTTTTTTAGTAAATACCAGTCTTCCCCCACTGGGTATTTTTTGGGCCAGTTAGAACGTCATTTAGTAAACAACAAAATGCCTAGCTTAGTGAACTAAAAATCATAATCTAGTTACCCAATTGGGTAACTCTGCCTTCCTTAAGCAGTGCCCTGGGCCAGGTTGCTCCTGCAGCAGGAATGTATGCCCTTTCCACACTTTCTCCCTTGGAAAAGTCCAAGGTTGAGGACCTGTCCAACTCACTTCTCCATGGTCTTCTGAGAACTTCATCAGAGTTCAATATTCATTGTGCCTTCCCTACAAGTAGCTTCAAAAAGTATCACTCAACATCTAACTCTCTGCTTGAAAACCAAATAGCAAATCTTTGGCTTTGGCTTAATTTGGGGTTTTTTTTTTGTTTGTTTGTTTTTATATTAAATATAATTTATTGTCAAATTGGTTTCCATACAACACCTAGTGCTCCTTCCAACAGGTGCCCTCCTCAATGCCCATTACTCACTTTCCCCTCTCTCCCACACCCCATCAACCCTCAGTTTGTTCTCAGTATTTAAAAGTCTCTTATGGTTTGCCTCCTTCCCTCTCTATAACTTTTTTTCTCACTTCCACTCCTCCCTGGGCTTCTGTTAAGTTTTTCAGGATCCACATATGAGTGAAAACATATGGTATCTGTCTTTCTCTGCCTGACTTACTTCACATAAATGCCCTCCAGTTCCATCCATGTTGCTACAAATGGCCAGATTTCATTCTTTCTCATTGGGCTTTGGCTTAATTTGATTTCCAAACTCGCTAAAGACACTTGATGCAGTCCCAGAAACTGGTAGGCATCATGAAAGAGGGAAGAGTCAACTCTACCTGGGTAGAGGATCAAGGGAGGAAGGTTTAGAAAAGGTTTTATAGATAAAATAGCACTTGAGAAGGCTCTTTAAAGACATGAGGGGCAAGGAGATAGACAAGGAGATGCATAGGCTAGAGAAATAAACCAGGACCAGATCATGAAGCACCAGGTACAGGAGGCTAAAAAGTTTGAACTCCATCCTGTAGATAATGGAAAATCCCCCTCCCCTTGAAGGTTTTAAGCATCAGTAATATGATAAAATTTTTCATTTTACCAAGATTGTTATTTTGGCAACAGTGTGGAGGATAAATTATGGGCCAGAATGGAAATAGGGAGCCAGTCAGGAGACAATTGTGGTAGTTATTACAATGCCAGTTTAGCACACACACTATGACAAACTTCCTAGCCAGAAATCACCACCCCCCCCACACACACACACCCCAACCCTTAGGCAGGTTCACAAGCAACAGGAAATTTCACACAGACAAATGCTCCTAATCTGTACATAGATGCTTCCAGGCAGTAATGTTAGCTCAAGTTGTATTTATGAAATGCGTAGAGCTAGATGAGAATGCTTTCCTTTTTATTGATTACTCTCAATTACACATTACCTGTGATAGTCCTTTGCCAGATATGCTTTATGATTTAGATCAGCACTTCACTATCTGTGGGAAAGGACCAGGTTTTGTGTTTTCTTTTTCCAATTTGTTGCAGACTGACACTTTTGTCAAATACGATAATGGGAAATTACTAGGAAAATGAAATGAAAAAGCAAAGAACACAAAATGCAAGCCCTTTTTCTAATTATATTGAACAAACATAAAATAATTCTGTCAAATTGCTATCAGAGTTTCTAAACGTTTACTCCCAGTTTCTGCCACAGACCAGTAGGAGTTTGCAGACTGGCACAAGTCCACAGACCACGCTATAAGTAGCCCTGGTCCAGATGGGCATAGCAAGAGGTATGGAAGCACAGGAAAATTGATAACCTCCAAGAGCATCACAGACCCCCTCTTGTTTAACCTCCCTGAAGAGACTGAATAATGAGAGCACTAAAACTATCAGACAGAAGTGGTCAGACACAAAGTCCACATTTGTATCATGAAACAATTTAAAAAAAGTAGCATTTTTATTAGATTTGGGTCGTTGGGGGTGTTTCTCTCCTACTCAACTTTGCTTTAAGCAACCACTGAGACCAATATTTAAACATGTTAGCGCTGATGAGCAATGCCAGAAAAAATATAATCAAACAAAGTGACTAAATTAATAATTTATACACTAACAACTATGTGAAAATATAAGGCATGAGGAATTCAATTAGAAAAAAATGTAATCCAAATTAGAGTGCGTCTCAATTAAATTAGATTCCCCAACAGTGCTGTAAGTTTAGTTAAAGCCCATAGCACTACAATGACCTTAACATCACTAATGGCAACTTGACTTAGAGCGTATGTGGTATATTTGAACCACTTTATAAATACTTATGTGTATGCTTTGCTTCAGCTTAAGTGGTAATAAGACTCTTCTCAGACTTCTCTTTATAGTGTAATAATAATAGTTATTTATTGAACATGGTTATGCTTCAGAGACATTATCTCTTTAAATATACCCCAATAGGGGCGCCTGGGTGGCGCAGTCGGTTAAGCGTCCGACTTCAGCCAGGTCACGATCTCGCGGTCTGTGAGTTCGAGCCCCGCGTCAGGCTCTGGGCTGATGGCTTGGAGCCTGGAGCCTGTTTCCGATTCTGTGTCTCCCTCTCTCTCTGACCCTCCCCCGTTCATGCTCTGTCTCTCTCTGTCCCAAAAAAAATAAATAAAAAACGTTGGAAAAAAAAATTTTTTTAAATAAATAAATAAATAAATAAATAAATAAATATACCCCAATAACCCTGTAAGATAAGTATTATATTCTCTCATTTTAAAGATGAGAAAATTGAGGTTCAGAGCGGTAAGTACCTTATGAAAGGTATACAGTTGTTAAGAGCGGAGGCCAAGTTGAAACCATATCTCCCTGATGCCAAAGCCTATCCTTCTAGCCTTCTAGCTACACTCTGCCTGGATCATCAGCTTCAGTGGTGACCCAGAGGCTGTAGACTGCCTGGATGGAGTTGTTTTATCAGCTTTGAAAGGGAGGGAGATATGCTAGTCCTTGACCCTCACTAAGTAGTAAAAACCCTAACAAGGTACCACCATCCAGGGCAGCCCTATCTGTGAAACTGACAGTCTTTCTTTTAACTTTTTATTTTGTAATAACTGTACACTGATTAAAAAGTTTCAAAAGCAGTACTGAGGATTCCTATATGTCCTTTATCCATTTCCCCTAATGCTAACATCTTACATAACCAAAGTACCATTAATAAATCAGGAAATTGGGGCACCTGGGTGGCTCAGTTGGTTGAGCCTCCAACTCTTGATTTCTTGCACTGACAGTGCAAAGCCTGCTTGGGATTCTCTCTCTCCCTCTCTCTCTCTACTCCTCCCCAACTCATACATGCTCGCTCTCTCTCTCTCTCTCTCTCTCTCAAAATAAATATAAAATAAAATAATAAAATCAGGAAATTAATATTGTTATGGTAGTCTTAATTAAGCTACAGACCTCATTTGAATTTTGGAAGCTTTCCCATCAGTGCCATGTTTCCTGTCCCAGATCCTTGCATTTAGTTTTTCTCTCTCCTTAGTGTCTCTCAACCTATGACACTCCATCAGTCTTTCTTAGTCTTTTATAACCTTGACATTTTTGAAGAATATTGTCAGTTATCCTATAGAATATCCCTCCATTTAGATTTGCTGGATGTTTTGTCATGATTAACTTAAAGTTATGGATTTGGAGGAAGAACACCACAGGGGTTATATGCCCTTCCCAGTGTATTGTGTCAGAGGATGCATGTGGTCCGTAGGTCTTATTATTAGTGTTATTAACCTTTATCACTCCATTAAGGTGTTATCTATCAGGTGTCTCTACTGTAAAGTTACTATTTTTTCACTTTGCAATTAATAAATATTTATTTGGGGGGAAATGTTTTGAGATCATCCTGCCAGGCTTTTTAATGTCGACATGATAGGTTGCTTGTTAATTTTGGCATTTATGACACTGACTTCAGAGTCACTCTTTTATGTGACTGTTGAGAAGAAGAAGGCTGGGGTGGATGATAAGAGCACAACCTACTCATTACTGAGAAGGAAAACAGCCTCTAGGGGCCTGGATGAGGAGTAGAGAGGCAAAGTGAGAATGGTTAACGGAGAAAAATAAAGCCCTAGAAAACCCTAAGGAGAGACTACAAATTGTCTTGCACCCCATTTTTCAATATCCCCTTATTCAGTAGTAATTTAATCTCCACTCATGCTCAAGTTTTAGGAAGACTAGTGGTCTTCCAGCTTGACACTATATTTTCCAGCTAGATGTGGCCCTGGGACTAAGTTCTCAACAATGCCATGTGAGCCGAAAAGTGCTAGATGCACATCATCTAAGACATTTCTTGCCTTCTTTCCTCCTTCTATGACCCTAGAACAGGACCTCCTGCTCATTTTGTATCACAGACCAGTTTGGCATGCTGGTGAATCCCCTGAGACCTTAATAGAATGATGTTTTAAATGCATAAAGATACAAAGGGTTATAAAGGAAACCAATCATAATGAAATACAGTTGTAAAATATTTTTACTGTTTCGTTATTTTTTTTTAATTTTGGAGAGAGAGCACATGCAAGAGGGGGAGAGGGACCGAGGGAGAGAGAGAGAACCTTAAGCAGGCTCCATGATCAGCACGGAGCCTGATGCAGGGCTCGATCCCACAACCCTGGGATCATGACCTGAGCTGAAATCAAGAGTCAGACGCTCAACCAACTGAGCCACCCAGGTGCCCCTGTAAAATATTTTTTTTTTAATTTTTTTTTCAACGTTTTTTATTTATTTTTGGGACAGAGAGAGACAGAGCATGAACGGGGGAGGGGCAGAGAGAGAGGGAGACACAGAATCGGAAACAGGCTCCAGGCTCCGAGCCATCAGCCCAGAGCCCGACGCGGGGCTCGAACTCACGGACCGCAAGATCGTGACCTGGCTGATGTCGGACGCTTAACTGACTGCGCCACCCAGGCGCCCCTGTAAAATATTTTTAAATAAATGTATGATATATTACTCTATGTACTTCTTTATTGACATATTACATAAAAATATTTAACAAGGGGTCTAATGACTAACCTAGTTTCCAAGTGGTAAATATAAATGGTAGTTTGAGAGAACTGTAGTAACTATAAGGTGATATGAAAATACCTGTGACTTCTATTGGTGACAGAGTCACTAGGCCTGCTAACAGTACTATGGTTTATTGCCTATAATTGTTAGATATGCTACATTTCTATTAGAGGTTTTCCTACTCAAGTTCATAAACATCCTGAATCCCATCCATAGTCCTCAGAATAGAGAATATTGGAGCAACAAGATAGAAAAAATCTGAGAACCACCTGTTTCCCCTAGACTCCCTCCTTATTGACCTCCGGACTATTACTCAAAAAGAGAGAAATTTCTCTATTGTTTGAACCACTTTGTCATGCCTTTCCTATCTAAGTCTCCTAGTTACAATAGTTAAGCTGTACTCCAACTCAGCGGTTCTCAACCTTTTTAATCTTTAGACCCCATTACAATCTTGAAAATTATTGACAACCTCAAACATCTTTTATATGGATTATATATATCAATATTTACCACATTAGAAATTAAAACTGAGAACTTTTTATTTTTATTCATTAAAAAATAACAATAATAAACCCATTACGTGTTAACATAAATAACACTTTTATGAAAACTAATTGTATTTCCCCCCCAAACAAAAATTAGGGAAAAGAATAGGCATTGTTTTACATTTGTGAAAATCTCTTTAGTGTTTGGCTTAATGGAAGACATCTGGGTTTTCATATCCTCTTCTGCATTCACTATGTTTTGTTTTGTTACTTTGGTTGAAGTAAATGAAGAAAATCAATCCTCACATAGATATGGAAAAGGGAGTATTTTAAATAGCCATTTCAGATAACTGTGGGTCTCCTTTTTTGATATTATTCAAAAACTTGACAAGTAGTGCTTACGTTTGTTGCACTAACGTGGAATCTGAAACCACATCACTGAACTTTTACACTGTCACATTAAAATCCTTTAGTCTATAGTTTATATGGCTCTCTTACCCTCGCAAGATTTTGTAACACCATGGGAGCACCTGAGTGGCTCAGCTGGTTAAGCATCCGACTCCTGGTTTCGGCTCAGGTAATGATCTCACGGTTTCGTGAGTTCAAGCCCCACATCAGGCTCTGCACTGGCAGCATGGAGTCTGCTTGGGATGGTCTGTCTCCTTCTCTCTCTCCCCACCCCACCCCCCACTCACTCTGTCTCTCTCAATATAAGTAAACTTCAAATTTAGAGATTTTGTAACATCACGAATTGGTCATTTTGAATACATTGGTTTGCTGAGTTCTGCAGCTCTTCTAAATGTTGACACGTTTCATTATACAATATCAAAAAATCACATTGGTTAACATTACCATGGATCTCATCAAAAAAAAAGTTTTTAAGAATTGAGAAGCTGTCGAGCTCGTGGTGGTGGATACAAGTCTTCCAAAATTATAATTTTCACTTGAAAGCTCAAATGTCATCATTGGCAACACATACTGTCAGTTGTTTTCCTTGAAGTGACAGGCTTACTTTCTTCATTTTTGAGGAAATGTCTGCCAAACACCATAGCTTGTCTATCAGTCGTTCTCTCAAGTAAAAATGGTTTTCTGCGAAAAAGGGGCTAATTCATCTCACGGCTCAAACAACCACACATGCCCTTTTCCTTGAGACAACCACACGCAGCAGCCGTGCCTTATGTACACTTCTCATTCCGTCACCCAGAGTGCTGCAAAAACATACCCATGGGTCAAAATCTGATAAAATTTGATTTAACGTTGTTAATAAATCTAATAAAACTTCTACTTCCTTATCAAGGAAATTCTCAAATGAAACTTTTTTTATATATGTGATGCAAGTGTATGGCCGTGAAGAATACCATCACTGCTGATATTTTGGTATCACAGCTTTGATTTGTGCTGAGACGCCAGCAATTTTGCCTGTCTTCGCTTTTGCACCATCGGTGGGATTGTCAATACAAGCCGGTGAAAAGCCCACATAAAATCTTAGTGTTATTATGAAAATAGTCTGACCTGTGGAATGCCTGAAAGAGTCTGGGGCCCACGAGGACAAAGGAACCTGACTTTGAGAATCGTTCTAACTAATACAACTTCCAGGCTCTAAAGCAGGCAATAGACTGGATGGGGGTTGCTCCAGGAAAAGGGACATAGAGCAACAAGAAATGAGTCAGTGTGAAGTTTAATGCTCTAAACCGTGACCCTAGCCAGGCCAGTCCCTAGGAAACTAGGGACCTTGATTCTGCAGGCTGCCCCTGGGTCTCATTAACTTCCCTGACTACTCCCGTCAAGGTTTTACCTAGACAGTAATGGCTCTCAGATTCATAGTATGGAGATATGGCCCTCATTTTTCTTTTGTTTTATCCATGTAGCATTACCCCTACACTCCACTTATTTTCTAACTATCTGTTTCCTGAAACTGCTCTCAACTCCACCTCTGTCCAGTTGTTTTGTAGCGGGATGAGTAAGGTTATAGTACGACCCAGCTCTCAGGACACAGCTAATCAGGGCAGGGGAGGGCCTGACACCAGGTGTGCCCATAGGCCTTTGCTGAAATTTTTAACCTTGGGATTGCAAATTGGGCATTCTTTCTCCAGATGGCTGAAGCAGTGAGATAGAAACCAGGGATTCTCAAATTTGGCATACAATAGAATCCTGTAAACCAGAATGCTGGGCCCCACCCCAGATTCTGATTCTGTAGGTCTGGAGAGGGGCCTGAAATTTCAGAGTTGTAGTGAGTTCCCAGGTGAGGCTAATGTTCCTGGTCTGGAGACAATACTTTGAAATTGATGTAAAGTTCCAGAACTATGAGGGTTTAAGATCATGCCTCTCATCATACAACTAAAGAGGCTGGGGGTGGGGGGAATCTGTCTAGAGAGATAGAGAGAGAGAAAGAGTCATAAAGAGAGAGATGGAGAGAAAGAGAGGGAGCGCTCACCTGAAATACAAAGGTGATTTTCACAGAGACTATCCCTGAAGTTCTATTTGGATCCATAAACCATGGCATGGAAATAGAATGGATGCCATGAAGCCTCTTACAGATGCCTGGAGCTTTAGACAAGATCTGCATCAAAGCTGCTAGACAGTGAAGAAGACCCCCAAACACCAACAGTATTCTCCACTGTAGCTCAGGAGGTAGCATAATGGATGGA
Organism: Panthera onca; assembly: GCF_046562875.1. NCBI lineage: Eukaryota > Metazoa > Chordata > Mammalia > Carnivora > Felidae > Panthera > Panthera onca. Next base: position 134,934,938 of record NC_138347.1, on the reverse strand, counting down.
AAAGTATGCTCTGGGTGAGAATGCACTGGTTTAAATCTGGCCCTGCTACTTGCTGGCTATGCAATCATGAGCCATTACTGAAGCTTGCTAAGCTTATCTATCAGTGAGTATGACAACAGGACTACCTCATAATGTCCCTGTGAAAACAAACCTAGATATGCAGGGAAGCTTGGAACAACTTCTGGCACATGGTAAACACTCGGTAAACATTGATTATGGTTATTACTAATTCTTGTTTCTAATCTGTTCTCATTGTGATCCTGTATCTATAGAAGCAAATGCATGGACCCTGGTCTGTCTCCAGTCTCTGTCCTCTGAATTTGCCTCTTATGCTTGATCTCTGCAGGCTTTATCTCATGCACAGCACCTCAACCCAGGTCTAGCTCTAAGGGATCTGGCTGATAGTTTCACTAGGAGATAGTTCAGGCCTCCAAGCCATCATGGTTGTAATTCTATCAAAGACTGAGAGTCTTCAAGGGACTGTCTTGGCCCCAATCATCTGGGCAAGATTTCCAAGGCAAAACAAGGCCTGAGAAGGTGGATTTTAGCAAGCTGGTAACAAGAGTCAGCTTACCTGTGCTGAGATACCAAGATAATGGAAGTAAGACAAGGGGGGGAAGAATTCAGATCCTAGATTCAGGTGTTATTGTGGCTTCTTATGCAAAGTCCATGCCTCCAGGTACAGGCATCTGGGATCAGGTAAAGAATCTGATAAGGGGTAGACCCCACTCCTGTCAGCGATAACACCAACAGTGCCGAACTTTGAAAATCAATCATGGTCTTCCATTTCTTGTATTTTTTAGCTTGGTCGGCCCTGTGTCCTAAAAACCCCAGGACAGCTGCCTACTACAGGGCCAACCTCTATAGGAAGCCAACCCTGACTTTCTAAGAAGGGACAATGCAGAAAAACTGTTAACACAAATTCTATACCCTGTGAATACTTTCATCCATTTCTCTCCTCTTTTGTCACTCTCAGAAATTCTCTCTCATACCCTTATATGCTTCTATGGCCCTGTTCTTCTTCCCCCAATTCATCTGGCTTTCCCTACTACCTTGGTAGGCAATATCTCTATGACACATGTTTAGTGTTTTAAGCCACTAATTGAGGTAATTCACTATGCAACATGACACTGAGGTAGGCACTACCCCAGTGGTCAAGATGAGAGACGGTATCTCTTGCCCTCAAGAAACTTACAGACTACTTATGCCCTAGTCTTTCCTTCACAATCATCAAAACATTGGCACCTGAGCACTATCTACTATTCCAGACTAAATCTTACATTTTCCAATAAATATCTACGGGGAGTATCATTCAATATCCCTGCCTCACAGCTCCTGAACCTCTTCAGACCCTATAATCTGCATCTTCTCTATTTCAGCAACTCCACTCCTGTGATCATGCTGTGATCTTGTCTTCACCTATATCCGGACCAACTGTAAAAAGTTTAACTCTAATATACAACTTTTTTTTTCCCCACAATGACTAGTTTTCCTCTCTTGGTTATTTCTCTACTCTTAGACCTGCTCTGACCTCCTTAAGAGATCCAGGTCCAAGGAGCTCTCCTGTTCCTTCCCAATCTATCAACCCCTTCCTAATTTTATTCCCTTCTTTACCCAGGTTAGATCCCATAGTCTATCACATAAACGCCTTTTCTGCCATGTAACCTTTCCTTTTTTGTCCCCAGACTTGGACATTTTCCACATCTATTGGTGCCCCACTCACCCTCCTCAGCATTCACCTGTATCTCCCCAAAGATTGCCTACAATGAATACCTGCACCTCCATCTCTGAAGACTTTTTCCTGGCTATGGAGAGACTCAGCCAGAGTATACAGGGCAAGTCAGAAGTGCTAAAGAGTTAATGACTCTGGAAGCAACTCTCAACTAATGGTGGGTGAGGAGATACAGAAACACCATGTTTGGCAGCCACAGCTGATCCTTACCATTGACCAGATGACCTACTTGTGATGGTCATCTTTGCCTCTCATTTCTGTGGCCAGCCCAAGGAATGTCCTCACTCACCCTCAGTGCATCTTTTTCTGCTTGACAGATGAAGTGGGGAAAATCTCGGAGGAATGTCATTAAATTCCTTTCCCATGCTCCTCCCCTGCCTTAAAAAAAAGAGAGAGAGAGAGAGAAGAAAAAGTCTCCCTTGCTTCTTTCTCTCACTCATTTCCAGGAAAATGTGTCCCTTCTATCTGCAGCTAATCTTTCACCAGGACTCTGGATCCCACCACCCCCTGCCTTCATTACTAAAGGTCTCAAATCGCCCCTGAACTGACACATGTGATGAAAACATCTCAACTGTCATTGTAATTTACCTCCTGGCAGCACCTGCTGTGGTTGACCGCTTCTGAAACTATTTCTTCCTAAATGTCTGTGACATTACTGTCTTGCAGTTTTCATTCTGCATCTCTGATCACCCCCTGTGTTGCTACTAATCAGACACCTCTTAAATGTCTCTCCACGTACTTCCATCCTCATGGCCAGTACCATCATCTCAAACCGAGGTCACTAGGTGATTCTTCTACTGGCCTCCTCCGCCCCACCTCACTCTCCAGTCCAAATCTATTCTCTAGACCATAGCCAGGGTATTCTCTCTTTTATCAGGTCATTGCCCAGTTTAAAATCTATCAGTGACTCCTCATCAGTTGGGCCTGATGGATGTCAAGATTAGCAGAAGAGATAGGAGTTGTTAAAGCTGGTACCCTCCCTCCCCCCTGCTCTGCCTTGAACACGTGTGAGGTTTTTCCACTGGGGAACTGCTATATCTCTCTTGGAAAAATCTCACCACAGTTGTGCTTGAATACCAGGACTTTTAAACAAGCCCATCTGACTTTCTAACCCAGCAACAAGTGTGGAACACTGCATATGTTGAATCATCCTTTAGTCTTGATCTCTCGCTCACTTCTAAGCCCTAAGCCCTGCACATCAGCTGCAACTTTCTGAAACCACTACCCCCAGATTGATATTGATTGACAACAATTGATACTATAGTTGTTAAACATTAATTAGGCTCCATGCTCAACGTGGAGCTTGAACTCACAACCCTGAGATTAAGAGTCACATGCTCTACCCACTGAGCCAGTCATGTACCCCTCAATGCTCATGTCTTTTAAGTCTGCAAGAGGAATCATATGCTACACAGAAAAGTAAATTCGAAAATAAATAAAAGTTCATATTTTTCCTTTGATTTTGACCACCAAGAATTTCAAAATTAAATCTGTGTTTTAACTCCATAGGCATCCAAAATCCCTTTCTGTGGTATCTACAAAACTTTGTCCTTACTTTCAATTTATGTCTTGATCTTAAAGTCTTATTTGGATTTTCTCCCTGATATGTTAGTTTTCTATTGCTGCATACCAAATTACCACAAATTTAGTAGCTTAAAACAACATATATTTATCATCTCTACTTCTGTAGGTCAAGAGTTGGGCAGAGCTTAGCTAGTTCTGTTCAGGGTCTCACAAAGCTGCAAGATAGGTTATGACTGGACTGTATTCCTTTACGGAGCTCAAGATCACATAGTTGTTGGCAGAATTTAGTTTTGTGCAGATGCAGGACTGAGGTTGCCACTGTATTGCTGGCTGTCAATCAGGGGCCATCTCAGCTCCATGGAGGTTCCTCTTAATTCCTTGCCACATGGTCCTCTCAGACCCTCTTACCCCATGGCCGCTTATTTCTTTAAAAGCCAAAAGAGAGCTTCCCCAGTCTGCAAAGACAGTCTTAGAAAATGTCCCATAACCATGGAAATGGCTATGCTATCACTTCTGCCATATAAAATAACATAATCAAGGGAATAACTATCCCATTATAGCCACAGATCCTACTCATACTCAATATAATGGGAATGTACTCCAAGGGGCAAGAATCTGATGGGCCATTTAGAATTTGGCAAGCCACATCTAATCTTAAATTTTTATTTATTATGTAAGAATTTTTTTTTTGCATAACTCTATGTTATTCTGAAATGTATCTAAAAATTGGGGGGAAGCAAGTTATATAGAATCTTAAGAGAACATCTCACATTGTATGGTCGATTGATTCTAAAAATGGCCCAACTCAATTGTTCCCTTCCCTGTACCCGTACCTGATGCAATGTGACACTGAAGCTCATCCCAGAGATTTTGAGACTGTCGTGTCTTGCTTTGGCCAACAGAATGCAGCTAAAGTAACAGTATGAGAATATGGAGCCTAAACTTGAAGAGTAACTGCATGTATTTGTTCTGTCTTGAAACCACACCATTGCCATGGTAACAAGCCCAGAACTGCCTGCTAAAGAATCACATAAGCTGTGGAGCAAAGATAAGCTCCCATCTTGGTGAGTCCTAGACCAGCTGGCCCCTAGCTGAGCTACCAACTGACCATAGACCTATGAGTGAGTTACTCAAAACTAGCCAAGCCTGTTCCAGATTAGCAGAACTTCCCTGTCAATCCATAAACTCATAAGAAATAGCACAGGACTGTCATTTTAAGCTACTAAAATTTGAAGTTGTTTGTTATACAGCAATAGCTAACTGATGTATGTGGGGAAAGGCAACATACAAAGGACTTGGCTGTGTAGCGGAAGTAAAGTATCCTAAAAAGGCATAATTCATTCACAGTACCCTCAAATTTCTGTGTTTCATATAAGAAATCACTACTGCTGATGATGGGATGTTTTCAGTCTGTGTGTCTAAGTAATCTTCATTCAAAAGACTGATGTGTGACCTGCAGTTCTTTCTACAATGAATAGAGCAATAAAGAGATAGAGAAATCAAATAGCAAAAAAAAGAATTCTGCTGTGCTGTTCTAGACACAGCTGCCCTAATAGAGAAATGTGCAGTTTCTACTTTCCTTGCAGTTTTTCGGTTCAGAATTACTTTAAAATAAATCCCAATGAAAGCAGTAATCAATTATGTTGAGAAGAAAACAAAGTTTGATCTGAAAATACTAACAGAATCTAACATTTTAGAAATAAATTACTGTGTCATGTCCTGTGGCAACATTGTATCAAATTGCTTAAAGATAAATTGTACCATCAACTCCTGGGTGTCTGCATGTGGATTATCTTTTTTTGTAGATTATCAAGGGCAAACATTTAATTTCAGGTTTTTATCCCTCTTCTCCTCAGTGTATTCTCTACACATTTCTGAATACCATCAGTCATAGCAAGGTAAGGGGACAGAAGTTTAGTGAAATATAATGATAATTCACTTATATTGCATTCTACAAGAACAGGTGTTCAATATAAGTAAATTTCCAAGATAGCCTAAAAGTTATCCAAGTACCCTTGTTTTTTAAAAACCTGTAACCATTCTGGGGCACCTGTGTGGCTAGGTTGGCTAAGCATCCGACTTCAGCTCAGGTCATGATCTCCTGGCTCATGAGTTCAAGCCCCGCGTTGGGCTCTATGCTGACAGCTCAGAGCCTGGAGCCTACTTTGGATTCTGTGTCTCCCTCTATCTCTCTACCCCTCCCCCAGCCATGCTCTGTCTCTCAAAAATAAAAAAAAAAAATGTTAAAAAAAATTAAAAACCTTTAACCATTCTGATATAAATTTTTCTTTTTTTCTTTTTATTTTTTTAATGTTTATTCAGTTCTGTGAGAAAGGGAGACAGAGACAGAGCATGAGTGGGGGAGGGGTAAAGCAAGGGAGACACACAATCTGAAGCAGGCTCCAGGCTCTGACCTATCAGCACAGAGCCTGATGTGGGGGTTGAACTCACAAACCACGAGATCATGACCTGAGCCAAAGCTGGTCACTCAACGAACTGAGCCACCCAGGTGCCCCTCTGATATAAATTTTTCTAAAGCATATTTTACATTTTCCTTCCTTATGAAACAGAATGTGCTTTACTCCTTAAACCTTTATTGTACAAGTTACTCTAGTAGATGTTAAAAGGAGGCAAAGGTGAATCACAGGAGATTCCAACCTCAAGTGGCTTACAATTGAAGGAAAGAGAGTGGATACTAAGACCTGTACATAGATTATTCTAATGGTGAGGTCATGAGAATGGTAAAGAAAAGTGAGATATAAATTTTAAAAAATATATTGAATGTATTTAGTGACAAGAGATAAGGTTTTGTGGAGTTGGATCTGAGAACAAGAGAGCTGGGACCAGGTGCAAAGTACTAAAAACTCAGCAATCGAGATATTTAATAGTTTCATGTATAATTTTTAAAAGTCAAAATCAATGCAAAAATATCTATAATGAACAAAATGCTGAAATAGTAAAGAAAGACTGGGTTGGTAGCAGTACCATGCAAAGCCATATTGGAGTCTGAGGCCACAGGAAAAATCAGTAGACGACTATTTGAGTTGGTGTCTGTTTAGATGGAAACTAAAACGGGTTACCAACCTTTAAGTTGTAAGTCAGAATATTGGGTCAGAACTGTACTGCTCTAATAACAACATAAATGTGTTTTTCTCTACAGTTTCTGCTTAAGACAGCTCTTGAGGCAGCCTGGGGCATCTATCTGCATTGGAGGGGATTAGGATTGTTAAACAGGAATGCAAAGAAAAAGAAAGCTATAGCTTTCAGCTATAAGTAACTTGGAAAATAGAATTTTAAATATGCAGCTAGACTTAAAAGTTAGGCCTTGTCAACAGAATAGGAATTTCTAAGTTCCCTTATCTCTACCCTTTTAACTTATCAAGAGAGAGCTGACTCTGTATAAAGTCTCAGAGTGTTTTCCACAGTGAAGACAAGTATCCTTCTACATTTGGCCAAGGCCATGGGAAAAGAGGATGCCCTAGGTAATGAGGTTATTATATATAGGAAATGAAAAGCCCAATACTTGCTGCTTCTCATACAAAGGGAGAAACACAAGAGGAAGAAGATGATCTCTTTTGGAAATGGCATGTTTGAGAGTTGAAGGAAATGAAGACCAGAGGGGATTTTTCCAAATGCAATTTTAAGGCATGGGAAAACACTGCCTCACAGGGTTCCCTGACTGCGGCTTCAGATACAGCCCCATTAAAGTCAAACAAGAACAAGATTAGGCGGAGTGAGAGCCAGGGTTAATTTTTTCTGAGTCTAAGTAAGGTATGGATAGAACTTGAAAGTTCTTCCATGCCCCCAAGAGGAGATGGAAAAGAAACTGAGATGAGAGTCAAAGGGCTTTCTGGAAATGACCATGACAAAGGACAAGGTCACCACATGGCAGAGACCATGTGGTAAAGTGCCTAAACCATGACCAGGGGAGGGTGTGCCAATGTGAACCATGGCAAGGCCAAATAAATAAGTATGCTTGTAGGTGCACAGGTTATACAGTGGATGGTCACATGTGGGAGATTTCCAGGTCCTAAGTATTTCCTAGACTCTCAGTTACACAAGCTACCCTTTTATCAGTTTGTGTGATTTAGTCTCTTCTCTTGGCCTACCATGTAGACAAATGACAATTCTACAGAGATCAGATGAGCCAGAAGACACGATGAGATGGACACTGTCAGTGCTGTGCCCAGACCCTCTTGGGTCCCTTTACAGGTTCTGTGTGCACCAACACCACCCCCCACCTCCCAACACACACACACACGTGCTTTTGCTTCCAATGCCTATACCTGAGACTCTTCTTTGGAGGTACACAATTAGGCTACCAAAGCAGCTTTATGCACCTGTCCCCTAGAGCTAGAAGTGTCATGGGAGTAGACCTTAGGCAATGATTGATAAGGGAGAGGGTTATGTGAAGGGAATAGGAAAGTCCAATCTTTCACTTCAGGTCCTTAAAATGGAACTGCTGTGAGAAATAATTTAAGACTACAGAGTTCCCCTGCAGGATCAGGTTGAAGTTACCATCCACCTGCTTTTGCCTGAAATTGCACCCTTATTTGGTGGGCTCCTCCTTCTTCTCTCTTACTGGTTTCTCCTGTTTATTATAGTTGCTCTCATGCTTTTTGAGTTTCCTAGATAAATGCTTAATTAATTTATTTTTGTCCTTTTCAGTATAACATTTAAGTCTATGAATTTTCCTCTTAGTGCAGTTTTGATGTAACGTTGTGAATTTCGATATAATGTTAATGTATTTCTAAATATTTTGTAATGACTGGCTTGATTTTCCTCTTTGATCTGAAAGATAAAATGGAAGACTGTCTTATCATGTGTTTAAATTTCTACTTGGTTAAATAGAAATAAATGTCCACATAAAAACCTGTACATGAGGGGCGCCTGGGTGGCTTGGTTGGTTAAGCGTCCGACTTCGGCTCAGGTCATGATCTCACCGTCCGTGAGTTCAAGCCCCGCGTCGGGCTCTGGGCTGACGGCTCAGAGCCTGGAGCCTGCTTCAGATTCTGTGTCTCCCTCTCTCTCTGTCCCTCCCCTGTCCATGCTCTGTCTCTCTCTGTCTCAAAAATAAATAAACGTTAAAAAAAAAATTTTTTTTAATAAAATAAAAAAATAAATAAAAACCTGTACATGAATGTTCATAGCAGCATTATTCATAATAGCCAGAAACAAGAAACAACCCAAATGTTCATCAACTGATGAATGGATAAATGAAATGTATTATATGTATATAATAAAATATCATTTAGCAATGAAAAAGAATGACCTACTAATACATGCTGTAATATGGATGAACCTTGAAAACAATTCCCATAAGTGAAAGATATCTGTCACAAATGACTGCATGTTGTATGACGATCAAATGGGGCAAATCCATAGAGACATAAAGGAGATGAGTGGTTGCCAGGACTGGGGGAAGGAGAGAATGGGGAGTGACTGATAATAGGTATAGGGTTTCTTTTGGGGGTGATGAAAATGTTATGAGATTAAATAATGATAACGGTTAAACAACACTGAATACTAAAGACCACTGAATTGTACATGTTAAAAGTAAATTTTATGTTTTTTTGAATTATATGCCAACAAAGTTATTATTTTAAAGATACTGTTGTAGCACAAAATGTTAAAAAAAAATTGGATGCTCCTATATCCATATACTATATCCATATATCCTATATCCATAAGTTGCTTGTTTCTATATCCATATCCAGAAAAAATATATAGATAAAATTTTTTAAATATAGCATCCATACATGAAAGTATACAAAGAGGTGTACATCTGGATAAATTTTCTAATGATGAACACAGCAGTGAATGACTACCTAGATTATATAAAGGACTTTTCTATCACCAGCACCTTAGAGGCCCCCTGATTACTCCCTCCAGAGACTACTTGGGAGAATCCTCATCTCAAAGTCTGCTTCTGAGAAGCCCAACATAAGACAGTGTGGACTCAAGGATCCTTTGTTTTTGCCCTGATCCAAACATCCAGAAGCCATTCTTGGGAGAAGAGAGGAAGAAAAAGAAAATACAAGAGTCTAAGCTTTTACCAGAAGGAACTATAATTAGAAGTTATACTCTGTGGGGGTGCCTGAGTGGCTCAATCAGTTGAGTGTCCAACTCTTGGTTTCAGCTGGGGTCATGGTCTCTCATTTCGTGGGTTCAAGCCCTGCATTGGGCTCCATGCTGACAGTGCAGAGCCTGCTTGGGATTCTCTCTCTCTTCCCCTCCCCCACTCACTCTCTCTGTCTCTCTCAAAATGAATAAACTTTAAAAAAAGAAGTTATACTTTGTGTGTGTGTGTGTGTGTGTGTGTGTGTTGTGACACGATTTTTTTTCTTCAAATTTTTATTTAAATTCTAGTTAATTAACATGCAGGGCAATATTGGTTTCAGGAGTAGGATTTAGTGTTCATCACTTACATACAACACCCAGTACTCATCATAACAAGTGCCCTCCTACTACCCATAATCCATCTAGCCCATCTTCCACTCACCTCCCTCTGTCAACCCTCAGTGTGCTCTCTATCGTTAGTGGTCTCTTGTGGTTTCTTTCCCTTTCCCCTTTTCCCCCCTCCCATATGTTCATCTATTTTGTTTCTTAAATTCCACACATGAGTGAAATCATATGCTATTTGTCTTTCTCTGACTGACTTATTCTGCTTAGTAAAATGTACTCTAGCTCCATCCACGTCATTGCAAATGGTAAGATTTCATTCTTTTGATGGCTGAGCAATATTCCATTATATAGATAGATATAGATATACAGATATACCACATTAAGGTTTTTTTTTCATGTTTATTTATTTTGAGAGAGAGAGAGAATGCACGAGTGTGTGCACATGAGTGTGCGAGCAGGGGAGGGGAAGAGAGAGAGGGAAAGAGAGAATCCCAACACATGTCTCAGTCCCATGAACCATAAGATCATGACCTGAGCCAAAACCAAGAGTCGGACACTTAACCAACTGAGCCCAGTTGCTCCAAGATTTTTTATTAATCTCTACACCCAATGTGGGGCTCAAACTCATAACCCCAAGATCAAGATCTGCATGCTCCACTGACTGAGCCATCCAGGCACCCCTGGAAGTCATGGGAAGGAAATGACTGAAATAGTAGTGAGTGGACATCATCACAGCTATTCAAGGATCAGGGGACCATGAGGAATGTCAAAGCAGATATAGCGACATAAAGCAACCACCAGTTCTCTGCACATTTGACACCAGGAAAGTTCATCAGGTAACCCTATCAGAGAGATACTGTATGTAAAACACAGAGCTCAGTGACTGACACATAGCTGTGCACCCACTGACGGTAGTTATAAGCATTGTCTTGTACTGTGACCTTAGAGAAGTAATTTAACTTCTCTTGGCCTTTAAGTCCTCAACTATAAATAAAAGGAAAAGATGCTGAATTATATGTGGTTTTCACATCAATGGTAATCTAATTGTAGCTGGTTCAAAGAACTTCCACTTTCACATCAGAAAAGGCAAATATTCATCCATATAAATGACCAGCACAGCATAGATTCCAGCTGTAGAGAGGCCGTGATGGAGACACCTGCAACAGGCTTCCAGAAGGCATAGAAAGGCGTCAAGTTCCCCTGTGGCCTTCGGCTGCCTAGAACTCTCAGGGTGCTCTTTGAGGAGGCAAATCAGTCCCTTGGTGGAAGAATATGCTCAGCTGTCCCTTTGACAATAAGCTACCCCCTATCTTGTGAAAAAGACGTGGACTTGGTCAGTTAGAAGCCAATAGTTAAAGAGGGCTACTTTAAAAATACAACAATCTAAAATGCTGTAGTGAAATAAGCTGGGTGAAAAGGAGACTAGTGGTAATGAATCTCATGTTGGTGAGATTGCTCCTACAGTTGAGTATTCAGTCCTGACATTGTCAAATTTTATAGGGTGGTAAAACCCACCTCAACAGAAGAATGAATTCAAAGCTCCTTTGAGTAATATTGAAGATCAATCATGATCTGGTTCTTTATACTCCTCCAAAGTCATTTCCCACCAATTCTGTGTGTTGTTGGATCATAGAATATTGCTCTGCTCTTCTCCCAAAACATGCCCTGTGTTTTTGCACCTGCTTTCCCTATTTGGGACTTTTTATGTATTTTATATTCAAGAATTCCTATTTTGCTTGAAGGGGTCAGACTAGCTTAATAGCCAAATGGGTTGGATCATATTTTTTAAAAATACAGCTATAAAAGACAGTTTGAGGGATAATTGGAGAATTTGAATATGGCCTGGATATTAGATCATAGTAGGAAGTATTGCTAATGGTATAATGGTTATGTAGTAGAATGCCTCTACTTTTAAAAGATGCACATGAATTATTTAAGATGGAATGCTTGATGTCTATAACTTACTTCCAAATGGATCAGAAATATGTCAAGAGAAGATAAAGCCAGTATAGCAACATGTTAACAATTGTTTTATCTACATGGTAGGTATTCAGATGTTCCTTGAGTTGTTTTTTTCAAACCTCCTTTATGTTTAAAATTTTTCATAATGAAATTTGGGGGACAGAGGAAACTAAAGTAAGGTCTTGGTATTATCCTAGCCCAAATGTAAGTAACATGTGGATTTTTTTTAAGTAATTACCTTAGATGTTGTCTCCTCAGCGATGCCGTCTTCAACTTCTGCATTGTGGGCTCACATCCTACCCCAGCACAAGTACCAGGATAAGGCATTCTTGTTGACACATATGCAGTAGGATAATTTGTCAACTTATTGTTTGTATTTGGTTCCCACTGGTTTTCCCCTCTCTCACTTCTCAGACACAAGCAGGACTCAAGAGACTTTGGCCCAAAGTGCCAAACTTGGGAAACAGCTTGTTAAACTGTAGAGTCCTACTTTAAGTGTGTTTAGTCAAGTTACTTGTATAAAAAATTACTTCTATTAGAGTTCAGAACCCCAGCACTGGAAACTAGTCATGGATAGCTTTATGAAAAAAGTGGTTAAAAAGAAGCATCTTGAGAAGCAAAAACCCAATTTGGATTTGGGAGAAGGTATTCCTGATAGGATATAAATATGGCTTGAATAAATATGGGGAAGACAGAATGGCCAAAGTCTGTACAGCAATGGACAGAATTCATTCATTCATTTAGCAACAATTTATTGGTACTTGCTGTGTACAAAGCAATGTGCTAAGGACCTAGGGTAAAACAATAAGCAAAACAGACCATGTCTAAAGTCCTAGATTAGATGTCAGCAAGTCTCAGAGCTGTGGACAAAATAAAGTCCACCACCTATTTTTGTAAATAAAGTTTTATTGAAACACAGTCACTTATATTTGCTTCCATTTTGTCTGTGGCTCTTGCACTACAATAGAAGGGTTGGGTAGTTGTAACAGAAACTTATGGTCCACAAAGTCCAAATTATTTATTATTTGGCTCTTTACAGGAAAAAAAATGTGTTGACTCTTGCCTTAGAGCATACAGTATTGTGGAGAGACAGATATTAGTTAAATAACTACAAATAAATTAAAAGTTAACTTTGATAAGGGCCATGGGAATACGTAATAAAGGAACTTAACCCAATCAGAACAATGAGAAGATACCCTAAGGAAAATAAAAATTGAGGTCAAAGCTAAAGGTTGAGTAGGAGCTGACCAGATGAAGCAGAAACAGAAAAACACCATATGCAAAGGCCCTATGGGAATATGGTAAATTTGAAGGAATAAACAAACCTCACTGTGGCTACAGTTCAAAGCACAAGGGGAACATGGTACAGGTTGAGACTGGAGAGGAAGGCAAAGGTCAGACTACAAAAGACCTTGCAGGCCAGGTTTGGAGGTTGTCTTTCAGCTTAAAGAGATCTATTGATCTCTTAAAGCAGGTGAGTGATATGATCCATTACATTCTAAAAACATTGCTCAAGCTTCGTATGGAAGAGATAGGAGTGGTGTCTTGTTACTCTTTGCCTAAATCACTGCTTTGTTATCCTGCTTTGCCACTCAGAACCACAAAGACAGGCGACCATGATTTTACCAAACTACCCAAGAATTGTATGTTGTCTCTGAATCTTAGCCTCACAGCTCTTTTCATCTGATGTGTCCCTAGCTGCAGCCTGGGACAGTTTTGCTTTAACCCAAGTGGGTATTTCCGGGCTCAAGTGGCCACAGGAAAGATACCCTGTGTTATATCCTAATGGCCTATTGGACCAACACAATTGCCTTACACCATACCAACCCAGAATTTAGCACTTGAGCTTCCCCTGCCTGCCTTACCAATTTCCTGCAATTGGCCCACTGCCACTGGGTTTTTGGAGTTTCCAGGCTCTCAAGTCTCAGTGTAGCTCATGCAAATGTTTACTCAGAGCTCCTGGCTCACCTGCTTTTACAATTCAATGACTTTCAGCAGACATCAATACTACCAATTATCAAACCCCTGCATCCTCTGCAACACTTGTGACCACAGTGAATTGCTCTGGCATCTATCCACTTATGCAATCCATGGAAGTCATCCATGACACCTCTCTCTATCTCACAGCCAACCCATCACCAAGTTCCATCCATTGTAGGCATAGCTCTTGAATTTGCCCACTCCCCATCTCCATAGATTAACTGACAACTTTATATCTTGTTCATGTTTCGCATCCATTGGGGGTCAGCTGTGCTCTGCTGCATGCTGTCTTCACTCTGTGACCCACACTGAGGGAGCAGCCTCTATTCAGAAAATTGCTGGTGGTGTGGCAGATAACAGAGAACATGTGAAGCTCTTGCTGTTCACAAATGCCCACATCAAACATCAGTGCTATTGGGGAAGTCTTGTGTTTGCAGTCTTCTGACCCCCAGTGAATAACACAAGGCTCCCACTTGGCCTGTAACACTTCCTTACCAAGAGATAATGAGCCCACAAAACCTATGCTGGGTTTATCGCCTTGAATGGGAATATCTTCCCTTGTTTCAGGCTCAATACTGTTCCTTTGTTCCACTTAAAGTGTGTACTTCAAGTGGCACCAACTTCACCACAATCTCTGTCCTCCATGGGGAGGGCAGTAGGGGTCCTTCCACTACAGCACAAGAGGGCTGTGCCTCGGTGAATTTCCCTGCTTGGCCCCAGGAGAAACTCACTGGCCATGGGGGGACAAGTAGCCACTATTCAAAATGATCTTGCTTTTCTCTTCTCTATGTAAGTAGAGCATCATTCCATCCAGCGCTTGATGTTGTTATGTTTTCCTTGGCAGTTCTGAGAACAAGATGCAGTAGGCAGAAGTCTTTAGAGTCCTCTTCGGGGATTGATAACCGATGTATGGTGTTCTACTCCCCTGGGATTGGTAACTGGTGCAAGCTACCAAGCTCGACAGCTACCCTCCTTCCACCATTTTATTGGTCAAAGCAAGTCACAAAGCCATGCCTGAGTTCAGCAATACAGGGATGTATACTCTTCTCTCAGGAAGAAGACATATAGATAAGAGTTGTGGCCTGAGCTTTGGAGACAACATACAAGTCCCTCAGAAGTCTAGTAAAATCATGGTCCCCATTTTGGGGTCTGAGTGGAAAAACAGGTTAACAAAGTAGGGATTCCGGCAATGAGGAACATGACAAGGGACAGTCATTGGAATGAATTAAAGAGAAAAGAGAACTACGTCAGGAAAAGAGCCCCAACATGACCTACAATCACGATAGAAATGTGAGAATAGGAGCAACCAAAAAGGAAGAATTAACAGAACTGATGGGTAACCCAATACAACTGGTGAGGGAGAGAAAGTGTTAGCGACAACAAATACACTGAGCTCTCTAGGAAAGTGCATTGTGATAACTTGTTGACTTTGTTGACTCAGCAAAGCTGGAACTAAATTTCCCAACATTCTCTTTTCTCTAAAATTCCAGGCTAGCATTTGCCACGAGAGATCTTTTGCATGAAATTTGAAAGAAGTGAAGCAGCAGCTATACATTTTTACCCACTGGAGGTCAGTGCAAGGTGCTGGAGCTCGTGGCAGTTCATGCACACTGTCACTGATCTACACAGGGTAGCACCAACTGGAAGCTCCTCCAGCTCCCACCAAATATCTTCCTTCAGCTTCTCTGAGTGCTCTCTCTCAGAAGAGCACACCTCTGTCTGAGGCAAAAGGCACCAGCTTCCCCCACAGGACACCCATAGTGCCAAGGTTGGAGTTAGAGGTGGAAATAGATTTGCATCCATCCTCATAGATTTCAGATTGTCTTTGCTCTTGTCCACTTCCACCTGTCCTTCTTGATGGTCTGGTTGACCTATAACAACCTCAGGTCCAACACCCTCGACTGCCCTACCAGCTCCCACAGGGGTAAGTGTAACTGCCTTAGTAAGTCACGCACAGCAGCTCTGTTTTTCCCATTGATCCTGACAGAACATGCACCTTAAGGCCTTTTATGTGATGACAATGCTCAGCCTTAAAGTGTGGGGTTTTCTCTGTCTTTTTAAAGAATGCTCTTCATGGGGTGCCTGGGGAAACTCTTGATTTTGGCTCAGGTCATGATCTCACGGTTTGTGAGTTTCAGCTCCACATTGGGCTCTGCATTGACAGTGTGGAGCCTGTTTGGGAATTTCTGTCTCCCTGTCTCTCTGCCCCTCCCCTACTCACTCTCTCTCTCTCTCCCCCTCTCAAAATAAATAAATAAACATTAAAAAAAAGAATGCTCTTCATTACAAAAGAAAGAACTAAGAGTCTAAGTGAACTCACCTGTGGAAAGTCACAGAGATGATTGGGAAGTGCGTGCCCACTTACTCTGCATCTGTTAATGTAGTCCTTATGTAATGACATATATATGCTATCTACTCAACCTTTCTCCTATGACTCATGAAGACAAAAACAGTTGCAGGAGACCTTGACCAAGGCTTCACAAAAGTCTCGCCAAAAGCAAAGAAAATGTAATCAACTCCTTCTTCCCACTCAGGTTTATCTCTCACTGCAGACGTAACTCCCAAGACTTCCCTCTGCAACCCACCCCCACCTTCCCAGCACGAGTTCCTTGCCGCCAACTGGACACAGAAGATGGCCAGGTTCAATGCTGACTTGCACTTCCCTTTCAGGAAGCGCTTACTGTCCTTCACCCTCCCTGGATATTCAACGTCCTGTTCAACATCCAGACCCCTACTATCAATACCAGTGATAATTTATGTGTCTCCCAAACAGTTACAGGTGTGACATGCATAGTTCACCCACCATTCACCAACTTAGTGTGCACTACAATTCTACCACCCTTTCTTCAGGACCCTGAAGCCTCCATCTGCCAAGTCAGAGGAATCCAGTTTGTTCCAGAAGCTGTTCTTCCCTAGCATGTGCAGAGAGACTCACGTATATTCCGGATCCTGGGTTTTGTTTTGTTTTGTTTTGTTTACTGTGTGTTAATGGGGCAGAAAGTCAAACACCTTACTAAGATGTCTCACGAAGTAACTTGGATTAATGGGTGGAGAGCTAAAATCGTCCAGGCAGTTCAGCAAGGTGGTATTCTGGGATCTCTACCTTGGGCACACAGTGACATGAATTGGGGGAGGTCATCCAGTCATGAATATATTCTACCAGGGCCATGGGAACTAACCAGCTCCAGGCTCCAGGACTGGGGCTTTAAAGGGGAAGTCCACCAGCTGAATCCTAGTATACAAAAAGCTACACGTGGGCTGATGCTGTATTCAGGGCATCCAGATTGGTAGGTTAAGAATAGTAGTTAACCGATGTTGTTAAGATTCACTCTAAGCCCTGTCCATTGGTGAGCATGGACTTCCCAATACATCACCAAGCTTGGTTAGGTTCAGTTCAGGAGTAGGGTTGACTTGAGTCTGCAGATTGAAGGCCTTTAGTACCTGCTGCTAAGCAGAAATAGGACAGGTAAGATACAAGGCTACAGATAATGATTTTTCTGTGATGGGTAATGGTTGGATTATTCTCCTCTAAAGAGGTTAAACATTCCAGTGGCAGACATTAGAGACAAGGCAGGTCCTCAGACAAGAAAGTGGAAGTGTGAAGGTGAATCTAGCTCCAGCTCTTAAAAAGGGAAGGTTTCTAGGCCTGGGCTTCTTCCTAGTATATGTTAGAATGATTATTGACACCTTGAGAAAGAGAGTAGTCTGGAAGGTCTGAAGAGCAGGCCATGTTTCAGACACCAGATATGTGGCTTCATAGTACTCTTACTATTTATTACTATTTGATTCCCTTTGTTACCTTTTATCTGGTACAATGGTTCTCACCTTGGCTGCATGTTAGAATTTCCTGGCAAGCTTTCAAAACTACCTCCCCTCTAAGCTGCTCTTGAATGAATTTAATTAGAATCTCTGAGGGTGGGGCCCAAGCATGATATATTTGGTACCTATCCCTACCTAATGTTTGTGTGTGTTCGTGTGTGCGTGTACAAATGCACATACATGTGTAAATATAAAATTGGTGTATATATATATATATATATGATTTCTGAATATGCATTGTGTTGTATATATATAATCACTGTGTGCATATATATAACCTATATATATATATATGATCAGCATATATAAGATATATATTTAATGAATATATTCACAAATGATTATATATATGTGTGTGCGCATATATATATATATATATATATATATATACACACACACACGCATATGTGTATGTGTTTAACACTGCAGGTGATTCTAATGTGCAGCCAAAATCAAGAACTGCTTTTGTAACCTTTCTTGGATGTACTCTGATCCTGCCTCAACTTTGCTACTGAGACAATGTGAGGCACATATGCAAAAACAGGATGATGATGACAGTGCTTTTACTGAGAAGAATGTTAAATAAGTTAGAGTGGCTAAACATTTGGGGTATAAGATCTAGTTTTGCCACCCCATATGAACACTGATAATTTCTACATATATCAATGGTTTTCTAAAAGACAGACATAAGGTTTCTTGGAGCAACTCTCTAAAAATGACTTGATTTGTTTCAATAATTCTATGATAATGTATTTTTAAAATTTATTTCCACCACGGGTTGTCAATATTTTAAAGAAAAGGTATCTAACGTCTGGTTTCCTTACAAGGTAACACATGATATTTAGGGGATGGTAAGAATCTCCTCAAAGAATCTCAGCTAAACAACATGTATAGCTGTATAAGACCAGTCCCTTTCCTTTGCACTTATCATCCTAAATAATAGCTTATATTTAAATTCTTCATTCATAAGCTGGAATTCTCACTTTAAAGATTCACACTGGTTATAGTTCATGCAATATATGACTATAACATAAGGTGAGTGGTTTTTGCTTAAAAGTATCTCCTGATGATAGCTGCTAAAGAAATAGTTTGGAGAGTTTTCTTATTTGCCTTTGAAGATAGTCAGTGAATATAATATATATTCAAGATTTTTTTTTTAAGTTTATTTATTTTTGAGACAAGAGAGAGGCAGAGAGACAGGGAGACAGAGGATCCAAAGCGGGCTCTGTGCTGACAGCAGAGAGCCTGACATGGGGCTCAAACTCATAAACCATGAGATCATGACCTGAGTCAAAGTCAGATGCTTAACCAACATCTGGTTGAGCACCTGAGCAACCCAGGTGCCCCTGATTTTTTTTTCTTTAAATTAAATTCTACATTTCCTTTTTGGATTTTTTTTTAATGGAGAAAAAAAAGTTGTGTTTTGTAGATGGAATCCATAAATCAATTTGATATATTTTTTAAGTTATATACTTTGGGGATATTTATCTGTTATAGTAACGATTCTCAAAAACATTTTTCCAGCTTTATTGAAATATAAGTGGTATATAACATTATATGAGTTTAGCGTACATGTAAAGATTTGATACATGTATATACATTGTATCAACACACATTTGAACATGTTTGAACTATGTGAGTACCTTTATATGTGGATTTTTTTGATATGGTACAGTACTGGTAAATTTATTTCTCTTCCTTATGATTTTCTTAATAACATTTTCTTTTCTCTAGCTTACTTTATCACAGGAATTCAGTATATAACATATAAACTATGTGTTAATCAACTGCTTATGTTATTGGTAAGGCTTCTGGTCAGTGGGAGGTTATTAGTATGGTAGTTTTGGGGGAATCAAAAGTTATATACAGATTTTCAACTGCAGAGGAGGTCAGTGCCCCAACTCCTGTGTTGTTCTAGGTTCAGATGTATTATGAAATAATTACCACAATAAAGTTAGTTAACACCTCATCACCTCACATAGTTATCATTTGTTGTTTGTATCATGAGAACATTTAAGATTTACTCTTAACAACTTTTAAGTATACAATACAGTTAACTGTAACTATTCATTGTTAACTACAGTCATCATGCTGGTACATTAGATCTCCAGAACTTATTTACCTTCTAATTGGAACTTTGTACCCTGTGACCAATATCTCCTCTTTCCCTCCACCCCCAACCCCTGGCAACCACCATTCTGCTCTCTGTTTCTATGAATTCAGCTTTTTTAGATTCCACATGTAGTATTTGTCTTATTTCACTTAGCATAATGACCCCAAGGTCCATCCATGTAGTTGCAAAAGGCAATATTTCCTTCTCTTTTGTGGCTGAATAATATGTCAGGGTGTGTGTGCGTGTATGTGTATGTGTATGTGTATGTGTGTTTCTTCATCCATTTATCTATCAATGGACACTTACGTTGTTTCTATGTCTTGGATACTGTTAATAATGTTGCGATGGATATGGGAGCGCAGATACCTCTTTGAAATCCTGATTTCATTTCCTTTAGATAAATAGCCAGAAGAGGGATTGTTGTATCATGTGGTTGTTCTATTTTTAATTTTTTCAGGAACCACAATACTATTTTCTCTAAGGGCAGGGTTCTCTTTACCAAAAACATTTTAAAATCTACTCTTTATTAGTTAAAAAAAATCCACAAAGTCCTTATACCATACACAAAAGTTAATTCAAAATGGTTCAAAGGCCTAAATCTAAGAGCCAAAAGTACAAAATGCTTAGAAGAAGACATAGGGTCATATCTTCATGTTTAGATTTGGGGATGGTTTCTTGTATATGACACCAAAAGCACAGGCAGCAACAATAACAAAAAAGAGATAAACAGGACTTCATTAAAATTAAAAACTTTTGTGCATCAAAGGACACTATCAAGAGAATGAAAAGACAAACTACAGAATGAGAGAAAATATTTGGAAATAGCATATTGGGTAGAGTTTTAATATCCAGAATATATACAGAACTCCTACAGCTCAACAACAAAAAGACAAACCAATTTAAAAATGGGCAAAGGACTTGAATGAACATTTCTCCAAAGACAATATACAAATGGCCAACAAGCACATTAAAAAATGTCCATCATCATTAGTCATTAGGGAAATGTAAATCAAGACCACAATGAGATACCACTTCAAACTTAATAGGATGGCTATAAATTAATTAATGAATAAAAGAACAAACAACAGAAAATAAGTGTTGGCAAGGATGTAGAGAAATCAGGCCCTTGTAAATTGCTGGTGGGAATGTAAAACGATACAGTCACTTTGGAAAACAGTTCAATGGTTCCTCAAAACGCTACACATAGAATTACCACATGAACTAACAACTTCATTCCTAAGTATATGCCCCAAAAGAACTGAAAACAGGGATTCAAGAAGATACTTGTATGCCAATGTTCACTGCAGCACTATTCTCAATAGCCAAAAGGTAGAGACAATCCAAGTGTCCACTGACAGATTAATGGATAAGCAAAATGCAGTATCCATACAATGGAATATTATTCAGTCATAAGAATGAATGAAATTCTGTTACATGCTACAACATGGATGAAACTTGAAAACATTATGCTAAGGGAGAAAAAACAAAGAAAAATTATGCTAAGGAAGTAGGGAAGAAACACTATGCTCAGGAAAATAATCCAGACACGAAAAGGAAAATATTGTAAGATTCCACTTACACAAAATATTCAAAATAGGCAAGTTCATAGAGACAGAAAGTCGATTAGAGGTTACCAGGGGCTGAAGAGAGGAGGCACTGTGAGGTTATTCCTTAATGGGTACAGAATTTCTATTTGGGGTGATGAAATAATTTGGGGAACAGACAGTGGTAATGGTGGTACAACAGAGTGAATGTAATTCATGCCACCTAATTAATGTAAAAATGGTTAAAATGGCATTATGTCGTGTGTATTTTACCACAATAAAAATATTTTTTAAAAATCCATGAAACCAACTATTTTACTTACTAACTTCTCCCAGTTTCCACTGTCAGATAAATGTCACTGAGATTAATAAGAAATGTGAAGTTACTTTTGATGAGAGCAAGAAATGCATTACTAATTTATGCCAGACACCAAATACAGATGTTGTCAAAGTATAAATATTACCACCACATGGCATTAGTTCATAGGACACTCAGGAGACCACCCTGAATATGGGAACAAGGCTTCACAGACCACTGATCTAGAAGGAAATGTATTATGGAATATACATGCTCTGATTCTAGAAGGACAGATTTCCTTTTACCTTCTGATTTAATTTTCTCTTTAAGACAATCCTATTATATGTGGATTTATTATAGTTGAAATTAGTTTTTAAAAAGAAAATAAACATGGAAGGTAATGTGGATTTTGAGTAAGAAAATCAATTTAATTTGCCATTATTCAGAATTGGTGTTTTGAAGGAAAAAAAACATAAATTCTGACTATCTCTATGTTGTCAACCAGGTCATCATAAAACAGATTACTTAGACATTGCCCATAGATTCCAGTAAAATTTTGAAACATGGGAATACAGGTAACATTTTTTTTTGAATCATAGGTCTTTCTTTATGCTGAATATGTATTTGAGCATGCAAAAAAACAATGTATTTCAAAGCCCATTAGAAATTCAGATGCAGAATTTCCTTTCATCTGATCATGTAGAAGTGGATTAATACAGATAATATGAACAGAGAAAAATAAAAAAGATGTCATGTTGGATATTCAATAATCCATTACTCAAAGATAAAAGTTTTCTAATAGCCATTAAAAAGAAAATCAAAGAATATATAAATTTTAATTTAGCATAGCATTGCATCACATCACAGCTAATGGGAGGCTTCCAAAGCATCTAGCAACAGACGGATTACTGGTCATTTACTATGAATTTTAAAATGCCAAAGGTAAAGAAAATTGGACTGCTCCAAAAAGATTTTAAATAAAAAGAAGTTAAATTCCCCATAGTAAAAACCTTATGGAGAACTACTATAAATTTAGGCACTACTGAATAAAACTGTAGTTAAGAAAGCCAATTATTTTTATGGGAAAATAAATTTTCCTATGATAATTCAGATAAAACTGGAAAATGGATAACTGCCTTAATAAAAGGGAGAAAGAAAGCTCAACATAACAGCAGTTTATACAAAACAAGGAGTGATAATGAGGAAAGAGATAAGGAATATCTGTAAGGCATATTATGAGTATATAAATCTGAGAACGTGGGAAGTGTGGTAGATTAAGAGAGTGGAGATGGGGTTGAAATTTGAAATCTTCTTAAATAAGAAGTTTTTTTTTAAAGATGAAAGAGTGTGTCTACCTTAAAAGCGTGCATATGGAATCATCCAAATTTGGGGGAGGTCTAAAATAGGACCCATGTGTCTATGTTTCTGTAAACACATTTCATTGTGGAGGACTCAATCCCACTTTTAAGTCACTGTGTTTTACTGAATTGCTCCTAAATAATTAGCCAGTCCTGTGAAAAAAACATTTGCTTACATTAGTCAGGACTCTCTTAATTATAAATGACAAAGACTAACTTAGTTGGCTTAAGCAAATGAGCAGGCTAAGTTGGTTACCATAGCTGGGCAAAAATATAGATACTGACCTTATAGATTGGTGATCTGGATTTACCACTGTCCTGGGTTTTCTTTCTGTTTCTTCTTATCTCTAATCTTAGCCTCTAATATCTGCACTCACCTCCATTTGGGGAGAATAAAGCTAAGCCAAGCCAAGCTGGGATTAACGAATTAGAAGCAAGAGAAAGAACAAGAGGAAAAGAATGTCTTTATGGCAAGGGAGTCCCCAGTTTTTTTTCCTTGTTTTTTTAATGTTTTACTTATTTTTGAGAGAGAGCACATGAGCACGGGAGGGGCAGAGAGAGAAGGGGACAGAGGATCCCAAGCAGGCTCTGCACTGACAGCAGTGAGCCCAAAGCAGGCCTCAAACTCACAAACTGTGAGATCAGGACCTGAGCCAAAGTCGGATGCTCAACCAACTGAACCACCCAGGTGCCCCAAGGGCATCCCCAGTTTCAAACTCTGAGATTCCCAGTACCAAGCAGGTTTTTGAAACTCTTCCTCTGGTTTTGCTATTGCAACATCATTCAGATAAAGGCCCACTTTGGGCTCAAGCTAGTTTGAGTTGGGTTTCTGTCACTTGTAACCAAAAATGTCCACATTTACATAATATACCTCTCTGAATAGTGCTGGAGAACTGAATTCCTGAAAGAGGAAATGTATGGGCAAGTAAATGTCAACCTAACAGTTTGTGATTTGTTACTAAAGGAAGGAAGAATATCCTAAGTGGGGCTTCCGGAGACGGGCTGGTGCAAGTAATATGTGAGGTGTGAAAGTGGAGCTGAAAGTGAAAGCAGACCAAAGTTATAGAGATAAAGTAAAGAAAGGAACTGGAGTTGATGATCTGGATCTGTTATACTGGTCAGCAGAATTGTTCATTGCCATGCTTGACAAGCATTTACTGAGCACTCTTTATTTTCCAGGCACTGTGCTAGGTGCTGGAGAGACCAAAAAGATGTATGACACATATTTGTGCCCCCCAAGGCGTCCATATTGTGGTAGGGGACACAAGAGTTTCTCACATTACAGTTCTACAGTTTTAGTGATGTGGTCCAAAAAGAGGACAAAGTAAAGAATTATTGAGTCTCAATTTTGAAAGACATTTGTCCCAGATGGGAGGGTAAGGCAGAGTTCATGGAGAGTGACATTAACATGGATGTTGACAGATGGGCATCCTTAGCACAAATAAAGTGGGAGGGTGGGGGAGAGAAAGGATGAATAAACAAACACTTCACATAGAAGAAAAAAGGCGACAGCACAAGAGTGTGTGGACATCATTTTTGCCAGAATGGTGGGGTTTTGCTAGAAGATACCACTTCTTAAATATCACTCTCAGGGATTTAGAATGAAATCTAATGAATGAAGCACCAGTGCAAGTGTAGAAACAAAATGCAGCCGGATTAATAAGACAATGGCAGGTAGAATGAATTGACACTAGAAGGGATGGAATTCAGGACAATTCCTCAGAAGTCTATTAAAATTGTCCAGATGACAGGTAATAAGTAAGTCATTTGAGAAGTCATTGAGGGAAAGGGGAAATTGTAGTTTTAGAAAATATAGAGAAGGTGGGACAGGCGTTGGCAACTGATAAGACAAAAGGAAAAATGATGCCAGGGTTGTATGGCCACTAACTGAGCTGTGGGTGGAAAGAAAGAAGAGCAGGTGTGTAGGGGAAAAGGATAGTTCAAGCCATCTCAAGTTTCAGGTGTTTTGTGGACATACTGGGGTAGAAGATCAGCAAGCTATTAAGTGTGAGACCCTGAAGTTCCGAAGAGAAGTTGGGAACACAAGTTTAGATTTGGAAATAGTCTGCAGAGAGGGAGTCGTTGAGGTCAAGGAAGTGTAGGACATAAGGAAAGAAAGAATAGGGCAAGAGACCTCAACAGCATTAACACAGAGAAACTACCCCTTCCTTTATTCTCTGATCTCTCCTCTGGTCAAATGAAGGCTGTTGTGGAAACAAAAGGAGATAAGAAACACAAAACACTTTGAACACTGCCTGGAACAAGGCAAATATTCAGCAAATATTGTCCGGGAGGATCAAAGAACTGATTGTTCTAATGAATGGGGTTAGTTAAATAAATAATTGTGTATTTTCATGACAGGATATTAAGCCATTGTTTAAAATCATGTTTTTGAAGAATAGTGAGATGACTTGGGGAAATGCCTTTAATTTAATATTACGAGGAAAATCAGAGTATAAAATAGAAATTTTACAGAGCACATGGGTGGCTCAGTCGGTTAAATGTCCCACTCTTGATTTTGGCTCAGGTCATGATCTCACGGCTCGTGGTTCAAGCCCCTGATAGAGCTCTGCACTGACAGTGTGGAATCTGCTTGGGATTCTCCCTCTGTCTCTCTGCCCCTCCTCTGCTCTCTCTCTCAAAAATAAATAAATACACATTTTTAAATAAATATATAAATAAATAAATAGAAATTTTACTAAGTAAAATTTGCAGACACACAAACAACACTTGCAGTAAAAAAAATGGTCATGGTGGTTATTTCTGGATAATGGGTATAAGAGGGATTTAAGTTTCTTCCTTAAGAATTTAATTTAAATACTTAAATAAGTTTAAGTATTTCACTGTATTGTTTGTATTTTTATGATAAGTAACATGTTAGAGTCAGAAAACAATTTTTAAACAAAGAAAGTTTGATCGGTAGCATCAAATCCTGTAGAGAGTTGAAGGAGGGAGGTCATTGGTCTTGGTGTCTAGAGGGTCACTGATGGCAGTTTTAGTACAATAGCAATAGTTGAAGCTACTTTAAGAAATATTACAAAATATTTCATCTATAAAAAATATTTAAATAAATAGAACATTATCAAAATGGTTCAAAATGGTTGAAGCTTTCTGTGTCTTCTTTTTTCTTTTCTTACAGTTTTTATTTATTATTTTGAAAGAGAGGGAGAGAGAGAGCAAGCGAGCACGGAGCATGGGTGGTGCAGAGAGAGAGCGAGAGAGAGAATCCCAAGCAGGCCCTGCACTCTCAGCACAGAGCTCAATGTGGGGCTTAACACAAGAACTATGAGATCATGACCTGAGCCAAAACCAAGAGTTGGAGGCTCAATCGACTGAACCACCCAGGTGCCCCATCTGTGTCTTCATTTCTAATAACATTTTCTTTCTTTTCCTTTCCTTCCCATAAGACGTAGAGATTATTCAGAATGCTGTGCTTAAAGCCACATTGTGGACAGTTAAGTGAGCAGGTGGCGAGAGAATTGTGGTAGGGCCCCTTGAAGGCTCATGATTTGGTGGTAAAGTGGAGGAGAACAATAGGAAAATAGCTTGAGGGGAGTGCAGAGTGAAGGGAGGGTTTTTAATTTAGAAAAGAGCATAAGTGATCCTGTTTCTGGCAGAAGTAAAGGAGCCAGATAGAGATTAAGGATTCAAGAGAGATGGGAAACTGTAACTAAACAATTCACTCTCAAAAAGATAGGAATGATTAAAATAGGCACTTTGGGGTAAAATTCAGCTACATCTGTTCTAATCATTAACACAATTCCATTTATTCAATTTAATGTGTTGATTTTCCTTGTCCTTCATATATTCCTTCAGGGTAAAATATATGTTACATTAACATAAACCTTTTTTTAAGCAGGAAAATCCCATTAGAAATTTTATAAAAGCAAAGAAATGGTTAAAACTCAACAAAACATTAGCTGAACACACAGAAAGAAGAATGTTGCTACAATTCCTTGAAGAATTGAACCCTGTAAAAGAGACGATTTCTTCATTTTTATTTCAAATAGTGTCACATGCATAAATCAATTTGTGGTCCCATTTTTACATTATTATTGAAAATGAATAAAAAGAGCTACTTGGCTGTTCAAGATGTTACTCTATTTTTCTCAACAAGATTATGCAATAATACCCAAATTTTAACCAACAGAATGTGTTGGGTTATGGAACAAATTATTCATAGAGATAGGACTCGCCTCATAAAAGGTAGACTCTCATGAAGCAATATGAGCAAGGTCTGAGTATTATTAGTTGCGCCCCAAATAGCTCATTCTCGGTTCTGATGATGGTGAAATACATTGAATCAGCATCTGGTAATATTAAAATGGCTATGTGCTTTTTTGAAGGCTTTAAAGGATCTAGTCTCAAGAATCCATTTACAGTATTCAGCCTACTTCAGCCTACTTCAGCCTGGTATGCCTACTTCTACACTTTGAAAACATTTCTTACAATTAATCAGCATTAACCTGCATTCTTTATTTAAAGGATAAGGTGATCCAGGATAGCATCTGTCTCCATAACTATATTTTCCTGATATTAAATTGCTTTTGTACATGTATTAGGCAAAATAATAACAATATATTAAAGTATTATGGATGCGGGCAGCATCTCATTACTTACCACTGAAAATTATTTACTACTTAAATTATTTAGAATTTTCTTTCATCTAAAAGACATAGGGGCACCTGGCTGGCTCAGTTGGTAGAGCATGTGACTCTGTATCTCAGGGTCATGAGTTTGAGACCCACACTGGGTGCAGCAGAGATTATTTTAATTATTTTTAATTAATTAAAATAAACGAAATAAAAAACATAAATAATATATTATGGTTCTGTTTCTGAGAGATACCACATGGACATACATTTGAGTCTCAGTATTTTATGATCATAAAAATAAAGTCACAGAACAAGCCTCTGAAATTGTTTTCAAACTGACTCATTAATTGAACAATATTATTCATATACAATTTTCATAGGATTATATGCTTGTTAAAAAAGCACCAAAATTTTCCCATATGGAGAAATATTATTCTCCTCTTAATAAATATTTTGAACATATTTCCCAAAGAAAAAACTAGAATTCTTCTTCGTGAACTACTATTGCAATAATATTACTCTTGGGTAAGTTATTTAATTCCTGAGCTTAAACTGGCACCCACAAACAGCTTGCTTATCCACGGCAGTCAGTCATGCATTTGTAGGTCCTGTCCATGCCCCACTGACAGATCACACTCATAGGAAAAACTCAGTCATCACTGGCCGTGAAGGATTTTGTGAGTATATACTGATGACCGGTAATTCTCAAACTCCAGGAGGCGTCAGAATCACCTGGAGGATTTAAAAATACAGGGGCGCCTGGGTGGCGCAGTCGGTTAAGCGTCCGACTTCAGCCAGGTCACTATCTCGCGGTCCGTGAGTTCGAGCCCCGCGTCAGGCTCTGGGCTGATGGCTCGGAGCCTGGAGCCTGTTTCTGATTCTGTGTCTCCCTCTCTCTCTGCCCCTCCCCCGTTCATGCTCTGTCTCTCTCTGTCCCAAAAATAAAAATAAAAATAAATAATAATAAATAAAAAAAAAAACGTTAAAAATACAGACTACTGGGCACCAACCCCAGAGTTTCTGATCCCAGTATGTGTGGGGGAGGACCCAAGAATCTGTATTTCTAAAAATTTCTGGATGATGCTAAAGCTGCTTGTGTAGGGACCACACTTTGAAAACTAACGTGAACAATTCATTTAAATGTACGCACCTGTAAGACACACTCATAATGACAATACCATTGATTTTTGAAGATTTCTCATCTACAAAGGTAATCACTTTTCCTCTGAGTATCTTGTCCTTTTGGATGGGTTCTAATATTCATCTCAGCCAGGAGCAATGACAAAGGAATTAAGGGGTGCCCTGAAGAACTTATAATTTCGCATACCTGTTGTCTCCTGATCTCTCTGCGGTTAACCCACATCCCTGGGAAAAGCCAGGCATGACCTAGCCTTTGACCACACAACCATCCTAAAATGGAGTAGATTCATTTCTCTTCTTTATGGACAGGAACATATGTTTGTTAGAAGACTCCAATGACTTTTCGTATACGGAGATTCTATTGTTCTCTCAATATAAAGAAAATTTTAGGCTATTAGAAGCAAAAAGGATCACTTTGAAATCAATGGACCAAACAGACCTTTTGTTGTATCCGATCTCAGTGATAGCCAGAGTTTTCTACAGGAAAAACAAATCTTTCTAGATATTTAAAAAGAGAGAGAGAGAGAGAGAGAGAGAGAGATTTAACATGGGTAGCAAGACGCTTGCAAAATCATCTGAAAGAGTTGGACTATTCAGAATGCTATGCTTAAAACCACATTGTGGGGAGTTAAGTGAGCAGGTGGTGAGGGAAATATTAAATCTGGACACCTCAACTCCCTTTAGATACATGTCTCCATTACTTTGCTATTCAAGAGAAGAAAATGGCCTTCACCTCATTTCTGCCTTCCAAAGCTAGGACATGTGCATCTAATTGATAGAGTACAATTTGCAGTTAGAATCCAAGTTGTAGTTTTCAGATTGCCAGCCTTTGCAGTACAGGAGGATACCCTAAGATTAAGGATGAATGCAGAACAAGCTGATAAACATGCTGATATATCTTCATAATGATTATCTACCACCATGTGAAAAAGTCCTGATTTATGTTGGTTATCTCCTGTTCTTCCTTCTCCTCACTCTCTTGCACGCATGCACACTCAGACGCACATACACGCACACAGGTACACATGAATGCAGCTAGGTATATATCCACCTTCTTCATTTCTATAAGTGGGAGTCACTGTCCTTTAGTTCCTAAGTCTTTGCATTAATTTTTATTCTTTTAATCACAAAGTGTTCAAATTGGAAAAGACCTAGATAATCTAGGCCTGCCTCCTACATTCCAGATGAAGAAGCTAAGGCACATGAGTAGCCAGTGGCTAAGCAGGGAGTCAAATCCAGTTATAGCACCCTGGACCTATACTCCTTCCACAAAACATGCTACTTTGTCCCAGAACTCTGTTGATTGTTCTTTTTAGGTCCCTTATTTTCATCCCTTTGCCTCTGTCTCTACTGCCACCATCCTAGCCCAGTTCTTCAACATCTCAAACACAGATTCAAGCAAGATACTCTGAGACAATATTTCTGCATTTCTCTACTCCAACCTACCCTATGTTCTGCCACCATCTTCATTCTCCTAAAAAACCTCCACTATGGCATCCCTTACTTCACTTGCTAAAATAGCTAATGCTGCTGAGGGGATGAAGTTCAAATTCCTTAGCTTGGCCCACCAAAAGCCAACCCCTCTTACTTTAGCCCATGTCACTCTTGTAGAAGAGGATTGGAATCACAGCCACTTAATGATGGGTGTGTACTGTAAATTACCAGGAGGAACCAAGAACAAGAAGCGGTTAAGTACTAGGCCAAAGACATAATTAAGGGTCAGATTTGATTTTGGGGGGTCAGATCAAGAAGGTCTGACAGTAAAAATATATGAGAAATTGGAATAGGGTACAGTTTAAGGCTGAAGCACAGTAATAAAACTGAATATTAACTCAGCAATAATGGAGCACAAGAACACAGGGCTTTGAACCAAAAGACCTAATTTTTACGTTAAGTTCCAACACTACTAAAAACACTTTGAAGCCTGTTACTTAACCTCTTGGAGATAACTTCCTTATTTGTATAATGGAGACAATGATTGATACTTGGTAGGAGTGTTGTTAAATGAAATAGGGGCACCTGAGTGGCTCAGTTGGGTTTCAGTTCAGTCATGATCCCAGGGTTGTGTAATAGAGCCCCATGTCAGGCTCCACGCTGAGCATGGAGCCTGACTGAGATTCTCTCTCTTTCTCTCTCTACCTCTTCCTCTCTCCCCTGCTTGCACTCTCTCTCTAAGAAGAAAAAAAGTAAAAAAATGAAATAAATGAAATAACATGTCTGAAATAATGCTGGAGAATACCTGGTACGTATTAGGTATTCATTTTTTTATTATCTTTTCATTCCTTTATTCATTCTACAAATATTTATTCAGCACCTATAATATGCCAAGTATTATGCAAAGAGCTTTCTAAGTACTATGCAAGAATACAGTGAGGAGAGGAGGAGCCAAGATGGCGGAACAGCATGGAAGTATTTTTGGTGTCTCGAGTCCATGAAATACAGCCAGACCAACACTAAACCATCCTGCACACCTAGAAAACTGACTGGAGGATTAACACAACAATCTGCACAACCTGAACCAGAGAACTCAGCAGGTACTTGGCGCCAGAGAAGTGAACGGGGCAGGGAGAGAGAAGCCCCGGAGGGCAGGGAGCTGTTTTTGCTTGGGGAGAGAGGATGGAGACGGGTGGGGGTGGGGGGAGAATATAGGAAAAGCACTCCTCCCAAAAGCAGCTGGAGAGAAAGTGGAAAAGGGGAAAGTGGTAACAGCCACAGGGACTGAACTAAAAAGGGAGAAAGGAGAGAGGAGAGGGTTTAAATCCCATTAAGACTCTATAAACAGCAGGAGCGCAGAGTCTGAAACGGCGCAGCTCCATACCTGGCGGTGCTCTGGTGGGAAGGGCGAATCCCCAGGAACAGAGTGAGGTCCAGGGGTCTTCGGGCCACACGGGAGAGGCAGGTCCCATGCTGGGAGGACATCTGGGAGGCTGTTTGGCTGCCCCATATGCAAAGGCCTCAGTGGACCCGGAAGAACAACCACATTTGCTGATGCTGGAACACGGTTGTTAAGGGTGAAGCCTGGTGCCAGGTATGTGTTGTGATTTTCCATAATCCCTGAAACGCTGCCGCTGCATGATCCCGTGAACTTTTTCTGGGGCAGGCTGGCGCTCAGCTGCAGTCTCTGGGCATCGCCAGCAGCACAGTCTCGGGAAATTTCCTGGGTGCGGCCATCACCCGGCCATTGCTCGGTGAGACCTTCCCACAGAGGGGCACAACGGATCAAAGCCACAGTCCGTCAGAAGCGAGGGGTTGGGAAAAACAGCCGCATCTGAGATAAAACTCAGGAAGAAGGTGCTGCCTGGGGCTTGGTCATGGACAGTGTAAAAGCGGGGAGTGGATGGAAGCCCGGGACGGTGCACAATTGCTGATCGGGGAGAACAGAGTTCCAACACTAGAGAGCGGGACGCCATTTTCACCGTTCCCGCGCATGCGCATACACACCTACCAGCACCGCAACAATCCACTTCAGTAAGCTAAGCTGCGCCATCTGGTGGAGAATGTAGCTGTTACACTATGCCCCGCCTAACTGGGCTAACCTCATTCAGGAACACAAATTTCTCCGCCTGCTTGGTTTAGTGACTATAAAGCACTTCATATTTTGACTTCGAGGGGAAAACTAAGTAATTTCAATCATATTTCAATCTGCTCATGGGTCCATCTGTTCAATTTTCGTTTTTTTTTTCTTTTTCATTTGTTTTCTTTTTCTTGAATACAGAAAGAAAAAAATTATTTTTATTTTCAATTTTTATTAAAAATATTTTTCTTTAATTTTTTTCTACTATATTTTTTACTTTTGTGTAAATTTTTTCAAATTCTATTTTACTTCCATCATTTCACCATTTTATTCTATTTCAGTGTATTCATTTTTTCAAATTTTCAAATGATTTCCTTTTGTTTTCTTTCTTTCCCCTTTTTTCTCTAATCTATCAAGCTCCTTTCAACACCCAGACCAAAACACGCTAAGGATCTAGCATCACTTATTTGATTTTTGTGTGTGTGTTTGTTGTTTTTAACTTTTTAATTTTAAATTTTTTATTTTAATTGGTTTTTAATTAAAATTTTTCACCTCATTAATTCCTTTTCTTCCTTCAAAATGACAAAAAGAAGGAATCCACCCCAAAAGAAAGATCAGGGTGAAACAACAGTCATGGACTTAACCAACACAGATACAAGTAAGATGTCTGAACCAGAATTTAGAATCATAATAATAAGAATACTAGCTGGAGTCGAAAATAGATTAGAATCCCTATCTAAGGAGATAAAAGAAGTAAATGCTAATCAGGATAAAATAAAAAATGCTATAACTGAGCTGCAATCTCGAATGGATGCCCTGGCAGCAAGGATGGATGAGGCAGAGCAGAAAATCAGTGATATAGAGGACAAACTTATGGAGAATAATGAAGCAGGAAAAAAAAAAAGAGAGACTAAGGCAAAAAAGCATAATTTAAGAATTAGAGAAATAAGTGACTCATTAAAAAGGAACATCAGACTCATAGGGGTCCCAGAAGATGAAGAGAGAGAAAAAGGGGTAGAAGGTTTATGTGAGCAAATCATAGCAGAAAACTTTCCTAACCTGGGGAAAGACACAGACATCAAAACCAGGAAGCACAGCACACTCCCATTAGATTCAACAAAAACTGACCATCAACAAGCCATAACATAGTCAAATTCACAAAATACTCAAGCAAGGAGAAAATCATGAAAGCAGCAAGGGAAAAAACTCCTTAGCCTACAAGGGAAGACAGATCAGGTTTGCAGCAGACCTATCCACAGAAACTTAGCAGGCCAGAAAAGAGTGGCAGGATATATTCAGTGTGCTGAATCAGCAGGAATTTCAGCTGGAGATATGCGCCAAGAATTCTTTATCCATCAAGGATGTCATTCAAAACATAAAGAGAGATTAAAAGTTTCCCAGACAAACAAAAATGAAAGGATTTTGTGACCACTAAACCAGTCCTGCAAGAAATTTTAAGGGGGACTCTCTGAAGGAAGAAAAGACAAAATAATAAATAAAGACCAAATGCAACAAAGACTAGAAAGGACCAGAGAACACCAGAAACTCCAACTCTACAAGCAACATAATGGCAATAAATTCATATCTTTCAGTACTCACTTGAAATGTCAATGGACTAAATGCTCCAACTAAAAGACATAGGGTAACAGAATGGGTAAGAAAACAAGATCTATCTATATGCTGTTTACAAGAAACCCACTTTAGACCTGAAGACACTTTCAGATTGAAAGTAAGGGAATGGAGAACCATTTATCATGCTAATTGTCGACAAAAGAAAGCTGGAGTAGCTATACTTATATCAGACAATCTAGACTTTAAAATAAAGTCTGTAACAAGAGATGAAGAAGGGCATTATATCATAATTAAGGGGTCTATCCACCAAGAAGACCTAACAATCATAAACATTTATGGTCCACATGTGGAGCCACGCAAGTATATAGGTCAATTAATCACAAACATAAAGAAACTCATTGATAATAATACCATAATAGTAGGGGATTTTAACACCCCACTTACAACAATGGACAGATCATATAATCAGAAATTCAACAAGGAAACAATGGCTTTGAATGACACACTGGACCAGATGGACTTAACAGATATATTCAGAACATTTCATCCTAAAGCAGCTGAATACACATTCTTCTCCAGTGCACATGGAATGTTCTCCAGAAAAGATCACATACTGAGACACAAATCAGACCTCAACAAGTACAAAAAGATCGAGATAATGCCATGTATATTTTCAGACCACAACGCTATGAAACTCTAAATCACAAGAAAAAATTTGGAATGGTAATAAATATTTGGAGACTAAAGAATATCCTACTAAAGAACGAATGGGCTAACCAAGAAGTTAAAGAGGAAATTAAAAAGTACATGGAAACCAATGAAAATGATAACACCACAACCCAAAACCTCTGGGACGCAGCAAAGGTGGTCATAAGAGGAAAGTATATAGCAATCCAGGCCTTCCTAAAGAAGGAAGAAAGTTCTCAGATACCCAACCTAACCTTATACCTTTAAGAGCTGGAAAAAAAAACAGCAAATAAAACCCAAAACCAGCAGAAGACCAGAAATAATAAAGATTAGAGGAGAAATAAGTGCTATTGAGACCAAAAATAACAACAACAACAACAACAACAAAAATAGAACAGATCAATGAAACCAGAAGCTGGTTCTTTGAAAGAATTAACAAAATTGATAAACCCCTAGCTAGTTTGATCAAAAAGAAAAAGGAAAGGACCCAAATAAATAAAATCAAGAATGAAAGATGAGAGATCACAACCAACACAGCAGAAATAAAAACAATAATAAGAGAATATTATGAGCAATTATATGCCAATAAAATGGACAATCTGGAAAAAATGGACAAATTCCTAGAAATATATACACTACCAGAACTGAAACAGGAAGAAATAGAAAATTTGAACAGACCCATAACCAGTAAAGAAATTGAATTAATAATCAAAAATATCCCCCAAAATAAGAGTCCAGGGCCAGATGGCTTTCCAGGGGAATTCTACCCAACATTTAAGGAAGAGTTAACACCTATTCTCTTGAAGCTGTTCCAAAAAAACAGAAATAGAAGGAACACTTGCAAACTCTTTCTATGAAGCCAGCATTACCTTGATTCCGAAACCAGACAAGGCCCCACTAAAAAGGAGAACTATAGACCAATTTCCCTGATGAACATGGATGCAAAAATCCTCAACAAGATATTAGCCAACCAGATCCAACAATACATTAAAAATTTTATTCACCACGACCAAGTGGGATTTATACCTGGGATGCAGGGCTGATTCAATATCCACAAAGCAATCAATGTGATTCATCACATCAATACAAGAAAGGACAAGAACATGATCCTCTCTCTCAATAGATGCAGAGAAAGCATTTGACAAAATACAGCATCCTTTCTTGATAAAAACCCTCAAGAAATTAGGGATAGAAGGAGCATACCTTAAGATCATAAAAGCCATATATGAACGACCCAACACTAATATCATCCTCAATGAGGAAAAACTGAGAGCTTTCTCCCTAAGGTCAGTAACAAGACTGGGACGTCCACTATCACCACTGTTATTCAATATTGTATTGGAAGTCTTAGCCTCAGTAATCAGGCAACACAAAGAAATAAAAGGCATCCAAATTGGCCATGAGGAGGTCAAACTTTCACTCTTGGCAGATGACATGATACTCTATATGGAAAACCCAAAAGATTCCACCAAAAAACTGCTAGAACTAATCCATGAATTCAGCAAAGTGGCAGGATATAAAATCAGAGATTGGTTGCATTCCTATACACCAACAATGATGCAACAGAAAGAGAAATGAAGGAATCAATCCCATTTACAATTGCACCAAAAACCATAAAATACCTAGGATAAATCTAACCAAAGAAATGAAAAATCTATACACTGAAAACTATAGAAAGCTTGTGAAAGAAATTGAAGAAGACACAAAAAAATAAAAGAATATTCCATGCTCCTGGATAGGAAGAACAAATATTGTTAAAATGTCAATACTACCCAAAGCAATCTACATATTCAATGCAATACCCATCAAAATAATACTAGCATTCTTCACAGAGCTAGAACAAACAATCCTACAACTTGTATGGAACCAGAAAGAACCCGAATAGCCAAAGCAATCCTGACAAAACCAAAGCAGGAGGCATCACAATCCCGGACTTCAAGCTGCATTACAAAGCTGTAATCATCAAGACAGTATGGTACTGACACAAAAACCGACACTCAGATCAGTGGAACAGAATAGAAAACCCAGAAATGGACCCACAAACATATGACCAACTAATCTTCGACAAAGCAGGAAAGAATATCCAGTGGAATAAAGACAGTCTCTTCAGCAAGTGGTGCTAGGAAAACTGGACGGTGACATGCAGAAGAATGAACCTGGACCACATTCTTACACCATACACAAAACTAAACTCAAAATGGATGAAAGATCTCAATGTAAGACAGGAAGCCATCAAAATCCTTGAGGAGAAAGCAGGCAAAAACCTCTTTGATCTTGGCCACAGCAGCTTCTTACTCAACATGTCTCCGGAGGTAAGGGAAACAAAAGCAAAAATGAACTACTGGTACCTCATCAAAACAAAAAGCTTCTGCACAGCGAAGGAAACAATCAGCAAAACTAAAAGGCAACTGACAGAATGAGAGAAGATATTTGCAAATGACACATCAGATAAAGGGTTAGTATCCAAAATCTATAAAGAACTTTTCAAACTCAACACCCAAAAACCAAATAATCCAGTGAAGAAATGGGCAAAAGACATGAATAGACACTTCTCCAAAGAAGACATCCAGATTGCCAACTGACACATGAAAAAACATCATCACTCATCATCAGGGAAATACAAATCATCACTCAACATCACTCATCATCAGGGAAATACAAATCAAAACCATATGAGATACCACCTCATACCTGTCAGAATGGTTAACATTAGCAACTCAGGCAGCAACAGATGTTGGCAAGGATGCAGAGAAAGAGGATCTCTTTTGCATTGTTGGTGGGAATGCAAGCTGGTGCAGCCACTCTGGAAATCAGTACGGAGGTTCCTCAAAAAACTAAAAATAGAAGTCCCCTAAGACCTACCAATTGCACTACTAGGCATTTATCCAAGGGATACAGGTATGCTGTTTTGAAGGGACACATGCACCCCCATGTTTATAGCAGCACTACCAACAATAGCCAAAGTATGGAAAGAGCCCAAATGTCCATCAATGGATGAATGGATAAAGATGTGGTATATATATACAATGGAGTATTACTCGGCAACCAAAAAGAATGAAACCTTGCCATTTGCAACTATGTGGATGGAACTAGAGGGTATTATGCTAAGCAAAATCAGTCAGTCAGAGAAAGACAAATATCATATGACTTCACTCATACGAGGACTTTAAGACACAGAACAGATGAACACAAGGAAAGGGAAGCAAAAATAATATAAAAACAGGGAGGGGGAAAAACATAAGAGACTTTTACATATGGAGAACAAACACAGGGTTACTGGAGGGATTGTGGGAAGGGGGGGATAGGCTAAACGGTTAAGGGGCATTGAGGAATCTACTCCTGAAATCATTGTTGCACTATATGGTAACTAACTTGGATGTGCATTAAAACAACAAAAAATAAAAAATAAAAGAATATAGTGAGAAGCAAAATATATGAAATCTCAGCCTTATGGAGTTTGCAAACTAGCAGAAGAGACAGACAATAAATAAGTGAGCCTATAAGAAATGAAACAGATGAACCTATGAGGAAAAAGATAGGAAGCAAACCGTAAGAGACTCTTAACTATAGAGAGCAAACTGAGGGTTACTGGAGGGGAGGTGGCCGGGGGATGGGCTAAATGGGTGATGGGTATTAAAGAGGACACTTGTTGTGATGAGCACTGGGCGTTGTATTTAAGTGATGAATCACTGAATTCTTTTCCTAAAACGAATTTTACACTGTATATACTAACTAACTGGAATTTAAATTAAAAAAATAAGTGAGCCTAAATATAATTACAGATGGGGATGTGTGCCATGAAGCTAAAGAATAAAGTGATGTGAGGATGACCAGCAGATGGGACCAAATTTAAATTGGGGCTGGTCAGGAAAGGCCTCTCTCAGGAAATGCCATTGTAACTGAGACATGAAAGAGAAGAAGTTAAGAGAAGAATGGGCAAAGAGTGTGGTCAGTAAATGCCAATTATTTTCTGTGCCTGCATTGAGAAAAAGAGGCATTTATTTTTATTTTTTTTAATTTTTTTAATGTTTATTTATTTTTGAGACAGAGAGACAGAGCATGAACAGGGGAGGGTCAGAGAGAGAGGGAGACACAGAATTCGAAGCAGGCTCCAGGCTCTGAGCTGTCAGCACAGAGCCTGACGCGGGGCTTGAACTCACGGACCATGAGATCATGACCTGAGCTGAAGTCAGACGCTTAACCCACTGAGCCATGCAGGTGCCCCATGAAGTGGTTATCTTTAGATGGAGGTCAAAACCAAACATGCTGGCTGCATGAGCTGAAAGTGGTTGTTTTGAAGGTGAGGAAAAATGCAGAAGGGTCAGTGATGTTCTGGAGCTGGTTCGTGCTAACTCACAAAAGCTGATGGTACACCTCTCTTCCCAACTCTGTGTTCAGTCGTGTCACATTGGCCATTTGAAACTGGACACGGATGGCATATTTACAACGTGGAAATCAGAATGTATTATAAGGGAAGGCCTTTTTTTCCTCCAGAGAGGTGGTTGTTAAACATTAAGCAACATGCCACTAGACAAGCGCCTGTTGTACTATTTGGCATCTTGAACTGTTCTCTGATAAAGATAACAATTAAATTAAAAAGAAAATGAAAATTTAAACACTGGATTAGAACATGAAATCATTCTAACTATGAGTAGTGTACATCAGCCAAAGGCCAGGCATGAAAGCAAAAACCATGCTGGATATTTCAAACAGAGGTATTTGATACAGAGATTTGACACATAGGCGCTGAAAGGTTGAAAGGGAGATGCTGAGATAACCTATAGAAAACACCAGGAAAGCTACCCCCATCAGGGCTAAGAAAACAAAGAGCATGAGATGGTGTGACTAGAACCTAAAAGTTCTGTGGGGTTATAGGACAGGAAAGGGAGTTGATTTTTGTTCAAATCCTTGAGACGGGGGTAAAACCATGTGGGTTGGGTGCTAGAAGATCAAGGAGACAGGGCTGGAAGATTACGGCAGTGGGATTCTGGGGACAGTATGGCAGGTGCCAGGACAGGCTCTTGATTGGGTAGGGGAAGAGGGAGTGTGGTGAGGCTGCTCTTCCAACAGCATAGCTGCTGCATATTCCTCTGAGGGGCAGCTGAAGGCTGATTTTGGAAGTACCAAAGGAAGCTAGAGTTTACAGCTACCTGTCCTCTCCTGCTGGGGGCAGGCAAACCTGAGTTGGAAACCAGGAGAGGGCCCATTACCCCCCTTCTCTTGGCTTCCAAACTGCCATCAATGCTTCCTATCGGTAGAATACATCTTGAAGATGTCATTTTGGAGTCCCAGTGCCAATAGCACAGGGAAGTCTATAAATAAGGGGGCTTGGGGCTCAGAAAAATAGGCAAATAACTCACAAGGTAATCGTGTATACTTTCACAATTTGTAGCTGAAGCTCTTTGGGACCGTAAGGACTGGTTCACGGCTAAAGTGGTTAAGGTATGTTTTTGTTATCAGAAGAATCAGATGAGTCTCGTGACCTTGGGAGACAGATTGGGAGACAATTCTCCCTGGGTCTCTGCATGTCTTATGAGCAGGAGCACTGACAATCTTGTTATCCACTATCTTTTTTCAAGACAATTTATATAACAAATAGCCTTGGAAGGTAGAGATAGTGTCTTTCTCTGAAATAGAAGAAATTTTGTTTGCTGTCCAGTAGAACAAAGATACTCTTTCTCCCCCAATCAAATGTTGGAACAGTTGGCTTGCATGAGGCTGAAAGAAAAGATTATAGAAGACTGGAGTTTCCTAAGCCATGGTTTCTCAGCTATGACACAACGCCACTGCACCTATCTGGTGTGTTCCGTATCACCTTTGGTACTCACCACCTCCTCTGCACTACCATTTACACTATCCCACAAAAACTTAGCAGAGTAGAGAAAGCTGAAACAAGTCAGTTACCACGAGGCCATCTGCCGTCAGTCTTCTGAAATATTAACAATCTTCATTTGCCACTGTCTCCTTTCTTACAGCTTTTTCCTGTTAGGTTTATTCTTTGCTGTACTTTTGGTGCGATTTTAAATTTTTTTTTTTTTTCAACGTTTTTTATTTATTTTTGGGACAGAGAGAGACAGAGCATGAACGGGGGAGGGGCAGAGAGAGAGAAGGAGACACAGAATTGGAAACAGGCTCCAGGCTCCGAGCCATCAGCCCAGAGCCTGACGCGGGGCTCGAACTCACGGACCGCGAGATCGTGACCTGGCTGAAGTCGGACGCTTAACCGACTGCGCCACCCAGGCGCCCCGTTTTGGTGCGATTTTAGAAGGAAACCATCAGAGGTCTTCAATATGCCATACATAAGCAGATGCCCCTAAAGTTGTTTTCTTCTATGCTATATATCTTTTTTTGTTTCTGTACATGTCAGTGGATTATAACCTTTAGGGTCCTGCCTTGTAAAAGGACAGCTGCTTTGATATCATTTTAGGTGTGGAAATGATATTACACCTTCACCAATAAAAATCTTTCTTCAGGAGTTTTATTCCCTTTTGGGGCAAAAAAAAAAAAAATGCTTTGACTTGTTTGCCATCATTAACATTGGCATGCAAATGAGTGTAGGTCTTTGAGATAGGGAGAAAAACCAGAGGCCTCCATTTAGGATCCTGAATGACGAGCTGCAGTGGCATACCTCCTGGAGGAAAAGCCTGAGGCTGGGATCTCGCAAATCTGACCTACTTCACAGTTTTACTTGGAGCTCAGCTGAATATGTTTTCCACAGAGCTGAGGTGTATATCTCTGGAAGTCTCTAACTTTCCAGGAAATAAATAATGTATTGAACTCAATAACCTCACTGAAGCTTGAACTACCCCCCGAT
This sequence comes from Panthera onca, assembly GCF_046562875.1. Lineage (NCBI taxonomy): Eukaryota > Metazoa > Chordata > Mammalia > Carnivora > Felidae > Panthera > Panthera onca. The sequence continues at coordinate 134,893,881 of NC_138347.1, read as the reverse complement.
CCATCCCTTGCAATGAAGAGAGAAAGCACAGCTTCGGCATCTTCTGCCCATTAAACGAGATTAGTTTACCTTTCCACCAGCTTAAACAAAATAGCGACTCAATGGTCCTCCTAGGACTAACCAAATAAGAAAACAGTGCTCTAATCAATGTAACTGCTAGGCTTAATAGTTTTTTGATTTTTGGTCTAAATTTTATTGCTGTCAGTTGAGTATCTCTTTTTAAGCAATTATATTTGCCTCTCCATTATGTGCATATGTTTCCTGTAATATATCTCCTCGTGGTAGACGAGTAAGGGGACACTGAGAATGTCATTGGTTATTTAGTTTTTCTTGTTATTACAATGGTTTCTTTATGATCGTTTTGTTAAACTAGACATTTATCAGGTTTTTCATTGGGGGTTCGGTGAATTCAGTGATGCCGGCCACTTACCCCCACGTTCAGTATTTTCCTCCCCTCTGATGAGAAAGTTGGTAGCAGTGTCTTTTCATCAAGGTGCTTTTAAGGTAATTTTTATGTTTTTGTTTAACATGGCTCAAAGAGCATCCCAAAAAAATCAAGATACAGATGCTGATTAAAACACATGGCTGTCTGCTTCCCTGCATATTGGCCCCATGCCTGGAAGGATGGCGCACCAGCAGGTGGATAGGATTGTGGCTGATACACCTGACATGCGAATGGACTATAATGAAACCCAGGCTGCACTCCAGTGAAAATCAGGGTCTTCGTGTCTTTGACAAAATCACTTCAGATCAAGCCTCTCTTATGGCAGAACTAACTAGTAGTTTCAAAATTAAAATCAGGAAGGACTTCAGCATCATTATCGTGGTTCCCACATATTGCAGAAATTCTAGACTTGGGTGGTGAAATCATGAAGATGAAGGAGGAGAGGGAAACCGCTGTGGAAGATTAATAGCAAGAATGGCTGCAATTCTTTACCGTCCTTTGTCATATTGCTCTGCAGTGCCCTCTCATTTGGACTCCGGGTTGGTCAGGTAATCTGTTGGGGCCAATGGGATATTACTCAATATGTGCAAGCAACCGCTTGAAAAACACTTATTTGCCTCAACCTGCATTGCTGCACTTCTGCCACCACCTTGAGAAAATGAGTGGGCTAGCCTGCTGGTGGATGAGAGACAAAATGCCCAGTCACCCCTATCACATAGCGATAGTGAGCTTACCATCTGACACATCATCAGATGATCCAGACTGATGAGCCAAATAAATGCCATTTAGTTTCAGTCACCAAGATTTGGGGTGGTTCCACTGAGCACTATCATGGTAATTAATAACTAATACTACCACTATTCAATTCAGCAAATATTCATTGAGTGTCTAGTAGGCTCCTTGATGATACAGAATGGGTAAGGCATAGTCCCTGGCCTCAAAGTGCTTACACACTAGTAAAAGACCCACTTGCAAACAAATACTTCCACGCACTAAATTCAAGAACAGGTATCTTGCTGTGAAAGCATTGCTCAGTCTCAATGATTGGAAAGAATGCATATGATGTGGAAACTTTTGCATTACAAGTGGGTACACACACACACGCGTGCGTGCCACCTGCACAGTATGGGACACACAATGGAAAGCCACTCAAACTGCAATAGCAAAGTGGCTGTTTACTGGTCTGACACGTAAGGTTCATAATGTTCACATGTCTGTTCATTTGGTGTTGGGGAGAGGATTCCCTGTCATCTTGAGCCCCAATCTGGAGGTGACTTTTCCTGTCAGAGGGAAGGAAATAAAATACCATTCGCTTCATCAAGATTTGTGCAAAATTGTGAATAACTTAGAGAAAGAAGACAGGGCCAGCTAGCTAGAGGATAGAAAAGGATCCAATTAGAAAGGCAAGTTGAAGCATCTTTGTCTAGTACCTGGCTACTCAAAGTGTAGTCCATGGGCCAGCAGTATTATCTTTACCTGGGACCTCATTAGAAATGCAGATTTCAAGCCCCATCCCAGATGTACTGAATCAGAATCTTTACTACAGCAAGGATCCCAGGTGATTTTGATGCTGTTAAAATTTGAGATTAAATTTTTAACTAGACCAGATTTTAACTAGTTAAAATTTTAACTAGACCAGAAGAACTGGTCTAGTCCACATGCTGGAAATGATTGCAAGTGGCTTACCCAAGTACAGAGGTACAGGAGCAAATGGAAGCCTCAGTCTTTTGTAGGGTGCATTTGAATAAATAATAAAGAGATAATTTAAAAAATAAAAGAAATGAGATAAAATAAAATAGTTTCAAATTGTTAGAGCATCAAACAATAATTGAAGAGGCCATTTCAAACAGTGCTTTTCAAACTGAGGGATGAAACTTAATGGAGGATGGTAAAATCCATTTAAGTCCATTTCTCAACCCTGGCTACACAGCCCCTCTATTCGAATCATAGAGGTTGCTTTTTTAAAATCCCAGTGCCCAGGTCCTTCCACAGACCAATTAGATCACAATCTTTGGTGGTAGGAATCGAAGGGGACAGAGAATGAAGGATGAACCCAGGTATCGGTATTTTTAAAGCTCCCTAAGTGATCTTTATGTACAAATTAAGCCAAATTTGAGAACCAATGATCTAGGTCACAAGGAGCAACTCTTTTCCTAGCTAAAGTAGAATAACAAGAATTGGAGTGAAATGGAATAGGAAAGAAAAGATCAGTGTCTCACATGCAGTCAGGGTATTATTTTGAGACATTTTTGTTCCTTATGTATGTATGTGAGAGTATATATGTAATGGATTACCATAAAATACATTTCTAATTGTGGTTCACTGCCAAGAAATTTTAAACTATCATTTTGAAGTGATCATCTAGCAAAAAAACAAAGCAAAGATAGAGAAATATTCACAAATAAAGGTCTTAATAATTAAAAAAAAAAAAGTTACATCCCAGCACAAATCCAAGCAAGACAAGAATAGTTTAGGACACAGAAAATTACCGATAGACCTTGAATAGACAGAAAACAGAAGAATCTAGATTGTACTGGACTAAAACTTAGACCACTTTTGTTTGTTCTATGTACTCATGCTCAAGCTAGAGATGAAGGAAACTGTACATCATGAACTTCCAATAGTGAAGGGTCAATCACATTCACTCTGTTATATCCACAAAATCCTGACTCAGGGAAAAGTTTTTAGATGTTGTCTGAGAGATATCCAAAGTATGTGGGCAGAGAAATTTAGCAGACTTAATCATGAAGGGAATACTTGTAACAGTGGCTCTCAACTTTGGAGCCCTCTTGAAAGTCTGCTAAAAGCAAAGGGACTTCTTTTATAAAACTATGCATATTCAGCCACACACAGAATTTTGCATACAAATAAAGACCCACCCTCAAACCCATTCATGGACCACTCCACAGTGGTGGTATCCAGATTAAAAGCCCCTGAAAGGAGGCGGCTTTGAGAAAGCTTATTTCCACGTGGGTGTGCTACAAATTATTCAAGTAGCCATTAATTGATGACAAGTTGATATGCAGAGTTTTCATCTCACAGAATTAATAAAGCAGGGAACAGATTTAGTAAATGAAGACTAGCAGTAATCAAAGGTGAGGTCCCAGAGGTCCAGTTCGAAGGTTCTGCAAGGGGTGCAATACACCTTGCCTGTGCTGCATAGAGCTTTCTGTACTTCCTTTGTGTCCTTTATCTCCTCTGTTCTAGTCTGTTTTTCTTGTGGTAAAATATACTTAACATAGAATTTGCCATCTTATTCTTTTTTAATTGTAATTTTTTAGATGCGTTAAGTACGTTCTCACTGTCGTGCAATCTGCAGAACTCTTTCACTTGGCAAAACTGAAACTCTATGCCCGTGAAACAGGAACTCCTCATTTACCCCTCCCCGGGGCCCCCAGGAATCACCATTCTATTTTCTGTCTCTATCAATTTAGCTACTGTAGGTAGTTCATAGAAGTGGAGCCTTTCAGGATTCGTCTTTTTTGTGACTGGCTGACTTCACTTAGCATAATATCCTCACTGTTCATCCATGTTGGAGCATGTGTCAGAATTTCCTTCCTCTTTAAGGCTGAATACTATTCCAATGTATATATTACTACAACTTATTTATCTGTTCTTCCATAGATGTACGCCTGAGTTGCTTCCACCTTTTGGCTATTACAAATAATGCGGCTGCTTTAACCTTTTACAAGCTTCAACCCTGAGAGCAGCCAGGAAGAAACCTAATTTGGGAGTCTAGAGTATCTTAAAATGAAATAAAGCAGTTTCTATCAACCATCATCAAGGATGAAAGAAAGTGCAAGCCTCAGATTTTAACTTGCCACACAATAACCTGATGATGGAATGCTCTCCTTACAGAGAAGAGCTGATTTTAAAATGTCTCTCTTTTTTCTAACTATAAAAATAATACTTGATTATAAAAATAATATATGTTCACTGTGGAAAATTTGGAAAGTATAAAAAAAGAATAAAGAAGTATGTCAAAATTGTCTCTAAGCTATCAACCAAGAGATAATTACTGTAAAGATTTTGGTGGGTTTCTCCTAGTTTGCTATATTATGAGTGCTATGCAGAATATATACAGCTACAAATGATTTTTTAAGCCATTTGGGAACATATATTTTTGTATCCCTTTTCCATTTACAATACCACATTGTATTGTTGGTGGTTTTTGCAAGTTATTAAAATTCTTTGTAATGTCTGCATAATATTCCATTTCATGGATGTATTATAACTAATCATTTCCCTACTGTTTAATGTTTAAGTTATTTCCAATTTATCTATTATAATCTTCTGGTAAACATCTCTCTACAAAATCATTATCTGCATTGCTCATTAATTTCTTTTGGATAGGTAGCTGGAAATAGAATTATTGGGTCCAAAGGTGTGAATTCATATAAATCTCTTATGTATATTGCCAAAGTATTAGAAACTTGCAAGTAATTTGGTAATATGTATTAAGAAATTTATGTAAGTTCACACCTTTGGATCCTTTTATTAGTCTTTTATTAGTCTTAGTTTATTTGGGGGACTGAAGAGCAATTACTATTTTTTTGTTTTTCTTTAATTTGCTTTCTCATAAGCTTAATGGCCCTTTGTATTTCTTAAAAGTCAAAACTATGGAGACAATAAAAAGAGTAATAGTTACCAGCAATGGGATGGTGGAAGGGAGGGATGAATGGGTGGAACACAAAGGATTTTTAGGGCAGTGAAAATACCAGTAAGAAAACATAATGATGGATACATGTCATTATACATTTGTCCAAATCCATAGAATGGACAATTCCAAGAGTGAACCATAATGTAAGCTATGGTCTTTGGGTGATAATGATGAGTCAACGTAGGTTCATTAACTGTAATAAACGTACCGCTCTGGTGGGGGATGTTGATAATGGGGAAGGCTCCGCATGTATAGGAGTAAGGAGTATATGGAAATTCTCTGCACCTTCCCCTCAATTTTGCTGTGAACCTAAAGTTTTAGGTTCTAAAAAAGTAAAGACCCCCAAAAAATCATTAAAAAATATCTTATGACTTACAGAAAATTTAAATTTTATTGGAGTTGAATCTGTTAACCCATTGTAATTTAAGCTGTGTTTATGCTTAGAATGCCCTTCCTCAGGACAAATTAATTAATTAATTAATTAATCCTTCAGATAATTTAATGTTTTGATTTTTTAATCTACCTAAAAATTATCTTGATATACTGTGAGATGACAACCTAAATTAATCTATTCCCACCTTCATCCCCATTTTGACTAACACCAACTCAGAGCCTGGAGCCTGCTTCAGATTCTTTGCCTCCCTGTCTCTTTGCCCCTCCCCCACTTATGCGCGCGCACGCGCGCGCGCGCGCTCTCTCTCTCTCTCTCTCAAAAAAATTAAACATTAAAAACATTTTAAAAAATAATTATTTGGGCTATTGTTTAAGATAGTTACTAAGGAAATATAGTTTTATTCTTGGCATATTAAAAGCTTCTATCAGGAATGAATGTTTATTAAGTAAATTTTTTGGCCTCTACTGAAATGAAATTTTTTGCTTTGTTCTTTTTTAAAAATTTTTTTTAATGTTTTATTTATTTTTGAGAGAGAGAGAGAGAGAGAGAGCAAGCAGGTGAAGGACAGAGAGAGAGAGGCACAGAATCCAAAGCAGGCTCCAGGCTCTGAGCTGTCAGCACAGAGCCCGATGTGGGGCTCGAACTCACGACCTGAGCTGAAGTTGGACACTTAACCAGCTGAGCCACCCAGGCGCCCCGAAATTTTTGCTTTGTACTAATGATATGATTGTATATATGATTTCCTAATATTAGAGCATCTAATAGAAGCCTAAATACAACTAAAAAATGGCATATTACTATGTTAATATAACTGATTAATTCCATTTATGAACATCTGTCATTTGTGGGTCTTGATATTAGTACATAAAATTGTGTATTGCATTTTTTAGGTTTGGTATCAAAGTTTCATTAGTTTCATAAACATTTTTGAATAATTTTCCGATAAAATTTCCATCTTTGCTTATATCCACTTTCCTTTTTTTTTTTTAACATTTTATTTATTTTTGTGTGAGAGGGAGACACACACAGAGCATGAGCAGGGGAGGGGAAGAGAGAGAGGGAGACAAAATCTGATGCAGGTTTCAGGTTCTGAGCTGTTAACGCAGAACCGGATGTTGGGCACAAACCCATGAGCTGTGAGATCATGACCTGAGCCAAAGGCAGACACTTAACCTACTGAGCTACCCAGGCGCCCCGTTTATATCCACTTTCTATGAAAACTAATATATCCTTACATTTTGCCTTCTTTTACAAAGAAGTACTTGATATATTTATTAATGCTTCTATTCATTTGGTTTTTTTATTTACCAATCTCTGCTTTTACCTTTGTCAATTTCATACTACCAAATTACATTAACATAAAAGTGCACAAATATATATTTAAAGCTCAAATGACAATCATCAGACTCATTTAATTCCACCTGACTCTTATCAGAGGAAAGAAATAGTTAAATGGAACATTATTCCATGGAGAATCGAAAAGGCACAACTTCTATTTTTGTGGAGCACAAAGTCTAACATATATATGTTAAATTGGCCTTAATAATTATATTATTCAAACTTGGCATATACTATCCAAACTAGAACTATTTTGGTTGCAAGTGACAGATGCCACTTGAACATTCTTAGAATGAAGGCAGACTCATTGGCTAGACTGGATGAAGTTCCTGTTACTTGGAACCAAAAAAGTCCTAAATGCATTGTAATGCCTCCTAGGAGGATTTCTATTTCTCTAGTTTGTCCTCCACGTTACTGGCTTATAATTTTGCAGTGTCAGTTTTGCACTTTACTAACTTCTATATAGATTTTAATTCTGTTTTTGTTGTATTTGGGGTTTTCTTACATTCTCTTTTTTCATTTCAATCGGTTTCTTTCATACCATATTTATGTCAGTCTTATCATTTCATTTTTTAAAATGTATTTATTTGAGAGAGAGAGTGAGCAGGGGAGGTTCAGAGAGAGAAGGGGACAGAGGATCCAAAGTGGACTCTGTGCTCACAGCAGAGAGCCTGATATGGGGCTCAAACTCATAAACCATGAGATCATGACCTGAACTAAAGTTGGACACTCAGCTGACTGAGTGACCCAGGTGCCCCCAGTCTTGCCATTTCTGTTCTCTACACAAGAAGCAATGTCCTTGGGCATCTTTTTTATTATTTCAGGCATGTATTTTGTAAAACTTTAATGTATTTCTTAGAGACTTTATTTCTTCAGAAACATGATCTTCCTGTGAATATTAAAAGGTGGTGTTTCTGGTCCCAGATGCTACTCATACCCCTAAATTTTTCTCATACCCCTAAATTGGATTTTTTCCTTTCTCTTCATGTTGGAATTTGGAGGGCACTATTGTTTGAACTCAGACTGAGCAAACATCCTTGGCCATTCTCAAATGCAAACCTGAAGTTCAAATTAATGTGCAAAGTCCCTAACGCAATGCATACTAACCAGGGATGGCACCATCACAAGAGGAGAATTTCGAGTCATGAGTAGGCATCTTAGTTTGTGGTAGGCAGGCAGAATAACACCCCTGCTGAAGATGACCATGCCCTAATCTTTGGAATTTGTGAATCCTTAAATGGCAAGTGGAACAGATGTGACTAAGGTTACGAATGTTGAGATGGAGAGATTAGCCAGGATTATCTAGGTGGGCCCAATCTAATCATGAATCTTTAAAGCAGAGACCTTTTCACCTTTCCAGGCTGTGGTCAGAGAGTTGTGATGATAGAAGGGTCAGAGGGGTGTTACATAGGAAGGACTTAACCTACCATCACTGGCTTTGAAGATGGAGCAAGGGGACTACTAGCCAAGGAATGTGGGTGACTCATAGAAACTGGGAATAGCCTTCAGCTGACAGTGAGCAAGAAAATGAAGACCTCAGTTCCACAAACTTGAGGAACTGAATTCTGTCAACAACCCGAATCAACAGGAAATAGACTCTTCCCTAGAGCCTCCAGAGTGGAATGCAACCTGCTAACACCCTGATTTAGTTTGGTGAAATCTGTGTCACATTTCTGACTTACGGAATGAAAAGATGATAACTTGTGTTATTTAAGAGACTGAATCTGTTGAGGCGGCCATAGAAACAAATACAGAATGTCTTAATGTCAGACGCATTCTATTTCCCAAAGATGACAAGATATCTCCCTTGACATTTTGTCCCACTGAAAAGTGGGTCATGCCTTTGACCTCAAATCTGCGTGGGTTTAGACTCACTTGTAATCACGAGTGCAGCAGAAGTGACACTGTATGACTTTCAAGGTAAGGCCAGAAAATGCCACGCCACTTTCACCTTTTTCCCACAAGCACTCATCATGCACTCAGAGCCCTGAGCTGCCATGCAGAAGTCTAATTTTCTTCAGGCTACCAGGCAGTGACTAAGTGAAACCACATGAGGCCTCATGCAGGTGCTCTAATGACTAGTCCCAGTCTTCCAGTCCTCCCAGCCTATATGCCAGATACATAACTGAAGGAGATTCCAATCCCCAACCATTCACTTGCCTCCTAGCTTTGGAGCCTTCCCTGCTGAGTCCCAGATGGGGCGAAGCGTGGAAAAGTATCCTGGCTGTGCCCTGTCCAATTCCTGACCCACAGAATCTGTGAACATAACAAAATGATTCTTGTTCTATGCCACCAAGTTTGGGGGAGTCTGTTACATGATATTAACAACTGGAATGCAGGGGGCACAACTTCAATCAGTCCCCAAGGTCCAGTGAAGCCATCTGGCCCACACAAAAAAGAATCACTCCTCCCAAACTAGTAGTGCTGCCATTGAGAAATGTTGCTCTAATACATTCACATACGTCTACTAGTCTGATGTTGCATTTTTCTCCTGCCTTTAACATTGGTTTCTCTGACTAAGCAGTTTGCAATTCTTATTTGAAGAATATACATATGAGCAAGATCTTCACCCAGCGGGCAGTCTTCCTCATGCCCTCTCTGTCTCTATCCCACTTACAGCACTTTTCATTTGGTAACTAAAAATCCCAACATTTAACTTGTCTCTGTTCACTTGCCCCTCCTTCGGCCATATTGTTTCTGGGAGTTGTTTCCAAATGCATGGAGAGATAGGTGCTACCGAGATTAGGTAGGGAAAGAGGTGAATGATAGAACTGTAGCGCTCACTGGCTCAGTTGCTATTCGTGGTCAGCAAAATATCTGCATGTCAGAGTTAAATGCAGATGGAGGTGGGGATGCCCAAATTTTTTCCCAGTTTTTGACATCATCTCTCACGTTCTGTTTCAGAGGGAAGAACTTACAGGAAGTAGTCTAAGAGTATGTTTTCAGTCCGTTATCATCAATAAAACAGTTTGGAAATTCCACCTGGACTTTAGCAATTATTCCTACCTCATTTTAAGTCCACAGTGCCATTGGCAGTCTTTCTCCCTTTCTGTATCTTTATGGGAATTTTAACAGGAAATTGTAAGGCAGCCTGTCAGACATCTCAAGATAGTCTCTTTGTGAACCCAAATCATAGACTTTCTTTTAAAGGCGTTGCCCTAGGAATATACCTCTCAACATTTTAACAGAAGATATCGAAGTTAAATGAGGGAATAGTCTGATATATGGAATTTAGCTCTCCTCCAGCTTTTCAGGAATGCATCTGTTCATGTCTTAAGGCATACATAAATGAATTGATAATTGGATATCAGGAGTTGGCTGCATATGTGACACTTATTATGACACTACAGAATTTGGAAGGAAGAGCATTATATTGGAAGGAAGAGCATTATGTTCTTTAAGTATTTTTGATAGAATAGTGTTTCAATTTCTCGTGTTTCTATGTAATTTAAATTAAATTTGATGTCTGATTAATTAATTAAATATAGTATAGCACCTAATGTCCTTCAGATAAGCCAAGTTAAATGGCAATCTTCAAATAATTCCACACTAATCCATTTTAACTGTCCAGGTAAATAATAGTTGAAAACAGATGATCTTTGGAGGGTCTATGAGCTAAAAAGTAAACAGAAACATAATATGTCAGTTTGCCAGGTTCATGAGGCCGACTCATTTGTGAGGAAATAGATCCCAACAAAGAACCATCAGTGAAGGACAACTACTGAAATTTGAAACAAAAACACAGGAGTAAAATATTGGCACTATCCATAATACATCTAAGAAAATGTGTTTCTTTTTATTTGGGTTACAACATTGCAGCCTTTTTGAATGAAAATTACTTTATTCAGTCACCTATTAAACATTTGGTTGTATTATGCTTTACATTACTTGAGGCTTCATCCATAAGATAAAATTCCCAAAGTAATTTTTCTAACTGAACCCATAACTCTTTCATCACCCATATCCCTGAATATGCATGATTTCCCATTACTGTTTATAGTTAGGACTTCTGTCTTTACAGTATATGGGCACAAAAAGCTATGTTATATTTGCCATGGGAACTATAATTTTTAAGGCCCTTGTGCTTGTAAAATCTTTACCTTTATTATATTACCATAATGTAGATTTTGTATTTTATAGAGGATTACATATCAAGGGAGGATAGTGTTGTATCACTGAATACAATGCATGGCCTGAATTGTTAGTTACATGATTGCGTGCCTTGTTCTTTTAAAGCAGCAGTCAGGAGCTCATTACAGTGTCACCAGCAACTTGACCAGCTTCTAAGGTTGCTACCTTGTGCTTGCTCATCACACTGCATGTTTTAGTCTCTCTTTATACTGGAATTACTCACCATGTTCTCTGTCATGGGACTCTGCATTGCCTCCCAGTAAAGTAAGCAAAGTATAGCTCTACATCATATTGATATTGGACTTGGCCATATGACTTTTGTTAGCCAATAGAATGTGGGTAGAGGTGATAGAGTGCCAGTTTTGAGCCAAAGTCTTAAGAATTATTTAATGTTTCTACTTGCTTCTGTTGTACTTCTGTCATCTAGCCCCTGTGTAGTTTTAGTCCCAGAATGAAGAAGACATGTGGAACAGACCTAAGCCCAGCCCAAAGCCTGGAGTCCAGCCTAGCCCAGGTTGGCCCAGCCAAGCCCAAATGAGATTATGCAAACCACAGCCAACCTACAATCCCTGAGTGAGAAAAATAGATGCTGCTGTGAGTCATTGAGATATTGGAGTTGTTTGTTATGCACCATTATTGTAACAATAGCTAATTAATACCTCTCCCATTATTGATGGCTCTCATGCATTTGTTGCCCTGTATGCATGCTTAGTGCTTTTGGCTGGCTATTCAGATGGTTCAAATCAACTGGTGCATGCCAAGGACCACATGAGATGTTTTTGCTTTGAATTCCCAAGCTGGCAGAGAGCTATTGAATACCTTCAATGTTCATATTTCAGTCACCAATTAAAGGACTTCTAGATGGGCAATCATCCTAACAAAAACTGTCTGGTGATTTTGGGGTTCAACTATTTTCTGTTGATGAGTTATGACTCATCCATTCAAATTGCAAGGACCTCTGTGTAAGACTGACTTCCTCTTACATTCATGTGTCTGGACCATTAGCACATTTGAGCAAACATCTGGACATTCTCATGAATTAGCATGTGAATCCAACCAAGTTTCTTCATTTGAGTGGACTAAGTACTTAATCTTATTTATGTGGTGAATAGACTCTAGAATAGAATAGCCCCCAATAATGCTGAAGCAGAGAATTTAGGTAAACCACGCTCAAATGCAGGACCTGCAGAAACTGTGAGATTATCAAAGTATGTTGTTTTAAGCAACTACATTTGTGGTAGGTGGTTACACTGTGACAGATAAATAAAATGCTGTTCCATCATGTAACAAGGTGATGATTTCCAAAATGTGATACATATTTACTTTTATTCATATCAAACATTTATTGAACGTCTACCAGATGCTAAGCCCTTCTTAAAATACTGTGTATATAGAGATGATACTGCTTCCTGAGAAACTCACAGTCCAGGGAGTGTCAGACATTCAAACAGCTGGTCATAACGCAATGGGACAAACATAACAAGGATATGAACTAAATGGCATAAGCCATGTTGCTTATTTACACTTTTCTTGGCACAACATTTTAAGCTTGCACCTGGAAAAAATGTGAGGGTCTCATATGGAATACAGACACTATAAAATCACTGTTGAAAGGTGTTTACTAAGGAACCATCTGTACACACCTGACCAAGAATAAGTAATCCAATGGAAATAATTGCTATCACAGAGAACAAAAGCTTCAAAGAAATGGCTTTACATAATTGTGATCATGACTCCATTGTCCTTCTACAGAACTGTTAAAAATCAACACTGATTATCTCCCTTCTATGAGTTCTTTCTCTTTATAGGATAATGTTTTGAGATATGATGCTTCAGAATAATAAAGCTAAGAGACATTACTTTTAGTGCATTGCCATTTAGGTATATTAGCGAGTATGTCATAGATGTTTGGGCAGTACAACAAAAATACCTCTGTCTTTTTGATGCCCAAAGTCAAGTCCAGAATTTGCAAATTTGTGTGTGCACACCATGAATCTCAATCATTATTGTTATATCTAGGATACTTCGCTCTTTCTACAGAATGCAGGTATACTTTTCTGATCAAGACTTTTCTGATTAAGACTCCAAGATATAAAATAAGATAAAGACAATATGTAAGTTTTAATTAAATGATTACCATGTGCTTAAACATCTTAATTAATAGTGGATTATTTCAATTAATGCTCACAACAACCTGATAAATTAAAGGCTATTATTCGTCTCACAGATGAAACTGAAGCCACAGAGTTTAAATAACTTGCTTGAGATTGTATCATTCACAAGTAAGGGTAAACTGGGATTTTAATTTGGGCAATTCTAGTCCTGGTTCTACGCACTTAACCACCATTCCATACTCTTTTCTAGTGTCTCTGACAGCCTCAAGATCTTTAAAGGCAACTTTGAGCATGATGCTCTGGTGATAATAAGTAGCATAATGATAGAAAAATGGGCCTTGCAGTGTCAAAATATTTAATATTCTTCATATGCCCATAAATATTGACATTATTTCTTCCAAGGGCAAGTGTTTATCTACTTATGTTTTATTTTTTTTTAATTTTTCTTTTTTTAACGTTTATTTATTTTTGAGATATTCTTCATATACCCATAAATATTGACATTATTTCTTCCAAGGGCAAGTGTTTATCTACTTATGTTTTTTTTTTTAATTTTTCTTTTTTTAACGTTTATTTATTTTTGAGACAGAGAGAGACAGAGCATGAACGGGGGAGGGGCAGAGAGAGAGGGAGACACAGAATCAGAAACAGGCTCCAGGCTCTGAGCCATCAGCCCAGAGCCTGACACGGGGCTTGAACTCACGGACCGCGAGATCGTGACCTGAGCCGAAGTCGGATGCTCAACCGACTGAGCCACTCAGGCGCCCCTATCTACTTATGTTTTTAAAAAATTGATCTATGCAGTCTTTCATGAGATTCTTCACATATTAACTTAGTTAGAATATAATACCTTATATATTGTGTCAGGTAGGGTAGGGGATATGCAGCTTAAAGAAGAGATAAGAAACCTCAGTTATTTAAATGGAGTAGAATAGAAAACCTGAAAGACTCCACCAAAAAACACCTAGAACTAATACATGAATTCAGCAAAGTTTCAGGATATAAAATCAACGTACAGAAATCGGTTGCATTTCAACACACCAATAATGAAGCAGCAGAAAGGGAAATCAAGGAATTGATCCCATTTACAATTGCACCAAAACCATAAGATACCTAAGAATAAACCTAACCAAAGAGGTAAAAGATCTGTACACTGAAAACTATAGAAAGCTTATGAAAGAAATTGAAGAATATACAAAGAAATAGAAAAGCATTCCATACTCATGGATCAGAAGAACAAATATTGTTAAAATGTTGACAGTACCCAAAGCAATCTACATATTCAGTGTAATCCCTATCAAAATAACACCACCATTTTTCACAGAGCTACAACAAACAATTATATATAAAATTGTGTAGAACCAGAAAAGACTCTGAATAGCCAAAGTAATGTTGAAAAAGAAAACCAAAGCTGGGGGCATCAGAATTCCGGACTTCAAGCTGTATTACAAAGCTGCAATCATCTAGACAGTATGGTATGGCACAAAACAGACACATAGATCAATGGAACAGAATAGAAAGCCCAGAAATGGACCCACAAATGTATGGCCAACTAATCTTTGACAAAACAAGAAAGAATATCCAGTGGAAAAAAGACAGTCTCTTCTACAAATGGTGTTGGGAAAACGGGAAAATGACATGAAGAAGAATGAAACTGGAACCCTTTATTACACCAAACACAAAAATAAATTCAAAATGGATGAAAGACCTAAATGTATCATTTAGGAAGACAGGAAACCATGAAAATCCTAGAGGAGAAAACAGGCAGTAACCTCTCTGACCTCAGCCACAGCAACAACAATTTCTTCTCCTTCTCCTCCTCCTCCTCCTCCTCCTCCTCCTCCTCCTCCTCCTCCTTCTTCTTCTTCTTCTTTTAATGTTTATTTATTTTTGAGAGAGAGAGAGAGCAGGAGAGGGGCAGAGAGAGGCGGACACACAGAATCTGCAGCAGGCTCCAGGCTCTGAGCTGTCAGCACAGAGCCTGACATGGGACTCAAACCCACAAAACGTGAGATCATGACCTGAGCTGAACTCGGACACACAACCGACTGAGTCACCCAGGCACCCCACAACTTCTTACTAGACATGTCTCTGGAGGCAAGGGAAACAAAAGCAAAAATGAACTATTGGGACCCCATCAAGATAAAAAGCTTCTGCAAAGTGAAGGAAACAATCAACGAAACTAAAAGGCAACCAACAGAATGGAATAAGAAATTTGCAAAAGACATTATCGGATAAAACGTTAGCATCCAAAATTTGTAAAGAACTTATCAAACTCAACATTCATAAAACAAATAATCCAGTGAAGAAATGGGCAAAAGACATGAACAGACACTTTTCCAAAAAAGACATCCAGGTGGCTAACAGACACATGAAAAGATACTCAACATCACTCATCATCAGGGAGATACAAGTCAAAACCACATGAGACACCATGCCACACCTGCCAGAATGGCTGAAATGAACAGCTCATGAAAAAAGATGTTGGTGAGGATGTGGAGAAAGGGGAACCCTCTTACACTGTTGGTGGGAATGCAAACTGGTGTAGCCACTCTGGAAAATAGTATGGAACTTCCTCAAAAAAATTAAAAATAGTACTACCCTATGACTCAGCAATTGCAGTTCTAAGTATTTATGCAAAGGATACAGGAGTGGTGATTTCAATGGGCACGTGCATCCCAATGTTTACACCAATGTTATAAACAATAGGCAAATTATGGAAATAGCCCAAATGTCCATATGTCCATTGACTTATGAATGGATAAAGAATATATGGTATATATATATCTATATCTATATATATGTGTGTGTGTGTGTGTGTGTGTGTGTGTGTGTGTGTACACACACTGGACTATTAGTCAGCAGTCAAAAAAAAATGAAATCTTGCCATTTGCAACAACATGGATGGAACCGAGTGTATTATTTTTTTTAATATTTATTTATTTTGAGAGGGAGGGGAGAAAGACAGAGAGAGAGAGAGGGAGAGAGAGAATCCCAGAGAGGCTCCACACTGACAGCAGACCTCAAACTCATGACGCCTGAGATTATGACCTGAGTAGAAATCAAGAGCTGGATGCTTAACTGACTGAGCCACCCAGGCACTCTGGAACTAGAGTGTATTGTGCTAAGTGAAATAAGTCAGTCAGAGAAAGACAAATATCTAATTTCAGTCATATGTAGAATTTAAGAAACAAAACTAATGAACATAGAGGAAGGGAAGGAAAAATAAAATAAGATAAAAACAGAGAGGGAGCCAAACCACAAGAGACTCTTAAAAGTAAACTGAGGGTTGCTGGTGGGGAGGTGGGTGGGAGGATGGGCTAAACGGGTGATGGGCATTAAGGAAGGACACTTGTTGAGATGAGCAGTGGGTGTTATATGTAAGTGATGAATCACTAAATTCTACTCTGGAAGCCAATACTATACTATATGTTAACTAACTTGGACTTTTAATTAATTAGTTAATTAATTAATATGTCAAAATTTATTTCTGTATCTTTTAAAGGGGTTGGGTTGGGAGACAGCTCTCCATGAAGGGGCCTGGTTTCCTCCCATCTTGTTGCTCTGCCAACTACCAAGCTCTACCATGTCTGTGTTCCAGGTGGCAGGAATAAAAAATAGGCAGTCTAGAGCAAGCAATTTTCTTTTAAGCAAGTAACGTGGAAAATGTACACAATGCATCTTCTTACGTTTCATAGATGAAGACAAAGTTACATGGCCACACCCAGCCACAAGGCAGAATGGGAAATGCTGTCTCCAGAGAGGACCATGTGCCCAGCTAAAAGTCAATTCCAATGAAAGAAGAGAAAAATAAACGTGGAAGGGAAGAGCAGCCAGCTGTCATTTACACATAGGTATGCAGACACTACATATAAATCAGTCTTTGGTTTCTCCTTTTTTTTTTTTGGTAGGTTTTCAGTAGAATAATGTCAGTTTTGTTTTTCCATGACTGAGATGAGAGTTAAAATGACTTTAAGCCTAATATCACTAATCAGTTGGTTGAGCACCTACTAATACCTACTCTTTAATCACAGGGTTAGTAAATGGATAATTATTTCACATTAGGTAAGAGCATTTGAAATTATGTAACTAATAGAAGGAATGTAGTAAACATGTGTTGTTTGTCCCCATTTGACAAATAGTCATGACCTTTCTTTAGACAATTGACCATGTCCCTGTCCTTGTGGTTGCCAGTTGGGGTGGGGGGAACCTTGTAAATGCCTCTGAGCAAAGCTACCCTAAGTAGTTTTCTCTGCATGCAACCACTCAGACTCTTTATTACCATGGTGTAGATTCCATCTGATGATCCCAGCCCTGGAGCCCCAGTGACATGATCTCTTTCTCACATCACTTCAGCTATGGGATGGTATAGTTCCCCTCTGCTGTTGCTAATCTCAGGGCAACGTCCTCATTACTTGTTTGGTCCTCAGCCCCTCAATTACCTGTATAACTCATTCCCTGTATTAAATTTCCTTGGTTGTAAATAATGTAAATGGATTCTAGCCTCCAGTCAGACACTGACTGATGAAATGGCCTACTCCTTGGGGCTGTTACAGTTCTAGCCACACGCAAAGACTAACCCATTGCTTTTAAACCCAATTCTCAATTCTCTCAGAAAGAGGAGCTGTTTAGCCCTGCTTGTTTCAGGCTCTTGATTGAGGTTGGAGGTGGGGAAAGAGAAAGGTGACTGAAGGTTGTGGGAGATAGCTCTTAAGCTTTGGAACAAACAGCTCCCAAGCTATCCACTATAAGAACACAGGATGTGGAGGGGAGTAGCCAAATGGCTATTGTTATCTTGCAAAACTTTTAAAAACTTTTACTATTAGTTTCACAATCTTTATCATGATCTTAATTATCTTTATGGTCAAAAATAACTCAAACTATCTTTCTTAAGTGAAGGCTTTAGCTTATTGTTATTTCTACCCAGGCTTAGCCAATTTACTTGATGCCTCTAGGAGATGAAGTTTCTCAAAACGCCAAACACAAAAGAATTAAAGAGTTTAGATTTCTTGGTATTACTCATAACTATCCCCTGTAGCTCTAGTCTGAGGATGGGCCAGAAGTAGTCCTACCTGGAAGGTAGGTTTCAATTTTGGTCCTCGCAGAAGCAGACACCACAATGGGATTGGATGAACAGAAGTTTTATTGGGAGAATTACCAGTGAACGATAGAGAGAAGGAAATGGAAGCTGAGCTAGAGAGAGCCTTCGGACCGCAATGCAGGGCGACAACTGTAAAAGCTAAGGGGGAAGGAAGGTAGATTAACCAAGAAGAACTTAAGACTGCAGGCAGCCTTAAGAAAGTTTTGACCAGCGTAGGGAGAATCTTTAAGTCAAAGCTGCCCCTTAGAGGAATCCTGCATTCCTTAAGAATGGGTCTGCACTAATGCCCTTTGTGTGCTCAATCACTGACTGGGACAAGCCAAGGGGAAATATCTCAGCATAAACACAGTGCTGGATCTGGCCAGGCAATAGGCAAGGCTGAAAGCCAACTGTGTTCCTTATAGCAGAAGATCTGAGCAAGTTGTTTCCCAAGATGCTGCACAGCGTACTTACTAAGGGAGGACATGATTCCTAATACCAGCTCCACACACAGAGCATGCTTACCATACTCTTCTCACTGCCATGTTTCAGAATATGTATCTTGTTACCATGTTAGTCTAGGTCCCTATGGCGGTTTCAAGATCTGAATGTGGCTTATTTACCTAGGTGAGCTGAGTGAAGTGAAAGAGAAAAGAGCCAGGAGAAGGGGTGCAGATACTGGCCTGGCCAAAAAGGTCCAGGCTGAGTGTCCCCAGAGACAGAGGCCTAGGAGAGGGTTTCTACTTTTTCCAGAGAACACCTGCATTTCTGTGTGTGCGTGCATGTGTGTGTGTGTGCTTCATTTTCTGCCATGTCCTGAGACAGAGAACGCACATTGATGCCAAAGCAAAGAACCAAGCTGCAGCAAAATTAAGTGTCTCAATTGCTATTTTTTCTAAGAATGCTGATGCTGATTCAAATTTAATGTTTCTACCTCAAAATATGAATTGTATTATAAGTAGCATAACTCAAAATGAATTTTCATACAATGTTTATATTTTATGGAGTTATTAATCATCAGCTTTATTACTTTAGTTTCTTTTTCCTTGATTAGGCTGCAGACCAGTCTCAGCTCTGTCAGGGTACTCTGTAGCAACTGGAGACTGACGGACCCCTCAGGTTTTCTTTTGCAGATTAAGGATGTGAGGAGCCAGAGAGAAGCTGAATCCCTAGAGCTACTGTTGTGACCTAAGTTATGGAGTCATTCTGTGGTTCTCCAAAACGCCAACCGGGCCTCCCAGCGTGAAACCACCCAACGCAGGTGATGGGAGATGACTAGGCTGGTTTTCCGTGTCCTCCCTCCCTGGCTGACAATAAACCTCTAAACTAATCTAGGTACATGTATGACTTTTCCCTGACTAGTCCTCAGTAGTTCAGGAGAGAGATGAAGAGCATCTGAAGTGAGAAGGGGGTGGGCCTGGGGAAGAAAGCCCATTACGTGGGTGACTGAATGTTGTAGGATAAAGAGGAGTCAGAGAAATTTTCCAGGTTTTCTGTTTGGGGCCCTGGTGTGAGTTGGGGGATAAATGCATCATCAGCAGAGGTAGAGGATATAGGAGAATAGGCAGGTTTGGAGGGGATTTGCAAAACTCAGTTGGAGCAGGTTGTGTTTGAGTTGCCTGTGGGAACTCTTGGGACACATCTCTAGCAGGCAGCTGGAGATATAGGTCTATTCTGGTTACTTATTGCTACCTGACAAACTACCACAAAACTGAGTGGTTTCACACAACACTTTTATTTATTTGCCCACAATTCTGCGATTTGGGCGTGGTGGAGAATAGCTTGTTTCTGCTCCATGTGGTGTCAGCTGGGGCAACTTGATGGGACTGGAGGATCCACTTCCAAGATGGCTCACTTACAAGTGTGGCCAAGTTGGCTGTGCCCAGTGGGAGCACATCTAGGGCTGTTAGCCAGGGGCCTGAGTTTTCTTCTATTTGGCCTCTCAAAATGACTGGGGTTAGACTTCTGACATCATGGTAGCCTCAGAGTAGTTAGATTTCTTACATGGTACTACCTCCAAAGGGGGAAAATGGAAGCTGTCGTCAAAAACATAAACAGAACAAACAAGGAAAATAGATTTTATGCAGACTATTGCAAAGGAGAGAGTACCCAGATTTGAAGATTGGAGTATAAGAGCAACTTGAACTTTTATAGAGAGGTTATCAACGGATGCTTATAGTTGTGAGATAGGGAATCTGAAGGGACCCTATGAAAGATGGCTTTTTTGCTGCCTCTATTCTTGCTACACCCCCACCCTACACATGTCTTGTGGTACAGATAATGTATGTCCTCCTTATAAAGGTCAAGGATTCAATGATTTCTTTGGAGTCTTCCAGCACAGTAGATAACATCTAAGGAGTGACCAGGCGTGTCATTATGAACATTTTTCTAAGACCCCTAGCTCCAGGTCATAAATGACTTATGGAGGACACTTAAATACTCATCTTTGTTCCTGAATGCCTGAGAAGACATGCACATGAGTCCACAATCCTCAGTAAAAACACAGACACCAAGTAAAGACAAGACTCATTTTTTTTTTTCCCTTTCTGAGACTCCCAGATACTGTCTGCACTCTTTCTATGTCTTCAGTAAACTCTGCTGTCACTTCCTCTTGGCTTATGTTTGATTTCTATCCTGTGCAAAGCCAAAGACTCTCTTGGCCTGTCTTGTGGGACCTCTTTTGGGTCCTTGGACCAGCCAGCCTACATCAGTTAGAATTGTTTTGTAATCAGGGGATGTCTTAATCAGCCAGGATGTGTTGATATCTGTGTCTAGCTAATTTTAAGGGGACAAACAGTTCTAATCTCAGCTAATCATCTATGAGACAAAGAAAGTTGAAGGGTTTGTGCCTGGCCTTGTCAACAGGTTTAGACAAAAAGGGAAAGGTCTGTATTTGGCCTTATCACAGGTGAACAAGGAGTCATCTGCTAGTGTTATGAGAGAGTGGACAAAGTTTCATCTAAGTCATATGGGGAAGGGTGGTTCTTTGTGGTAAGCCATTTCCCAGAACACAAACACGTGTGTGTGTGTGTGTGTGTGTGTGTGTGTGTGTGGGATTTCTTAGTCATTTCCGTTTTCCATGAGTATAGGCTCCAGTAAATTTCAACGTTGTCACTGCAAAGTCTTCTTAGGGCCTCAGCCTGAACTGGCAGTCATTTTTGCCTCATTCTTTTGTTTAAAGCAGTAACAGATCCAGCCCACATTCAAAGGGAGAATGTTACACAAAGGCATAGATACTGGGGAGGCATGGTTCATTGTGGGCCACCAAAATAGTCTCTCATAGAGTCTGAACCTTGGACTGGATATTTAGAATAGGATGCTACTAGCATATCCTAGGTGGTAGCTGCAACCAACAGGTAGGATCACTGGGCATGTGCACACATTGGTAAATGTAGAGGAGAGTCCATCAACGTTTCAGACATATCAGATTGGAGTCTTGAGGGTTGTGATTTTCCTGGTTTCTCAGAAGCTCTCATTAATACTGTTCCTTGCTTAACATTGACTCCGACATTTTCTTTAACTTTGTTGTTAGTTATGTTTCATGAACATCAGCTCGGTATTCAGCTAGCATCACGGTAAGGATGACTGGACTTAACCAGAACTGCCAATTAGCAAGTTTTTACATTTTAATTATTTGCCCAGATTAGATATGGTCAGAGCCATTGACTTAACCAGCTTCTGCAACAAAGAGGGCCAACAGAAAGAGAGGGAATCCCTATGTGAAGGGGAGTGTTTGTGAACAAAGGTCTCCCACACAGGGACCCTCCACAGAAGGTAGCTAACTTTTGGAAATTTGATCTTTCTGTCTTCTTCTGGACTCAACAGTATCAGTTTCTTTTGGAGCTCTTTGTGAAGACAGGCTAATAAAAGACCATAAATCTTTTTTTACTAGGTGAAGCATTTACCACTCTAATTAGCATCACCATTCAAAGGCTTTCATATTCCAGAAACAAACACCAGGCATTCTGAGCGCTAGGGTTAAAGGGAATCTTAAATCATGAGTAAGCATAGGTGAAGGGCATGGAGACTTAGAGTTTAGGTATTGCCTGTGTGCTGACAGTCATCGGGACTTTACTGAGATACCACAATGCTGAACATACTTACTGTCCTAGGTTTTATGAGTAAGAGATAAAACCCAAGCCTAGTACTGTGGGTTTGTAAAGAAATGATTGTAATATATTATTTCGTTCTGGGTTATACTAAAGTAGGTCTGCACAAAATGTTAATGACTTCCCCAAAGCAGAGTGGTGTATGTTTCACCAAAGTAAGTAACAGCCGGGGTCCTGAAGCATGGATAGGAGTCTACTCAGCTAGTAGAACGGAAGGCCATTTACATGCAACAAGGAAACGTAAATTTTGAGGTAGGAGGACCAGCCTCTCAGGAATTTCTCAGAGGCTGTCATCTCTTACTCTCAGTCCCATCCCGGGAAGGTGGTAGTGAGTGTGAGTGGTAAGTCCCCTCAGCAGGTTCCTAATCCTACAGCCGCGCGCTGGTAGGGAAATGAGAAAGAGCAGAGAAGGGAGGCGGGGTGTGTGTGGGGAGGGGGGGGGGGGGCAAAGACTTCCCGCGCATGCGCCCTGGCAGATGGCCGGCTCAGCAGAGTAGTTTGGCCTGTGGCTCCCTCCGCACGTCGCGCCTCTCAGGGGCCCGCAGACTTGGCCCTGAGAGCGAGCGCGCTGCGCGCTCGCGCAGCCTCTAGGCCGGGCGGGCGCCTGCGCACAAACGTCCTGGGCGTTCGAGCCGCGGGGTTATTAGAGGTGGAGCGCGGGGAGGGCGCGCGGCAGGAGGCGGCCGCCGTTACGGCGCGAGCGTGGTCACGTGGTCGCTGGTCACCGCCGCCGCCACCCCCTCCCGCCCTGTTCTCTTTCTGGTCCGGCCGGGCCCGGCCGGTTCCACGAGCGCCCGGCAGAGACTGAGGGAGAGAGAGAGAGAAAGAGGAGGGGAGGAGGAGGAGGATTCAGGGAATAGGAGCTGGGGAGCCCTTCTACGCCACAGGTAAAACAAGATGATGATGATAATCGTAAAAAAGCCCGAGCCCCCTGAGCGCCTCCGCCTCTCTCCAGTGCAGCCCCCCACATGCAGTCGCTCCCGCCCCGGCCTCCCCCTCAGCTTCTTAGGACCAGTCCCGCCTTTCCCAGCACCGCTGCTGCAGCTGCCGCCGCCTCCCGGGAGGGCCTGAGGGTGCTGCTGCTGCTGTCGCCGCGAACGGGTAGTCGCACCGCCCCCGTTTGTGCGCCTCCCGGATCGGCGTGGGGGCTGGGTGGCGGGAGGGAGG
Source organism: Panthera onca (assembly GCF_046562875.1). Classification (NCBI taxonomy): domain Eukaryota; kingdom Metazoa; phylum Chordata; class Mammalia; order Carnivora; family Felidae; genus Panthera; species Panthera onca. Next base: position 134,870,443 of record NC_138347.1, on the reverse strand, counting down.
CTCCTCTAGCTCCAGGGCGGGCACGGAGAGGAGGTTGCTTCCCCCAGTCGGCCAGCCCGCCTTCCCTCCTTCGAGAGGTTGGGGTCTAGGCTGCAAGGCCAACTGCAGCGAGAGGGTAGAGCCTGGTGGGTGGACGGGCTCAACTTCCTACTTGGTAAATTTCCCTGTTCATTTCAGCCTAGGCAACACGTTTCCTTCACAGGCCGGAAGCAAAAGGGACCCGTAATCCCCAAACCTTTTAAAATGCAGCCTTTAGACTAGCGAAACCTTTCTCGTTTTTGAGGAAAGAAACGTGACCTTATTTTAGTGGGACTTAAGTTTGTTCACCTGTAAGAACGTGCAAGTTGAGGCCTTTAAGGATCTGAGAGAAACTTTGTGAAAGTTGATCCCTCCTACTTTTCCTGCAAAAAACGAACACAAACCTAAACAATTTTCGGTTCTGCAAATGATCTAGAGTTTGTTCAGTACCAGCTCTTAAGTAGTTTTTAGTTTCAGGAAAATGATATAAAGTTCACATCCTTTAGGGTGTTTGTTTGTTTTTTTTCTGAATGATGATTTTCGGGAATGAGCTGTATCCGTCAACCCCAAATTGGACTAAATCTCAGTAGTAGCGTACAGGTTGAACAGCTTTGGGCCGAAAAATACTGACTGAAAGCAGGAAGTGTTAAATGTAGGCATTGTTAAAAATCTGTACACTCAAGTTCATTTATATGCTGGTCATTTTTCTTAATGAGCTTTTCTGATTACATGTCTTGGAATTTTCATGCTGTATCTCTAAATTCAAATGTAAACTTGAGTATTTAAAATTTTTTACAGCTACCTGCAGTAGAGTCAGAGCAGTGCTTCTCAAACCTTAATGTGCACAGGAATCCCTTGGGGATCTGGTTTAAAAATGCAAATTCTGATTTAGTAGATCTGTGATGCATCTTGATATTCTGCATATCTTATGAGCTCCTTGGTGCTGCTAGACAAGGAACAATTCTTGAATAGCAAGGAATTGGATAATGTGTGTGCTGAGAAATAAAGTGATATGTCAATGAAAACGTTCCTTAATTCATCCTGAGTGTAGAGGTGGCTTGAGAGAAGGGGTAGATGGCAGGATGAACTGCAAAAGCTTGTGTTAGGGAGATCCTTTATGAACAGTGAGCAGGCTATGTTGGAATCCCAGGGAAGGGATAGCAGACGGAGGGTGAGATGCCCCAACCTGGAGGAGTGGAGGTACCAGGTGTGCATCCTGTGGTGCATACATCACCTGGCCTGTGAATTTTTCCGTGGAAGCCTAGTATACTTCTGGCTGACGGACTCAGCTACGGGTAGTTAGGTTTTATCAGCTTATAGCCTGTGTGTCTCTGAATCCATTGCTGGGAGGAAGTTTTCTTTTATTGGTGAGAGTATTGAGTGTGTGCTGCTTCTCCCAGATGCAGCCTCCGTTGAGCAATGCATTCCTGAGCTTTGGAAGCAATCTTGTAAAGAATTTAGGGTCTCCACCTGTTGAGGTTATCCTAAATGGATTCAGATGTTTTCCTAATCTAATTAATAAAAGTAAATTGAAAAGTTGAAAAGTCCTACTTAACCTCATACTTTATGTAAATAAAAATGGTTGTACTTGGGGCACCTGGGTGGCTCAGTCAGTTAAGCATCCGACTTCAGCTCAGGTCATGATCTCGGGGTTTGTGAATTCAAGCCCTGCATCAGGCTCTGTGCTGACAGCTCAGAGCCTGCAGCCTGCTTCAGATTCTGTGTCTCCCCCGCCCCTCCCCTGCTCATGCTCTGTGTTTCTCTGTCTCTCAATAATAAATCAACGTTAAAAAAAAATGGTTGTACTTAACTTTTTAAGAACTTTTTTAAACAGTAACCTCGACTACTTTTAGCACTGTAATTTTTATAGTCTTCATTCTAGTCCTTACTTTACCATTGTTTTTTCTTGTTATTAAGTAATATTTATGACAGTACTTTTGAAGCACTAGTGCCAGCCTTCTAAGCACTTTACTGTCTAACTCCTCTAATTGTAACAATCTTTAAGGAAACTAAAGCAGAGAGTGGGTAAAAGTCCTATGCTAACAGAGTTGGGCCTCTGGCTGGCTGGCTCTAGAGTGTATGCTTTAACAATCTTCTCTGTGCAGCTTTAAAAACGTTTTTTTTTAAACGTTTATTTATTTTTGAGAGATAGTGCATGAGTGGGAGAGGGGCAGAGAGAGACACACACACACACAGACACACACACACACACACACACAATCTGAAGCAGGCCCTAGGCTCTGAGCTGTCCGCACAGAGTCTGATGCGGGGCTGGAACACATGAACCGTGAGATCATGACCTGAACTGAAGTGGGACGCTTAATTGAGTGAGCCACCCAGGCGCCCCTCTATGCAGCTTTTTGGAAAGAAAATAAATTGATACTTTTTAAAATCCCCTTTCCCTAGTATTGTTGAGAATTATGAGTTTTGCTTTCCATTGTTAAATCCATATTTGTCATCTTTTAAAAAATTTCCCCCATTGTATTCCATGAAATGCAATCCCATAAAATGAAAACTTGCCTCAATGCTTGTACTCTTTTCTGAATAAGATACTGAAATATTGAAAAGCTTTATTTTGTTTGCACCTGTTACCTGGACCAGTCTCTTTCAAGTCTGTAAGTCATTGTTAAATGTGAAAGTAGCGTCTGCTTCCTTTCGGCTCTGCTAGTTTTCAGTTCATTTTTTGCCTATGCCTCTCTTTCATCTTCTACTGCCTGCCCCCCTCTATGCATACATAATAGATGCAGCTTATATTTGTTATTGTAACGTTTAGGATTTTGGGGGGGATTGATGGGGTCACTGACTTTTTATTTGGCCAGTAAGGGGGGGTGCCTGTGTGGCTCAGTTGGTTAGGCATCCGACTTCGGCTCAGGTTATGATCTCACCATTCGTGGGTTTGAGGCACGCGTTGGGCTATGGGCTGACAGTGCAGAGCCTGGATCCTGCTAAGAGTTCTGTGTCTCCCTCTCTCTCCCCCTCTGCCACTTATGCTCTTTCAAAAATAAATAAACATTAGGGCGCCTGGGTGGCTCAGTTGGTTGGGCGTCCAACTTCAGCTTGGGTCATGATCTCACAGCTTGTGAGTTTGAGCCCCGTTTGGGGCTCTGTGCCGACAGCCCGGAGCCTGGAGCCTGCTTCAGATTCTGTGTCTCCTTCTCTCTCTGCCCCTCCCCCGCTCATGCTCTGTCTCTCTCCTTCAAAAATAAACATTAAAAAAAAATAATTTTTTTATTTAGCCGGTGAGGATGATAACATTCTAAGCATGAGTCATTGTTATCATATTTTAACACTGAGTAAGTACTAAGGACAACCTCAGAATAAACGTTAAATAATTGGTTTTCATAAGAAAATTAATATGTCATCTGTCCCCCATCCCCTTTTGTCTCAGACCATTGGAAGTTTTGTTCTGTATTAGCACCAGTCTGGGGAGTGGTGCTTATACACCTGGTCTAAGACATTTCTCTTAACGTGGACAGATGGTTAGAATGGCAGTAATACTATAGTGTGTGTACTGGAACTTGAGAAATGAGCTTTTGTGGGAGGGGGAAGTGAGAAGGGAGGGCCTATGGGCTGATTGCAGTAGCATTAGTTTTTCATTAACGGGGATAATAATGAAGTTTAGGTAGGAAGTCAGTATAACAACAAAGCCCGGTTGTAAATGTTTTCTCAAAGTTCATACTTTGTTGTGATGTCTGTTGTAATGTCATGCTGCCCAGTTTCTTAGCCTCATAGTGCATCACTTTTCTCATCTTTGAAGTGAGGATAGTAATAGTACCTCACAAAGTTGTTTTTTGGATTAAATGAATAGATGTGTGTGTATATGTTTATATATATTAGTATAGCATATATGTACGTATACATATGTAATACTTAGTGTCTGACACATCGTTAATGCTATCATGTGTTAGGTACCGTGTTTTACTATGGATCGTCTGCCGTGTGGTTGATCATGTCCACATGAAGAAGACTATTTGAATGAACTTAATGGAAATTGTACATTTATTTGGTATAAACCTGTGTGGGCCCCGAAAACAGAAGTTGTTTGTACTTTTTGGATAAAAATACGAAATTGGGGAGGCGCCTAGGTGACTCAGTCCATTAAGCATCTGACTTTGGCTCAGGTTATGATCTCAGCCTACTTTAGATCCTCTGTCTTCCTCTCTCTCTGCCTCTCCCCTGCTCACGTTCTCTTGCTCTCTCTCACTCTAAAAAATAAATAAACATGAGAAAAAAACAAAATTGGTATAGTAATGTTCTTATCCCTTTGGAGAATTAAATATGAATAAATATGGTTTGGCCACTCAGATTTTTCAAAACAAGGAAGAAAGGCTGTAGAAATAAAAGATGTCTTTGGTGGTGGTTTAGGATTGGTTTACAATTTTCAAGTCTTGAACAAGGTAACCTTTTTCCTGAAGGCTTTTCTGACTAACACATCTAAGTAAGATAAAAGGTTGAACCAAAAGCAGTTTAGGTTTCCACTTCTAAATAATGGATCTTCAGAATAATTAGATTAGTGAGAGGTAAGCCCCCCACTTCTCATATAATCTCCTTGGGGGAGATGTATCTGCTTTCTGATGGAGTTGGGTGATACAATCCTGCAAGAAGACTGAGCCGAAGTTACAGATCCTGGCTGTAGAGGTGTGCATTCTGTTTGCTGGTAATTAGTGGGGATCAGAATCAACCCCTTAAGTTTCCCAAAATAGGTACCTTAGGAGGTGTTCTAGTAGCTACCTTGCAGGAATCCAAGAGGAATTACTAACACTACATCTCTTGCCACCCTGGAGTGAGATGGTGGATTGATTGCCCTGGATCCTTGGTGGGGGTTGGGAGAGAAGGTGTTGATGGGAGATGGGCAGATGGCACCACTATTTCCGTCTTTGTCTACTGCCTTGATTAAACTAGACTTCTTTTTATGAAGTCCAAGAGTCTTGTAGTAAGAATGCTCCTTTTGGTAGGTAGATATGTGTGGGGCTTGGGATAAATTGCCTCCCCTCTCCAACCTTCATTACTCTTAATAGTTTAGGGGTTAATTTTAACCTATTTATCCTGTGTTGTGTGTGTGTGTGTGTGTGTGTGTGTGTGTGTGTGGTAAGTATATATGGATGAACATGTGGATGTGTTGATAGACCTATCTTTTTAAACTAAAAGTGGATTTATGCTATTTTGTTACTTGTTTGTTTTTCCCTTAATATTTTATGTTACTAATGATGTTATTCTTCCACACAATTTTTAGTGGCCCCATACTGTTTCATTGTATGAATGTACTATTAGTAGTCCTCCATTCTTGTACACCTAGATTCCTTTCAATCTTTATATGACAAGCAGAGCTACACTGAACGTTATTGTAGCTAATATCTCTTTGTGCCTATACATTATTATTTAGGAAAAATTTTTGCGAGTGGAATTATTAGTAGGTCAAAAGATATGCCCATGTTTAGCAGTTTTGATACACATGACCAAATCGCTTATCAGAAAGGTTGTACCACTTTACCCTTTCCTACAAAACTGTTTGAGAGGCCCTGCACTTGCTGTTATTGGGTATTTTCTTTAACAGCTTTATTTGGGTATACTTGACTTTATACCTCCTTCTCTGTCTTCTTGTAGGCTTTAACATTTTATGTAGTTAAATCTTGTTGTTCCTTTATGAATCTTCTAGGCGTTTCCTACCTTATGTTTATATAGCTATGAATTTATATTTTAAACTATTTTTATGTTTCAATTTAAAATTTTGAATTTACAGTTATTCCAGAACATGTTTAGTTGTATAATGTGAAGTAGAGGGTACTAGATTTTTAAGCTTTTGATTAGCGAGTTTTGTTAGTAGTACTGAATGAATGATTTATTCTTTCTCGATTGTTATCAGAAGCTTTATCATTTGGTCTTCTATTCAGTTCCACTGTATTTAATTTTTTATTGGTGGGAATAAGATTTTCCTGTGTGTGTGTGTGTGTGTGTGTGTGTGTGTGTGTGTGTGTGTTTTCTACTATATCTGGTAAATAGAAGAGCTATTGATTTTTTTTGTGTGTGTATTTTGTAACCAGTCACTTTCTGAATCTGTCTACTATAACAACTTTTCAGTTGATTCTTTTACATTTTCCAAGTAGATAAGCCTACTGTCAGAAGCTGGTCATTTCTGTGGGTTTTTTTATTTGTTTTTTATTTTCCCATGATTAATTTTCACTTATGGAAGCTGTGCTGGAATGATTTTCTTAATTTCATTGACTTGAAAAATGATATTTTATATGGTATTACTGTGAATTGATCTACTCAGCTCTCAGATGGATTTTAAAATATTTGGAAAACCACTTTACCAAGTGATCTCTGTTATGTACTCAATGTCACCTCCCAAAATTTGTATGTTGAAATGCTGTATCTTTACTCTCCCATGTGATGGTATTAGGTGGTGAGACTTTTTGGGAGGTAATTAGAGCATTAGATGAGGTGATGAGGGTGGAGCCCTCATGAATGGGATTAGTGCCTTTATAAGAGTCAAAAGAGAGTCTGTTTCTTCTCTCTGGCACGTGAGGCTACGATGAGAAATCAGCAGCCTGCAACCTGGGGGAGGGCCTTTAGCCAGAACTTGACCCGGTTGGCACCCTGATCTCAGAGTTTGGTCCCCAGAGCTGTGAGAAATCAATTTCTGTTGTTTGTAAACCAGCTAGTCTATGATACTTTGTTACAGCAGTCAGAAGGCATAATCTCTAAGGACCTTCTGGCTCAAAACTTTTGTGATTCTACTTTTATGTCAAAATACTTGTGGTAATATACATAACGCTCTGGTACTTTAACTTAAAGTGCCTACAGCTTCTTTTATAATTGTGGCTGTCTAGCTCCACTGCCCAAGCAATTATTCTGAAGTTTTACATTTTTATCTCCTTAGGAGAGCTTGAAGATTTTTTTCTATGTGATTTGGCAGAAATCAAAAGGAAATACTGATAGACTATAGAGATCAAACTGTGCAACGTTGGGTTTGCCTAGTTGCATTATTAGGTATCATGGTTTTCATTCTCTGGTCAGGTGGTGTAATTTTGTACTTTTTATGATTTTTCTTTTCAAGCTATGGTCCTGGTATGGTCTACTTAAAGTTCGCCAATCCAAATTATGTAATTGTCAAAACTGAGTGTAATGGAAGCCATTGGGAAGTGATAAATAGACCAGGAAGCAGTGAAGATAGGATAGAATAGGAAAGGTAGGGATGGGGAAGTGCCTGGTATGTCAGTCCTTTTTTCTCTGGCCCCCTCTCTGTTCTCTGATTATCCTTTTGTACTTCTTTGCCCTTTTAATGGTTTTCTGGCTTCGTATTTGTTCTCAAGATATATTTTATTTTCTCTTTCAGAGAATAGCTCCACTACCTCCTTGATACTTTGGTTAGGAGTACAGATGCTTTCCCCCAGTCTTTGAAGTAGTCCTGATCAGTATCCCTAATTACCTTCCTTCTTGTCACTAAAACTACCTGCATAATGCCTTCACTAGTGGCCACCATGCATCCTGCCTAGCAAAGGATGTGATAAAACACTGATTAAACTTGGGGTTCTTCATAACATAAAACCACTGTTGTGGAAGCATTAACAAAATGAGAGATCATAAAGACAAACTGTCAGAGAACTGTAGAGTAATATCTGAGTGGCTGAGGAGATAGTGAGAGATTAATATTACAGAGTGAGAAAAAGCTTCTGAAGAAAGTCTGTTATCTTAGCTCTCCAATCCTGATTTCTTATCTGAGCTTTGGACCTGTGTGTCTGTTTGCCTACTGGATGATTCCACTTTTGGATGGCCCACCGAGAACTCACATTTATAACGTCTGCAACTGTCTTCTCTTACAAAACCTGTTCCCCCTCTCAAGTTTATTATCTCAGTGGATGATACCACCATCTTTCTGGTTGTTGAAGTCAAAAATCTGGCAGACACACGCATTTTACTCCCTTTCCCCAAATCCTTATGTAAAGGCATCTCTCTCGGATTCTAAGTCTTGAATCCATTGTCTCTTTATCTTCAGTACTTCTACTCTGGTATATCATCTCTTGATCTTTAAAAAAAATTTTTTTTAATGTGTATTTATTTTAGAAAGAGAGACAGAGCATGAGCGGGGGAGGGGCAGAGAGAGGGAGACACAGAATCCGAAGCAGGCTCCAGGTTCCGAGCTGTCAGCACAGAGCCCAAAGTGGGGCTTGAACTTAAGAGCCATGAGATCATGACCTGAGCAGAACTCAGACGCTCAACCAACTAAGCCACCCAGGTGCCCCTCACTTCTTGATCTCTAGATCATCATCTTTTGCCTTTGTTTCTGTAGGGTTTTCTGACTGGTGTCCCTGGAGCCACGTGATCTTTATAAGCCCTCAGTAGATTCTCTGACTCTATAGCTTAAAACCTTTCAGTACTCTTCCATCACCTATTGCTTAGTCTTGTGTCTCCTCCTGCCTCCCCTATGATTTCATTATAAAGTACCGAAATATTTGGGTTTTTGGAACTATTTATGATTTTGCTTGCCTCAAGCCTGGAATAGTCTGTCTGTCTGTCTGTCTGTCTCTCTCTAAAGTAGGCTCCATGCCCAGTGTGGGGCCTCACATCCCTGAGATCGAGGGTAGCATGCTGTACCAACTGAGCCAGCCAGGTGCCCCAATCTTTCTGTCTCTTGATTTTTACTAACTCTTGTGAGGTCTTAGCTGAAATGCTATTGCTCTAGGGAGCTTCCTTATACCAATAAGTCTGTGTTGTGTCCTTCCTGTTTGGCCCAATATGCTGTTGTATAATATAACATTTATTATGTATTATAATTGTCATTTTACCTACAGTCTTTGTCCCACTTTTGACTGCTCTGTGAATGCCAAGGCCATGTATGTCATCTTTACTCATACTCTCAAAGCTGTGACTATTAAAAGTGGGTGCCCCATACCAGGTACTGTTTTAAGTGCTCAATATGTAGCAGTAAACAAGAGACTGTTAACAGTTTTTAACTGCTGTGTGATAAACCACTCCAAAACTTAGTACCTTCATATTTATTAGGTATCCATATTATATGGTAATATTAGTACTGTAATATTTCCTTACTCATGATTTTATATTTGTATAAGATTTGGTAGGGTTAGTTTATCTCTGTTTCACTTTGTCAGCTCATTGGAGGTTAGAGTTTCCACTTCCAACATAGTTTACTCACATGGTTGGTAGTTGATGCTGGGAGCTAAACTGGGGCTGTTGATCAGAGCACCTGCATTAGGCTTTTCTCTGTGCCCTAGGTATGAGTGGTGGGTTCTGAGAGTGAATGTCCCAAGAACAAGCATTCTGAGAGGTAGGAAGTAGAAGCAGACAATCTGATGAACATTACTTCTGCTATATTTTATTGGTTAAACAGTCAGCCCAGATCCAACGGGAGGAGAATTAAACTCCATTTCCTGATAGAGAAAGTGACAAAGAATTTGTGACTATATTTCATCTGCTATACAGACCAAAAAAATAAACAAAAAATAAAACTACAAAAATTGTTGGATGAGTTAAATCTTGTCTATACTTTTAACCTCCCAAGAATCATGATAGTACATCATTAATTAAAGAAAAATCAAACTACACCATAAAGTGAAATTTTAAAAAGTAACTTTTATTCCCACCCTTTTTAATAGTGATATACTTTTTTGTTCTTATTCATACAGTTTCTGAACTTTAAGTTTTAATTGTGCATACAACTCCAAATTTTAATGAGTTTTGTGTTCTATTTTTTTATTTTTATTTTTCATAAGTCCTCATGCATTGATATTATTACTCTAAGTATATTACTAGAAATGAAGTTATTGTGTGTGTGTGTGTGTGTGTGTGTAAGAAATGGGGTTATTATGTAAAGGAAATGCACAATTTAGATTTTGATTCTTATTGCCAAACTGCCGAATAGGGTAGAAATTAACATTATTTTTCTAACTTTAGTGCATGGTATAAATTACATTTGCCCACAACTTGCTATCAGAAGATGTTATAAATCATTGTTTTTGGTTAACCTATTGACAAACAATGAAAGATTGATTTTTGTTCTTATTTTTTTTAATGCCTTTTTAAGCCCTTTGTCCATTTTGGGTTTTGTTGTTGTTGATTTTCAGGAGCTCTTTGCATGCTGTTGATTTTAACTCTTTGCCCATTATGTATATTGCAAATGTTTTCAATTTTGTCTTTTAATTTTGCTTATACATTTTAAAAATTCTTGTGAAGACTTACTAAATTTTTATGTAGTTCCATATATTAGCCTTTTTCTTTACTATTCTGTTCTTTGGCAGAAATAAGATTGAACTCAGTTCCTTGTTACTTGTCATCTTTTTACCACTTGAGCTAATCTTCCAGTAGCTTCAAATACAGAATTTTTGTATATTATATATATTGCTGTTGGGAAAAAAAACCCAGTAGACTAATAAATTCCATAGCAATTATACAGATGTCTATTTAGGGAATTAATTTCAGAATCTTTTCCATCTCTTAATGGTCTTATAATATAATGGAATTGATCTGTTTTGGGATTTGGCAAAATTCTGTCCTAGACAGTACCGGTGAATTGAGCTGAATAAAGAGTAGTTGTTCCTTGTGTCAGTGTTACACTTACCCACAAAATGAAACTTTTAGTGATTGAAATATAAAAATATGAAACCTATTAAAATTGAAAACAAGGTAATATGGTCAGCTACATTATATGGATGAAGTAATTCCCTGAAAAGAATTAGAAATGCTAGACATTTTTTTTTTCTTTAAGAGCTAACATGACAGTAAGAAATCACCCAAAATGTATATGAAAGCCAGAATTCAGAGAAGTAAGTAGAATATTAAAACTGCTTTTCCTCTGAGGGTATTTCCCACTTTCTAGGGTGCTTTTACTTTAGTTTTGAGGGCCTTCTAAGGCTCAGAGTATTAAAGCTCATAAAGGCCCAGGGAGGGGAATCTAATAGGAAATTCCTTCCCTATAAAATTGGACTCCAAAAGAGCTCTGGTCATAGAGTATGGTTAAACCAAGATGAAAACCCTTCTCATGCTCTTGCTCACAGGAGGCTGTAAGAATGTTTGCCCTTGGGCTTGAAAAAATATTATTTCCTAAGAAGTTATAAACATAATATTTCCTTCTTGATTTGCAGCTCAAATTCAGTGTTGCTTGGTGGTCCAAAAGAACCTTAAATTGTGAATTTAAAGGTGGGTCTAGGTACCTGGCAGAAGCAAATGAAAGTCCTCTCAGGTAGAATATATTTTTATCTTCAGTCCTAGAAAATTCCCACAAATACTTTTCCAAAGAACTAGCTCACAATAAAATATAGTCAAGCACACAAGGAAACGAGGTACCATGAGTAAGAAACAGCAGAAACAACTGACTGACAGAGATGAACTCTCAAAAACTAAAGATTTTGAAATTATCAGACAGATGATGAAAGAACTATTTTCTTTGCAAAAAGATAGAAAATATCAGTGGGCAACAGGAAACTTAGGAGATTTGAAAAAGACCTGAACAAAACTTACAGAAATAAAAAATACGGTAAGTCAATGAAAAACTCAGTGGATACTGTTAGCAGTAGATTAAATACAACTAAAGAAGACCAATGAACTGGACATAAGGGAGAATAAATTATACAGAAGGTAGCACAGAAAGATCAGGAAATGGGTAAAAAGAAAGAGATTACAATATATAGAGAACATAGAATGAAAAAGTCTAACAGTATTTCATCAATTTTCTAATTGTAAAAGGGAGAAATAATAGGAAAGGAAGGAGTGTTTGAAAAGAGAATGGCTGAGCATTTTTCAGGGCTGAGGAAATCACTAGTCCACCAATTTAAGAAGTTCTGAGAATTTTATTTATTTTTTTAATTTACATCCAAGTTAGCATATAGTGCACCAGTGATTTCAGGAGTAGATTCCTTCGTGCCCCTTCCCCACTTAGCCCATCCCGCCTCCCACAACCCCTCCAGTAACCCTCTTTCGTTCTCCATATTTAAGAGTCCCTTATGTTTTGTCCCCCTCCCTGTTCTTATATTATGGAAGTTCTGAGAATTTTAAACACACATCTAGACACATCATAGTAATATGGAGAACACTAGAAACAAAGATAATCTCTTAAAAGTTGGCAGAACAAAAGATGGATTATCTTTAATGTGGCTATAGCAGTTACACTGATGGTGGACTGCTCAGGAGCAGAAATGGAAGCCAGAAGACAGTGGGATGGTATCTTAGTGTGCTGGGAAAGAGTTGCCAGCAGAGTAGTCTGTACCTAGTGAAAATAACTTTCAAGAAGGATGGAGTAATGACCTCTTCAGGCAGTTGTAAAATATTCTCTATGAAGAAAATGTACAAATATATTTTTCTGGTTGATTCCAGTATTTAGAGTGGAGAATTCTAACATAACTAAACAATTTTGAGCTTCACGTAGTTTTATTCTTAGAAAGTTGTGTTTACACTTAGTGCAAAGAAATACTGTTTGGCAATACTTTTACCAATATACTACTCCAGCTTTTGGATGTTTGCTGTGTTCAGAGTCTTTAGTATTGTTGTAGGAAATACTTCGTGGTGATTAATGCATGCCTTTAAGTCTTGAGTCTTGAGTCAGTGATGTGATTTTTAATATTCATGTTTGAAATATCATAAGTCAAACCGAGAAGAATTTGGAGAAAATTGTGCCATGGTATTCACAGAAATAATTCCTGGAAATAACTTTATTCTCATCTCCCAGTCCTAAATACAAATTTCTGGAGGAAAAAGAGGGGGAGATTTTTTTTTTAAACCCATAAACAAGGTTGGCATAAAGGGGAGTCTGTGGCGCTGGGAAGAGCAAACAGACCTTACCCAGGTGGACCTGGATTAGAGTCTGGCTCCAGCACTTAGGAATTCAGTCTTGATGTGACGTAAACATTTTGATACTTAGTTTTCTCGTTTGTAAAACAGGGTAAGACTACTTTGCAGGCGTATGGTGAGGAATAGAGTCTTGTTTGTAAAAAGTGCTGAGTAGGGTCCTGTGGCTCATACCGAGTTCCCAGCTAATTGTTACTGATGAGTAACATAGAAGAATGAATCGAATCTGGCAAGGAATTTGAAATTACTTACTGTACAAATGGTGTAAAAGAGTTAATCACACTTTTAATATTGAAGAGTCATGGACACTGATCATAATGATAAATATTTTTTGAAGTTAAGAAATTGTCAGAATGTGCCTTCTCTTAACTGATTTGGTGGTTAATTTTGCACCAGATCAGCTGTGGATGTTGCCTACAAGTTAGGCTGCTTTACGTTCTTCATGGCAGGTAACAGGGCAAGATGAAATCAGTGACTTTCTTTAGAAACTTAAAAACATTGCCAGCCACAACACACACACATCATATATCTATTCTACGTGTGTGTGTGTGTGTGTGTGTGTGTGTGTATTTCCGTCTCCTAAGGTGGAAGTTCATGATGACAGCTAATTAATGGTAAACCTGAGTATTTTAGAAATTCAGTCCACAAAATGTTTATAAAGTGTGTGCTTAAAACTTTATACTATGCTTTTCAGAAGTTAAATAAATTCACTGGCCTGCAAAAATTTAGAGTAAGAGCCATCAGAGCACTCTTATTATTGCTCTTTGAATTGAGAATCTGACTTCTATAAAATATTTAGACCTAGATTTTCCATTCTTTTTTCCTTTTTGTTGTTTATAGTCAAGATGCAAAATAGAATCTTTTATGATATAGAACTACTTGCACACCTTGAAAATTATTTTCTAGTTTTTTATTCTTTATTCAACATTTGGACATTTGCCCTCATTGAGCAGTGATAACTACGCAGAGTATATTAGCTGATTGCCTTTTTAAACCATACTTCTTATCATAGCAAACTTTAAAAATCATATAATGAAGATAATTCAGGCGTTTTTTTCTTGGAAGTTGACATTTTTAGAATGTTCGTTACAGTAATGTTATATTTGTAGTTTTTGAGTTTATTCAGGTTATAGAGACAAGGACTAAAAGCAAATCAGGCATTTCTTACCTTTCAAGAAGTTCGAGGATCACCACTTTGAAAATGATTTGGGTAAAGGTAGTGACACAACTTTATCTAAACAAACACATGCACAAATGCTTCCTAGTAAACATCTAAGTGTTTCAATTTTCTTGGTCTGTGTTAGACCCGCATGTGATGCAGAAATTGAGCAACAGCAAACTTCTGTGCAGTTAGATCATGTGATACTGGTATTCGTTCAGTGCTGCTTTTGATGTTGGAGGTAATCTCTTGTAATCCCAAACTTTAAAGCACTTTACGATTATACTTTCTAAGCTGATATATTTTGCATTAGTAAAAATACATAGGATTAGAAAAGACACTATGAAACTCATGTAGACATCTTTTTTTCTTGTTTACATTTGACTTTTTGTTTCATATTTTGAGATTTGTTTGTTTATATTCCGTAGGCTGATAATTTCTTTTTAACTAGTGGTTGTAGTATATGAAAAATTGTGGGTTAAATTTGAATGAGCCCCCGTTTTGTCTTTTATCTCTTCTAGTCTTTTATATTTTGAAAATGAGTGTTATTTTATGATATCAAACTCTCTGTGAATCAAAGTCATTTCTCATAGGAATAGAAATTACTACTATAGTTGTTAAGCTAAGGATTTATTCATATATCATTTCAAGTGTTCTAGTTTGACTGTTTTTACAGAACCAAAAAGGTTTTTAGGTACAATCATATCTTCACATTTTACAACACTGTTAAGAACACTGCTAGGTTAAAGAAAAGTTACCTAGGTTTTTCTTAATTTCATCTACTAGTCCATTAAAAAAAAACAATACTAAACAAATAGGCTTTTCTAGTTAGTAATGATTGCTTATATAAAATAAAAAATGATGCTATCTGATTACACTAGGTTACTTTTGTGCTGTTTTGTTGAGAAAACATTCCATTTATGAGATACTAAGTAATATTTTGTGTTTTTAGTAGAGAACCATAGTCTGTCTTTAGAATTCCTCAGAAAGCTTTCCTTTGAAACATTGTGGTATTTTTAGTCTTGAATCATAATTATCTTTTATTAAACAGTTATACATGAAATTATTCAGAAATCATTGCAGTATTGAGAGGATCAATCAGAAGTTTGGTGAAAACAAGTATTTTTTATAATTAAGTTGACTATATTTATAAAATTTCAATGTTGATGATACCAAGGAATTCTTGTTAATATTGTTAGCTGTGATAACAACATTGTGGTTTGTAAGAAGAACTGAAGTTTTTTATTTTCTAAGTAAGTAGGGGTAAAATGACAGGAGGTTTGGGGCAGGTAAATAAATATAGCAAAATTTGATAATTTGTTGAGTCTGGGTCATGTGTCTATAGGTGTTCATATTTTATTTTCACTTCTTTTGTTTATGTTTATAAAATCTTATAAAAATTAACTAGAGTTTACCAGGGGTTGGGAGAAGGGGAATAGGGAATTACTGTTAGTTGGGATGGAGCTTCTTTTTGGGATGATGCAAAAGTTCTGAAAATGGATAATGGTGACGGTGGTACCGTTGTGAATGTACTTAACGCTACTGAGTTATACAATTAAGAATGGTTAAAATGGGAAATTTTATGTTATATATATTTTACCATAATGATGAAATATGAGTATGTTGTTAAAAATAATTCCCAAGAATCATTATACTTTTAGGGAAAACTTTTGGAGGCATATAGTACCTTTTACCCTTATTTTTCTTTCCTCATTAACTTTTTTTCTCCTTTCGTTTGGAAAGAAAGAGGAAGGAAAAATCTTCATGTCGTGTCAGGACTTTCTTAATGGGTTTGGGTTCTAGAGTGGTGTTCTAATAGCATGTTAGTGATTTGTGAGGTTGTTTTAGTGGGTTGCTCCTGTGATTAAGATAAATTAGAAAATATCAGGTGCATTGTGTACAGTGAGTGTAAACATGGTAGTCATTAAATGTTTTTTTCAGTTGTATAACATGTGTATGTGTACTGAATTGTGATGTAAACGATATTCTCTTGGTGGAGCCAGGTGTATTTTAGAAAGGAATATCCACGTAGAGGGTATTGGTGACTGCATAATAGCTAGAAAGCAGATGTCAAAGTTTGCACAGAGGGGCTAGGATAGTAACTCAGATTTCACCAAACTTTCAGACATTAATCAGACAAATAGGACAAATAATTAATCGAGAAGATCTGACAAGGTTATTCTATCCACATATGATGACAAATACAAAATTAGGGGAGTAGGTTGGATGGTGACTTTGAGAGGTTGATAATCATTTTTGAGCTTTTGTATCAATGAGAAACTAATTGGTAATTATGAACTGTTTTAGGTAGGTTTTTTTTTTTTTTAATCTGTTTGCAGATCTCGACACATAGTTGATGCTAAGGAAAGCTCTCTTTTTATTTATACAAGTATTATTTAGGTTAAAAATGTGGAGAGTTTGATATTATTAAATACAATTTAAAATACTAGCTAGAGAAAAAAAATTAAAAATAAAATACTAGCTAGAGATTGTCATGTCATTTTGCGCCCCCCCCCCCCCCCCCCTTAAGTAATTCTCTGGTTCATGTATTTTTTTTTAATTTAAAAAAAATTATTTAATTTTAACTTTTTTTTCTTTTTTTTTTAAATTTTAGAGAGTGCAAGCAGGGAGAGGGGCAGAGGGGGAAAGAGAGAGAATCTTAAGCAGGCTCCATGCTCAGTGCAGAGCCTGATGTGGGCCTCAATCCCAGGAACCTACAGTCATGACCTGAGCCGAAATCAAAAGTTGGTGCTCAGCCGACTGAGCCACCCAGGCACCCCCTCTGGTTCATTTTTAGCTTGAAATCACCCACAGGAAATACTGTTCTAGAGAAAGTAAAGGAGAATCAGATTCTAGAGCCGGGTAAGACTGATCTCAAATTTTACTTCTACCAGTTGCTGGTCAAGTTGCTTGGAAAAACTATGTAACCTTTTTTGGGTTTCCATTTCCTCACTGTGACATTGCCTTGTAGGGTTTTAAGTAAAATGAGGTGATTTATGTAAAATGCCTAGTAGTGTGTGGTTTCTCAGGACATGCTTCTTGTTGTTAACATGAGGTCCTTCTCTCTTTACTATCTCATTCTTCCAAAGTCTGTACTCTTAAATTGATTTTTTCTTTAGTTTGGGGATTATCGTCTAATATTTTTCTGTGGGATCCAGAACAAACTATTTCAATGATTAAGAAATATTTTTATTCACAAAATAAAACCAAATAGTAGATGTTCTCTGTGCTCTAAAAGGGTTTCATTTCCTGAAATACTTTATAGATGGTGAATGATTACTGAATTATTTTATTAGACTAGTTCTATTTGGAGGATTTCATGTAGTAATGACATGAAAGGGGAATTGAGAAGTCCTCTAATAGTCAGTTGTTAATATTGAACCATTTACAGCTTATGCTCTTATTTATATTAAAGCGACTCTTTTCACTTTAACATGTTATGATCTTTTAAGAAATTTAGGATATAAGATGAATGGTTAAAGGTATGTCTTTTAACTGATTAGTTGGGTTTGTCTTGAAAAAGGACTGAATTTTCTGGATTTGGATAAGTCACTGACAGGAGGTCTTTAACATTTTTTTCCCCCCTCTGAACAGATGTCTTGGCCTGCAGTGACTCCCAACTCCCATAATCCTTCCAATTTTCTCCTCTACCAAATAAGTTTTTAAAAAGTGACATTTTTATTATAAGTGATTGACTTAATTCAGGCAAACATTGCAGCTGAGGAAAGACTTCATTCCACTGAGGAGCACTTTGGTATGAATAAAATGTTAGCTTCTTTATCTTTAAGAATTAAATGCATGGTTCCCTCCTGTCCCCCCACCCTCGCCGCCCCGTATTCAGAATAATAATTTTGTGTAATAAGTTTTCTTCAAGATTAAAAGTTTTTATGCTCTAGCATGCTGAGGTATTACACTTTTTGATACGCTTTATTTTAAATGACATTTAAAAACAGGATTCATCCAGAATACATTAACCACAGTAGGTCTTTCAACAGAGGAGAGTTAATTCAGGAACTGGTTGTACAGGTTGCTGAGAAACCAAACGGAACTGTGAGACAAATCAGATATTAATAATATCCAAAGCCTCTGATGCTGTTAGGACTCGGGGAAGATGAGAAAAGCTGGTGCTGTCAGAGTTCTGAAGCCAGAGCCCTGTAGGGGAGCTAGAGCCATAGCTGGGGCTTCGTGATAGGGGCAGGGATGTCAGGGGGCGGGACTTCTGGAGGGAACTGGAGTTATGGAAGAGACAAAGCTTCTGCCAAGGATGTGTCAGGGAGTGGGAAGAATGGAGGAGAAATACTCTTGGCTTCTTCCTCTTTTGCCTTCTATCAATCATTAGCCACTCTCACTGGCCAAATCTCCCTGGAAACGAGAGGGCAATGTTGCTTGGAAAATGGAGTTGCCTGTGCTACAGAGCAGTACAGGGTAAGCCTGGAGAATAGATCTGAAAACATGTAGTTATGTTGCGTTTATGATAGTCATCAAGACACCTGTGCTCTTGTGTTGTATTAGCTGTTAAGAAGACCTAGCTAAAAAAACAAACAAATCAAAAACCCCAACAGACAGAAGAACCTAACCAAAAAACCCTCTCAGCTCCCTCCCTCCCTTCCTTTCTATCTTCTTTCCTTCCTTCCCTCCTTCCTTCCTTCCTTCCTTTTTTTCTTTCTTTTTTTCTTTCTTTGTTTCTACAGTGGAAAGAAATAATTCCTTGGAAACCAACATTATGGTCAGTATTTCAGTTTAGTAAAGACATTTACTGAGTGGCACTGTTCAGATAAATGAGCTACAAAGTGGAAACCACTTGGTTCTTGGTTTTGTGGTACTCAGAGTCTACTGGAAGAAACTTTTTTTTAAGAGGATACTTTTAATTTTTAAATTTCAGTAGGATGTGTGATAAGTTAGAGATAGGGAACATGTTTTTCTGTAGGAACTCAAGGGAGGAGCCATTGACCTAGGCTTGTAGTTTGTGGAATGCTCTCAGGAGTTGGGAAACTTGAGCGGAGTTTTAAATGATTGGTCAGAATTGGTCAAGGGAGGGGAAAGGAAGTTTCTGGAAGGAGAAGCTTGAGCAAAGGCTCAAAAGCTTGAAAGAGCTTAAGAAATTTCAGTCACTTGCTAGAGATTCAAGTTTGGCTCAAAAAATGGGCCTTGGGAAAGGCCAGGTTGTTTTTATTCTCAAGCAGATAGGCAACTGTTGGAGGGGTAGTGAAGTGGACTGATTAGCTTTTTTGTTGCTGTAATTTTCCCTAAGTGTAAAAGCTGGGTTCAGGAGGGTGCGATCTAGAGGTAGGAGACCTGAAAAGAGGAATATTCTACTGGTCCAGGCAATAGAGGAGTGATGGACATGAAACTCTCAAAGGTAGCCTCATGTCTTAGTCATTCATTTCATGTCAGTGCCTGTGCTCTACTTTGATATACCCTTCTTTTATGTTTGAAAATTCAAA
Source organism: Panthera onca (assembly GCF_046562875.1). Lineage (NCBI taxonomy): Eukaryota > Metazoa > Chordata > Mammalia > Carnivora > Felidae > Panthera > Panthera onca. Next base: position 134,851,024 of record NC_138347.1, on the reverse strand, counting down.
CTAATACAACTTTCAAAATAAATGGATGAAGTGTTGTTTTGTTTTCAAACTACGGATGCCTTTTTGGATACTCTGTTATTTGTTCTTTTTGAGAATCCTAGGACCAGAAACAGGAATAAGTCACAGACTCTGCTCTTTAGAAGCAGGCATAGGATACATTCACTAATTGTACACTCACTAGTCTGCTTTGGAGTGCTGGAGAAGTGCTTTGTTCTCCTAGAGTCAGGTGATTGTTCTGTTACTGAAGTATTATAGGATGAAGCAATTTCCTGTAGAAATTTCCTTGAGAAAAATTTCCTGTATTCCTTAATGTAGTTTCTGATATTGAAGAGTGACAGATTTGCAGTGTGACATTTAATTTTAGTAAATATATCTTTTAAAATACCAAAATCCTGCATTTGAATAAGATCCACTTTACACATTGATTTTAATGTATATTCTGTAATTTATTCTGATAATGAATGTGAGATAGATGTTATTAGTGCTATTTTCTTTCTTTACACACTCTGGTCTGGGTTGTCTTACTCAAACTCTAATGGGATTGCTACTGTATCATAGATGAGCAAGACAGAATTTTTGTCATCACGAAGTCTATAATCTAAAGTGGTCAACAGACATTAATTCATAATATGAGGCCTGAGATATAAGTTAATGAAATCCAAACATTGTATTGAGGAAATTAAGAGGAAGAAGATATTTATTGTATTTTACTGTGTCTAAGGCATATATTTTTTCCCACATTTTAACATTTCTAACATTGACAGATGTCTATAATTTGATGACATCTTAAACTTGAAGAAAAGTATATTTTCAGAGAATAATAAAGGCATCTATGTTTTGGAGGATGAGGAATTTAGTTAAGTCAAATGAAGTTCTAAGAAAAAGCACCTGGGCAAGAAAGCCATGATGTGCTAAAGTAATGGTAAGTTTTTGTTTTTGTTTTTTTTTTTTTTTTAGTGTTCAAGAATGACATATAAAAGGTTTGGTAGATAAAGCTGTGGAAAAGGGGGAATTTTATTCTGTAGTGAGTGGGAAGCTATTGAAGGGTTTTAAAAGGGGAAGGTATGGTACATATTTCATTGTGAATTTCTTGACCGATATTTGGGAATATGTTGCTATATTGGAGAGAAGAGGAATTGAAGGAAAGGAAATTATGCTGTTTTGAAAAAATGACTTTGTTGAAAGCAAAGATGTTACAGAGGTAGAACTGACAGAAATTGGTTACTGAATGTGGGGGGTAGAGTAGGTGGTGGTGACGGAGAGATACCAGAATTACTGGTATGGGAGGAAAAGACCTGTTAGCTGAAACAGTGTGTTGAAGTCTGAAAATCAATTTGAACTTTGTGACTGATATGACTCCTCTTGTCACAAATACAGCAGGAAGTGTGGGTATTTAGGTCTTGAGTTTAGGAGAAAGGTCAGGGCTGATGGCAAAGATTTAGGAGATATCAGCTAGACAGTGTTATAAATGAATACATTTTAGAGATCCATGAAGAGAGTAAATGGAGAATATTAGTGAAGGAGAAATATATATATATATATATATATATATATATATATACACACACACACACACATATGTACACATACATACATATGTATATATACACATACTTATGTATATATATATATATACGCATGCATATATATACATATGCACGTATATACATGTATATATATGCATGCGTATATATATATATGTATGTATATATATTTGAACAATTTTAATTGTTTTGGGCATGTATAGTCTATCTCAACCACTTATTTAAAAGTGTACGACTCATTGGCTTTAGATTTTCAGAGTTGTTCAGCCATCACTATAATCTATTTTTTAAAAGATACTTATGTGTTTTGGGGGAGAGAGAAAGAGAGAATCCCAAGCAGGCTCTGTGCTGTTAGGGCAAGGCCTGATGTGGAGCTTGATTCCACCAACTGTGAGATCAAGAACTGAACTGAAATTAAGAATTGGACGCTCAACCAACTGAGCTACCCAGGCTCCCCTACAATCAGTTTTTAATCAGCTGTTTATTTTTTATTTTATTTATAGGGCATGTGAGTGGGGAAAAGGGGTAGAGGAGGAGAGAGAAAGAATCTTAAGCAGGCAGCACATTCAGCATGGAGCCTAACATGGGGCTTGATCCCATGACCTGGGGATCATGACCTGAGCTGAAATCAAGAGTTGGATGCTCAACTGACTGAGCCTCCCAGGTGACAGTTTTGAGAACATTTCATCATCTCTAAATAAATTCCATGTTGTTTAGCCATAGGCTTTGCCATTTCTGCAACAAGGGCTATTGGGATTTTGATAGAGATTGCACTGAATCTGTAGATCACTTTGAATAGTATTTATATCTTAACAATATCAAGTTTTCCTACCCACGAGTGTAGAATATCTTAACACTTACTTAGGTCAACTCTAATTTCTTTTAGCATTCTTTTCTAAATTTCAGTGTTTAAGTCTTTCCCTTAGCTAAATTTATTTCTGGGTATTTTATTCTTTTTGCTGGTTTTGTAAATAGAATAACTTTTTAAATTGTCTTGGGTCATTCATTGAAAATAGATAAAAACACAACTGATTTTTGTATGTTGATCTTGTAACCTGCAACTTTGCAGAAATTGTTTATTTGGTCTAGTGGCTTTCTTATGGATTCTTTGGAATTTTGTTATATAAACATAGGATCATTTCATTTGTGAATAGAGATAGTTTTACTTCTTCCCAATTTGGGTGCCTTTTATTTTTCACATTTTCTTGTCTCATTGCTCTGGCTAGAACTTTGGGTACTTGTTGAATTGTAGTAGTAAAAATAGGCATCCTAGTCTTTGTCCTGATCTTAAGGAGAAAAGGTTCAGTCTTTCACCATGAATATGCTGTTAGCTGTGGATTTTTGGTAAGTGCCCTTTATCCTGTTGAGGAAGTTCACTTAATTCCTCATTTTCTAACTGTTTTTATAATGAAAGGGTTGTCTGAATATTGTTAAGTGCATTTTCTGCATCGGTTGAGATGATCATGTGCTTTTTTTCCTTCATTTTATTAAGGTGTATCACATTGACTGATTTTTGTTATGTTGAGTCATCCTTGAATTCCTGGGATAAATTCTACTTGGTCATGAGGTACAGTCCTTTTAATATGCCACTGGGTTTAGCTTATTAGAACTTTGTTGGACATTCCTGATTATAGTCAAAAGGATATTGGTTTGTAGTTTCCTTTTTATGTGAAACCTTTGTCCTTGGTGTCAGAGTAATAACTGGCTTCATAGAATGAGTTGGGAAGTGTTCCCTTCTCACTAATTTTTTGTAAGAGTTTGAAAAGAATTGGTGTTAATTCTTTAGATGTTCGGTATAATTCACTAGTGAGGCCATCTGGTCCTGGACTTCTCTTTATTGGGAGGTTTTTAATTACTGATTCAATCTCTAGTAGTTTAGGTCGTTGAGATTTTTCTTTTTCTTCTTGAGTCAGTTTATGTAATTTGTATATTTCTAGCAATTTGTCCATTCCTCTGGGTTATCTAATTTGTTGGCATAAAATTGTTTACATTATTTTCTTATCCTTTTTGTTTCTCTAAGGTCTATAGTAATGTTTCTACTTTCATCTGTGATTTTAGTTATTTGTGTCTTTTTTTTTCTAGCCATAGGTTTGTCAATTTTATTGATCTCCAAGAATAGTTCTTGGTTTTGTTGATTATATGGTTTTTTTAATTTTATCTGATCATTATTATTTCCTTTCTTCTGATAGCTTTGGGTTTAGCTTGCTCTTCTTTTTCTCAGTTCTCAAGGTGTAAAGTTAGATTATTGATTTGAGATCTTTCTTCTTAATGTAGGCATTTACAGGTATAAATACTCATTTGAGCACAACCCCAATGTATAGTATAAGTTTTGATATGTTTTGTGTTGCTGTTTGTCTCTAATTTCTGATTTCTCTTGTGATTTCTTCTGTTACCAACTGGTTGTTTAGGATGTATTAATTTCTACATATTTATGAAATTTCCTTCTGTAATTGATGTCTAGCTTTATTCCATTGTGGTCAGAAAAGATCCTTTGTATAGTTTCAGTCTTTTTAAATTATTGAGACTTGTTTCGTGGTATAACGTAGAGTCTTTCCTGGAGAATGTTTTCATATGCACATGGGATGAATATATTGTTGTTCTGTAGAGTGTTTTATATGTGCCTATTAAGTCTAATTAGTTTATAGTGTTGGTTATGTTCCCTTTTTTCCTTATTGATCTTCTTGCTGGATGTTCTATCCATTATGGAAAGTAGTGGATTGAAATCTTCAACTATTATTGTAGAACTGTTTATTCTTCTGTTCTGTTGGATGTTTTTTTGTTCACATTTAAAATAATTGCTGATAAAGAAGCATGTGCCTCTGCTATTTTGTTAGGTGTTTCCTGAATGTCTTATTCCATTTTTGCCCCTCCATTACTGTCTTTTTTTGTATGTTTACTTGATTTTTGTAGTGAATTGTTTTGATTCCCTCCTTATTTCTTTGTGTATATATTTTTAGATATTTCTTTGTGGTTACCGTGAGGATGACTTCTGGCATTCTAAATTTATAACAGTCTAGGTCAAATTGATACCAGCTTAACTGTAATGGCATACAAATTTCTGTGCCTATAATACCTCTGTTCTCCCACGCTTTATGTTGTTTTTGTTTCAGGATGCATCTTTATACATCGTATCCCAATAACATATTTATAATTTTTAAAATGTATTTTAAATCTTGTAGGAAATAAAAAATGAGGCTACAATAAGAGGTACCATAATAGTGGTCTTTATATTTGTGTTTTACCTTTCTTGGAGATCTTTATTCATATGGCTTTGAGTTCCTTTCTAGTGTTTTTCATTTAGACTAAACAACTCCCTTTAGCATTACTTGTAGGATGGGTCTAGTGGTAGTAAACTGTGTTAACTTTTGTTTTATCTGGGAATGTCTTAATTTCTCTGTTATTTTTAAAGGATGTTTTTGGCAGATACAAAATTCTTGGATGACAGTTGTATTAGGCAGTGTTTTCCAGAGAACCAGAACCAATGTGTGCATACATGCATGCACATACATTATTTTCTTAGGCATGCATTATAAGGAATTGTCTCTAGTGATTTTGGGGGGCTGAGAAGTCCCAAGATCTGCAGTCAGTAAGCTGGAGACCCAAGAGAGCCAATGGTGTAGTTCCTGTCAGAGTCTGAAGGCCTGAGAACTAGGATTGCTAATGATATAAGTTTTAGTCTAAATATTGACAGGCTCCAGATCTAAGGAGAGCCAGTGTTTCAGTTCAACTCCAAAGTCAGGAAAAGACTGAAAACTCAGCTCAAAGCACTCAGGCAGGAGGAGTTCATTCTTACTCAGCCTTTTTGTTCAATGTTCGTCTTCGATTATCTGGATGAGGCCTTACCCGTGTTATGGAGGGCAACCTGCTTTACTCAGTCTACCAATTCAAATGTTAACCGTAGCCAGAAAGACTGTCACAGACATATCTGGAATAATGTTTGACCAAATATCTGGGTACTCAGACACGCTCAGTCACATTGACACATAGAAAGAAGCATCTCAGAGTTTCTTCTTTCAGTACCTAAACTTGTCATTCCACTGCTTTCTGGCCTGCATGGTTTCTGAAGAGAAATGAGCCATTAATCTTATTGAGGCTTCCCTGTACATGATGAGTCACTTCTGTCATGGTACTTTCAAGATTCTCTCTTTGTCTTTGGGCTTCAACAATTTTATTAGAGTGGGTCTCTGAGTTTATCCTACCTAGCACTTATCGAGCTTCTTGGATTTGTAGATTCATTGATTTCATCTAATGTGGGAAGAGTTTTGACCTTTTCAAATACTCTGTTCCTTTCCTTCTCTTCCCCTTGAGACTCCCGTATTGTCTATGTTGGTCTGCTTGATGGTGTCTCACTGTATCTCCTAGGTCCTGTTCACTTTTTTCATTTTTTTTCTCTCTCCCAGACTCAATTACAGATGTCCTACATTCAAGCTCACTGATTCTTCTTCTGTTGCTGAAATTGCTCTTGAGTCACTCTAGTGATTTCTGTTTTTTCATTGCAGTTCTTTTGCGTTTCAGTTTTAGAATTTGCTTCCTTTTTTAACTTCTGTCTCTTTGTCGATGCTCTAATTTTGTTAATGCATGGTTTTCTGAATTGTTTTTGTTCTTTTTCATGTTTAAGCTTTTTGAATATATTTAAGACTTGTTTTAAGGCCTTTCTAGTAAGTATTTTATATGGATTTTCTCAGGGATATTCTTGTTAATTTTCTTCCTTTGAATGGGCCATATTTTCCTGTTTCTTTCTATGCTTTGTGATTTGTGTTTGTAGTTGGCAACTGGGCATATGAATATTATAATGTGATAACTCTGTCATTTGTATTTTCCCCTTAAGGTTTTTTTGTTTGTTTGTTAAAGGCTCTAATAGTCCATTTTTTTTAAGTGATTTTTTTTCTCAAACCACTTTTTTTTTGGGGGGGGGCGGGGGCCAAGACTTTATTCCTTGTCATGTATGGTAAATTCTTTGTTCCTTAGCTTGTGTTCAGCCAGTGTTTTGACAGAGACTGCCTTGAATACCAGCAACTAAAACAAAAGCTAAAATATTCTGAACAAACATATAGAAGAATGAATACTTTTCCCAATTCTGTGTTGGGGCAGTCCTTCACTTAGCCAGGCTTGCACTGAGCCCAGTGGTCAGTCCAAGGTGGAAGTTTAGGGATCTCAGGTTTTTTCCGAGCATGTATACTGTTGTGGGCATGCATATAGTCTTCACATTTCCATCTGTACTCTTAATTTGTCAAATAAATCTTTTGCTACTGTGCTTTAGGTGATTTATTATGTGCTTAGATAGTAACTTTTGTTCCAAGCATTTTTAGGTGGTTCTTCTTGCTCTGTTTTCAGATGACTATTGGTTTTCTAGCTAGAGTTCTGAGTTAGGTGAAACAGAAATGAGCAGCTTGCATCAGCCCTTCAGGTAGCCCCCAGAAGGTGAGACCAGATATTCACACAAATTTGTGAATAAAGTCTGTTCTGTCTCTGGGACCAGGATTCCATACTGGGAGCATAGATTAAGGTTGCTGCTCTGCCAGGTTTTGAAATTGTCTCTTTCTTGATTTGTCATTTGCTTAGTTGTTGTACACCTTTACCTGTTTTCCATAGTTTAACAAAGTTGGTTGTGGCATTTACTGCTTGTTTGTTGATGTTTCTGTCAGGTGAGAGAACTTGAAGCTCCCTACTTTGCCATTTTGCTGATTTTATTTTTCATTGTGGTTTTGACTTGTAATTTTCTGATGTCTAATGATGTTGAGCATCTTTTTAGGTGTTTATTGGGCATTAAAAAAATGCTTATTTGTTTTTGAGAGGGGGGAGGGACAGGGAGAGAGATGAGGACAGAGGACCCAAAGCAGGCACTGTACTGACAGCAGAGAGCCTGATGCAGTGCTCAAACTCCTGAACCATGAGATCGTGACCTGAGCCAAAGTTGGATGCTTAACTGACTGGGCAGCTCAGGCACCCCTTGGTGTTTATTGGGCATTTGTGTATCTTCTTTGGAGATTTGTTTATTTAGATCATTTGCCTAGTTTTAAACTGGGTTGTCTTTCTATTGAATTTTAAGTTTCTTTATATATTCTAGATACAAGTCCCTTATTATACAAATGATTTAGAAACATTTTCTCTTATTCTGTGGGCTGTCTTTTCACTTTGTTGAAGTGTTGAGTTGTACTTTGAAGCACAAAAGTTTTAAGTTTTAGTGATGTTTATATTTTTCCTTTTGTTACTTGTGCTTTCGGTATCATAGTTGTAAACTATACTTAAGGGGCAGGCAGAGAAAAATGAGAGAGCAAACTGCTGGTATTTCCTATGAGAATGAGCATTGGGTATTTATATGTTTGACTTTTGAATGCTGATTACAGGAGCCCATGAGTTGTGTGGAATTAATGGTTATGTTTCTCATAGTTACAATCCATTTTACTTGTCACTTTTTTCCCTTGGTTGTGGTTGTAGATGCTTTCTATGTTATCTGCTCATCCTAGGCCCTCATCTGAGAATGGCTGCCTTTGCTTTAACAGTAGGCCTCTAGAGCTGTGTTTGTTAAGAGCAGGATCCTGATATTCCCAGTACATATAGCTGTTGGGACCGTAGGTGGACCCCTTTGCAAAATGAGTCTAAGCAGTTTTTCAACAACTTGGAATTGTTAGGAGGCAAAGATACAGATTCTTTTGGTCTTTTCTTCTAGAAAAATGTGTAACTGGGGCATGAACAACTACGGTTAGCCTATGGTCACAGAGAAACGGCAGAGGGGACTGGTGTGTGGAGAGCAAAATGAAGTCCACTGTCAGGGACAAACTATCTCTCACCTTTGAGAGGCAGTTTTGTTCCAGAGGGTTAGAATATCTTTAATTCTTGACATTTTTGTAGTTCCTGATTTCCAGCTCCCACTGTGATTCCTGCTTATCAGTTCTGTGAGATACCTTTATTTAATATAAGTTTCAACTTAGGGCTAAGTACCTTTGTATAGGTTTTTATTATTGCCACCCAGAAAACCTCATCTAAGAGAATGACATATTGTGATGAAAATATCCACTGAGCAAACAGAAGGGAATGAGGAGACAGTTTCCTGTGAGATGCTTATATAATTTTAACTTGTAATTCTGGGCATTACAGAATAACAGGATGGTGATGATTATTTTTAATGTGGATTTGAGTGCTTACCTGTGATTCAAATTTAATTAGGCATGTGTTTTACATTGCTTATGTTCTTTGGTGTACTGGCTTTCTAACTTAAATAACTCTTCTTTGAAAATAATGAGGGGCACCTGGGTGGCTCAGTCAGTTAAACATCTGACTTCAGCTCAGGTCATGATCCCACAGGTTTGTGAGTTTGAGCCCTGCGCTGGGCTCTGTGCTGATGGCTCTGAGCCCGTAGCCTGCTTCAGATTCTGTGTCTCCCTCTCTCTCTGCCCCTCCCTCGCTTGCACTCTGTCTCTGTCACTCAAAAATAAATAAAACGTTAAAAAAAATAAAGTGAAAATAATTTAGCATTGTCTTTAAAATTGAACATGCATGTAACCTGTGACAAAATCTCTCTTCTGGTTATGTAAGAAAAATTCTTGGATGTGTGTAACAGGAGAGGTGTTCAAGAATGATTTGTTAGAAACATTATTTATAATAGCATGAACTTAGAAACAGTCAAATACACATCAGCAGGAGAAGGGGTGAGGAAGTTGTGATGTACATTAAAAGTGTTCATACAGTAGCATATTGAAGTGTTACAGAATACCACAGATGAATGACCTATAGCCACATATACCCACATTGATTATCGTAGAATCGTATATAGTGAAAAAATAGTGTGTCTTCACTGGAAAACACACATACAGGTATTCCATGGAGGTATTGCCTGTTTGGTTCCAGATCTCTTCAGTAGGCAAATATTGCAAGAAAGCATGTCAGATGAATTTTTTGACTTCTCAGTGCTTATAAAAGTTTACAATTAGTCTATTAAATGTGTAGTATCATGTCCAAAAAAATGTACATATTTTAATTAAAAAATACTTTAGTGCTAAAAAATGCCAACCATCATCTGACCTTTCACTGAGTCATAATCACTGATCATAGATCACCATAATAAATATAATTATGAAAAAATTTGAAATATTGCGAGAATTACCAAAAGTGTGAGACAGAGACATGAAGTGAGCAGCTGATGGGAAAATTGTGCTGATAAACTTGCTTGATGCAGGGTTGCCACAAACCTTCAGTTTGTTGGAAAAAAAAAAAAAGGCAGTATCTGTGAAGCACAATAAAGCTAAGCACAATAAAATAAGGCATGCCTTATAGTATGATTCCGTTTTTAATCGGAAAGTACAAACAAGTTAAAAACTAAACATAGTGTTTAATGATACAGAAACAGGGTAAAACACTAAGGAAAGGTAAGGGTATGATTAAGTAAAAATTTAGTACAGTGATTTCCTATGTGGAATGTGGGGCAGGTTAAAATTCGGGATGAACACAACAAGAACTTAAAGATACTGTTCATACTCTACTTTTTAGATCAGAGATGAGTTTATCATTCATTTTATTTTTGTGCTTTATGGTATATTTTACATATATTCTTATCAGATTCTTTGCACATATCAAATACCTCATCATACAAAGGTAAAAACTTTTATAAATATATTTGGTACAAAAAGTTTTTTTACATAAAAATAAAACTAAAAAAAACAGCATTTCTAAAACTGAAATAATCAACTAGTCTTTTAAAATCAAGTGTTCTCTCCAGAATTTGCTCGTTATTTGCCTCATACTACTTTCTGAAGCCCCGAATCTTTTTTTTTAATTGTTTTAATATTTTTACTTACTTTTGAGAGAGAGAGAGAGAGAGAGAGAGAGAGAGGGAGTGAGCAAGCTTGAGCAGGGGAGGGGAAGAGAGAGAGGGAGACACAGACTCAGAAGCAGGCTCCAGGCTCTGAGCTGTCAGCACAGAGCCCAGCGCGGGGCTCGAACTCTTGAACTGTGAGATCATGACCTGAGCCGAAGTTAGACACTCAAACCGACTGAAGCACCCAGGTGTCCTTGAAGCCCCAAATCTTAAGGGTTACTTTTGACTTATCTCAGATTGATTTAGTAATGCTAAGTGCTAGGGATATTGTAATAAAACTTATAGTAAGCATTTTCTGAAAATAAATGAATGAAGCAGTCTTTATCTTTTCCTGTCTCATAACATCAAATTGTTCAATAGGTTCTTTCTGTTCTTAATCAGTACGTCTAGGTTAATCTATGTTTTCTGTTAAGTTCTTGGATTTCAGGTTCTTACTTACCTGTACCGTTTCCTGACTGGCTTTCCTGTCTGTATTCTTCCCTCTTCTTTGTTCATCCTTGTTAAATAATACTGGATTAATCTTCCTAAAACATTAATTTGATCATTTTTTCTCAGAAACCTTCAATAGTAAAATGTTGAGTTACATATTCTTTAGGTTGGGTACCCGTCTTCTACAAACTGGTTTTTACCAAGGGTCCACATTCCTCCTTTTTGGAGGGCAGGTGGGTGGGAGAAGACACACAGATAATTCTCTTATTTCTTACTGGCTGCTTGGCCTTGGGGTATGGGGGCGAGCAGTGTGGAGGTCCCTGATGCCGGATATTCTTACTCTTTGTGCTGGTGATAGCCTTCAGACTCCCCTAGCTTCAAATATCCTAGCTTTTGTACTATTCTCAGAGAAACTTCTGTATTTTGCAGCAAATATAGTGGTTTTTTTTTTGTTGTTGTTGTTTTTGTTGTTGTTGTTGTTGTTTTTACTTAAGGTAAAATTTGTTTTCTATCTTTCTGGTATCCCTTTTAGTTTCTGGTCTACCTCCTGAGTTTTCAGTCTGGTCAGGGTTGGAATCGTTATCAGTGGAATCATCGTTTCATTATGCTGCTGTCTTAGACAAGGTTCTTTTGGTGCCACTAAGAGGAATCCATACAAGACTGCTTACCCCAGAGTAGAATTTATATTAAAAAACAATGCAGAACTGATAGAACTGATGAGCAAGAATTACAGTTGATCTTTACAGGGGGTTGGCAATCAGGAACCACGTATTTCAGATCTAATTTCTGTAGATTTGCTATGAGGTGGGAAGCTACAACGTGTGTTTAGTCCACTGTCTTGATTCATTCTGATTTCTAGTTTTAGAATCAATTGCTGAGTAGATTCCTTTACAGATAGGGTATTTGGTAAAAGATATTTCCATCGTGAATGTCCACTTGTATATCTCTAGCCAACTTTTATATGTAGAGATGATCAATTTAGAAGTGTTAGAGTGAGGAACCTTTCACAAGTGAGGACACCAATTGAAATACTTAAAGTCAGTTATTTAAAACTCTGTATGGTGTTGAAAGTTTTAAGAAATGTGGACTAAGGATCATAATTTTGAAGCTTCTAGAAAACTAACACTATAAAGTTAAAATTAACTCAGTCAAGAAAAATTCACTTAGCAGAAAAGAGGCAAAGTAAAATGAGAAGGGGCTATAATGTAAGTCAGTTCCCCCATTTAAGGTTAGGGTTTTTAGTTATGATTTCTTGGAAGTGGCATCTGTGAACCTTTTTTCTTGAAGTTAATAGTTGCAGTGGCAGTCTCCTTTTGGGAAATTAATGATTTATTTTGCTGGAAAGATTTAAATTGGTACACATTATCAAGTTTTGGCAAGGATATTTGGAAATCAGGTATTATATGCTGATGGGAGTATAAGTTGATATGGCTGTTTAGAGAACAGTTGTGCAGTATTCAGTAAAATGGAAAATATATATATAACCCAAAAATTCTACTTTCAACTATACCTTAGAACAGTGATTCTCAACCAGGGCATTTTTACCTCTCAAGGGACATTTGGCAATGCCTGGAGATGGTTTTGATTGTCACATCTGGGGAGGCATCTAGTGAGTAGAGATCAAGGATGCTGCCAAATGCCCTACAGTTCACAGGACAGACGTCCACAATAGAGAATTACTCATTCCAAAAATGTCAGTAGTGCTGAGGTTGAGAAACCTTACTTTGGAGAACAAAGTTCACATGGTATTATGTATGAACATGGAGATTTGTTCAAGGATATTCATTAAAGCATTGTGATAGTGCAAAATTAGAAACAATCTAAATGTCCGTTGGTGGATGATGGATAAATAAAATGTAGTATGCGCCTGTGATTCAGTACGTCATAATAGTTGAAAGGAATAAAGTATATCTATATTTAGATCTCAAAGATAATGTTGAATGAAAAACCAAGTATTTTCACTATGATACCATTTATGAAGATTGAAAAAATATACAAAACACGACTCACTTAAATATGTAGATAAAAATGTAGAAAATGAATTAGGAGGCTGTATGTCAATCTCATGACAATGGTTGCTAATAAAGAGGTAAGAAGGAAATAGCACTGGGAATGATGAACAGTGGACTTTAATTTTATCTCTGCTTGTTCTTTAATAAATGCACATAAAGTGAAACAAAGGTTCATAGTTATGTGAGTTTGAATTCATAACGTGAATGTCATTTGTTATAAATTCTGGTTGGGGAAACATAGATATTTGTTACATATATATGTGTGTGTGTGTATATATATATATGTGTGTGTGTGTGTGTGTGTGTGTATAAATTTATTTTATAGTTCCGAAATTTCTCAAAAAAAGCTTATCCAGTGAATTCGATTTACAGCTTTATCTGTATTTAGGTTTCATATTATTTAGCATGTTCCTTTTTCAATTCTTTCTGCTCAGGAAGTTAACTTGGCTTCTTATGGATAGAAGTGGAACTACTTTTATGTATTCATTGTTTATTTTATTTAACTTATGTGTATAGTTGTAGAAAAACTGTATTAACTGCCGTTAACCACTAGATTTGTGCTTAATTCATAAAAGTAAAAGCTGTCATACAGAATTCCCCACAACTATGTGTTTTGTTTTACCTGATTTTTGTGTATTGGCATATATCGAAATAATTGGGCTTTTGGCAGAAACATAAAATATTTCTCTATGTGGACATTTTGTTGCATTAATTTTTTTTATTGTTGTAAAAGTGTTTGATTATAGTAGTTTAATCTTTCAGTAACTCTTCAGGAAATTAAATTTAGATATCTAAAGATTCTAGGAACTTTACCCATAAAATGTACTTTAACGTTTATTTATTTTTGAGACAGAGAGAGACAGAGCATGAATGGGGGAGGGTCAGAGAGAGGGAGACACAGAATCTGAAACAGGCTCTGGGCTCTGAGCTGTCAGCACAGGGGCCCGATGCGGGGCTCGAACTCACGGACCGCGAGATCGTGCCCTGAGCCGAAGTCGGCGCTCAACCGACTGAGCCACCCAGGCGCCCCCATAAAATGTACTTTAAAATCTTAACTCACATTTTTTGACTAAGTTCACTGTGACAATTTTTATAAATGTTATTGAAGAGAGAAAATGGATATAATGTCATACCCTATATATATATACATATATATATATATATGTATATATATATATATATGGAACATAAGGATCAATTTTCATGTGTGATAAAATCTATTGATAGTAAAATAGAGTAGAGATAGGGCATGACCTGTAATTTTTTTCTTAAAGTGATATAAAAATAAATGTCTCAAACACAGTGTAATTAAATGTTATAACAACTATTCACGATACCTTTGAATTTAAATTATGTCAAATTAAAAAACTTAGATTAAAATTGCATTTATAATTATGTGGAAGTTTATAATTTTATTTTTTTTTTTTTTTTTTTTTTTTTTTCTTTTATTTTATTTTATTTTATTTTTTTTTTAATATATGAAATTTACTGTCAAATTGGTTTCCATACAACACCCAGTGCTCATCCCAAAAGGTGCCCTCCTCAATACCCATCACCCACCCTGCCCTCCCTCCCACTCTGCCCTCCCTCCCACCCCCCATCAACCCTCAGTTTGTTCTCAGTTTTTAACAGTCTCTTATGCTTTGGCTCTCTCCCACTCTAACCTCTTTTTTTTTTCCTTCCCCTCCCCCATGGGTTTCTGTTACGTTTCTCAGGATCCACATAAGAGTGAAAACCATATGGTATCTGTCTTTCTCTGTATGGCTTATTTCACTTAGCATCACACTCTCCAGTTCCATCCATGTTGCTACAAAAGGCCATATTTCATTCTTTCTCATTGCCACGTAGTATTCCATTGTGTATATAAACCACAATTTCTTTATCCATTCATCAGTTGATGGACATTTAGGCTCTTTCCATAATTTGGCTATTGTTGAGAGTGCCGCTATAAACATTGGGGTACAGGTGCCCCTATGCATCAGTACTCCTGTATCCCTTGGATAAATTCCTAGCAGTGCTATTGCTGGGTCATAGGGTAGGTCTATTTTTAATTTTCTGAGGAACCTCCACACTGCTTTCCAGAGCGGCTGCACCAATTTGCATTCCCACCAACAGTGCAAGAGGGTTCCTGTTTCTCCACATCCTCTCCAGCATCTATAGTCTCCTGATTTGTTCATTTTGGCCACTCTGACTGGCGTGAGGTGGTATCTGAGTGTGGTTTTGATTTGTATTTCCCTGATAAGGAGCGACGTTGAACATCTTTTCATGTGCCTGTTGGCCATCCGGATGTCTTCTTTAGAGAAGTGTCTATTCATGTTTTCTGCCCATTTCTTCACTGGGTTATTTGTTTTTCGGGTGTGGAGTTTGATGAGCTCTTTATAGATTTTGGATACTAGCCCTTTGTCCGATGTGTCATTTGCAAATATCTTTTCCCATTCCGTTGGTTGCCTTTTAGTTTTGTTGGTTGTTTCCTTTGCTGTGCAGAAGCTTTTTATCTTCATAAGGTCCCAGTAATTCACTTTTGCTTTTAATTCCCTTGCCTTTGGGGATGTGCCGAGTAAGAGATTGCTACGGCTGAGGTCAGAGAGGTCTTTTCCTGCTTTCTCCTCTAAGGTTTTGATGGTTTCCTGTCTCACATTCAGGTCCTTTATCCATTTTGAGTTTATTTTTGTGAATGGTGTGAGAAAGTGGTCTAGTTTCAACCTTCTGCATGTTGCTGTCCAGTTCTCCCAGCACCATTTGTTAAAGAGACTGTCTTTTTTCCATTGGATGTTCTTTCCTGCTTTGTCAAAGATGAGTTGGCCATACGTTTGGAAGTTTATAATTTTAAACAAAAAGCATTTACCAAAAATTATCCAGAAGTTTAGGAAACTCACTAATTTAAATTTAAAAACTTAAAATAACCTTTAGTTAATGATTTTTATTTACCTTTGTTAGAACTTAAATGCAAAAATACTACCCTGTATTTCTTTATATGTAAATGGCAATCCAATCAAAAGGTGACTGAAAATTAATGACTGTTTTAAAAAATAGTTCTTAAAATTTCAGATTAGATATAATTTTTTCGTTAAAGGATTTAATACAAATGATAAGACTGGCTTAATTATAAAATTCATAAAGATAATTTAAATTCAGAATATTTAATTTAAGATAATTTAAGCTCAAATGTATAATTATGAATAGTTATAACTTCTAACTATATAGAATTTGAAATAAGTCATATAACCTTTTTAGATAATTTTCATAATTAGGTGAGAACAAGGCATGAACTATCTCCATTTGATTTTCTTGCTAATATTTGCAATTTAATGCTAGAGTTATTCCTTAATTACTGAAGAAAGAGTTGGCTATAACATGGTTACCAATTATTTTTCTATAATATGTGATACGTTTTAAGGCTGAACTATTCAAGCAATAAGTGTTGGTTAAAAAATTTTAAAAGAACAACTTACTAGTGGTGTGTGTGTTAAGGTAGAGTTAATTCTTTGGTGGATTTAGTGTTTATGGAAAAGAATAGCTGATTAAACCCAGAAATTTATTAGAATTAGCTTTCTTCATGTATAAAATCTGTGCTCCGCTGAACAGAGGCATGAGGTTCTGGTTTGAGCAGAAGAGTGAGACCCTTAACTGTATGTACCTTTTCTAGTGAGGCAGTAGGACAAACATGGTGCATTCTTTTCGAGCTGAGATATTATGGAATGGGAAAGAATTAACATAATTATTTTAAGATAATACTTGCTGAAGAAAACTAATGATAACTGTTAGCAGTTTTGGCCTCTGTTCCCAGATCCCCATGTATATGAATTTTTTGCCTGTTGAGGTGCTTATTAGAGGTGTTTTGGTGGGAAAGCTTTTGATTCTCTGACTTAGGATATTAATCTTTAGATGTCAGTGATTTTAGTTATTAGAGTGTCCCTGTTGTAAGCTCAAGAGGTGAAAAGTACTAACCTTTATTTCCCACCAATTTTAAGCCATTTATAAATGTTTATGATGAAGAATTTTGGCTTTGTGGCTTGTTTTAATGGATGCCATAGAAAGATCTTTGCAATTTGCTTTTACTTAATAATATATTTTATTATATTTTTATTTATTTTGGGGAGAGAGAGAGAGAGAGAGAATGAATGAATGAATGAATGAATGAATCCCGAGCAGACTTTACACAGTCAGTGCAGAGCCTGATGTGGGGCTCAAACCCACAAACTGAGATCATGACCTGAGCTGAAGTCGGACACTTAACTGACTGAGCCACCCAGGCGCCCCTTAATAATGTATTTTAAAAGAACATTGATTTTTAGTATTACCTTAAAAATTTATTTACTTGTTCACTTTTATGTTTTAAGTAACGATCAGGAAGTACCAGTGAGAAGCTTACAATTATGGGAACATTTTTATGTCTGGATATGTATATGTATGTGTGTATGTTTTCAAAGTCTGCCTTTTTCTCTCCACGAAGAAGACTTGAAGAAGCTGAGAAGAATACACACAAATTTAATTATAAGTTTGAATAAAAATTCAAAAGGCACCACGGAGTATTTCATTTTTCTTTGTATTGGAATGGATTGGTGATTAGTTAAAGTTGGGGTGGGTTGTCAGAATTTTAAATTATAAGGCCAAATATTCTTACGGTCTGACTATTGTGTCTGGTTGAAATAATGCATTAAAAAATTCATCATAAGTTTCCAGCTTAAATCCATCTTTATTCTAAACCACAAAGTTAAGGTGTTTGGTATCTTTTATCTGCTCAGGCATTAACTTTGAATCTGTATACCTATGGAATAGTTTGGAAAAAAATTTTATTTAAGGACCTTACCGCTGAGGTTTTTGAAATGGTCTGACAGTTTCTGCCTTTCTCAGCCTTTACTCACTTTTACCTGATGGATGTTTTAACTGCTTAGCCCAGTTTTCTATTAAAATTTTTTCCCATATCCTTAGATGTAGCACCATAGGAACCTTAAGATTCAATAAGCAGTGAAATTTTTAAAAATCTTGATAAATTGTTTGCATTTGGTGATACAGAATCACATAGGTTAGTATATCACTTCATTTAGTTTATTTGCTACGTGTGCCTAGTGATTGTCCTTTCAATTGCATGTGATGGGGTATGATGCGAAGAAGCAGCCATTGGTTAGATTTTGGGTATCTTT
Organism: Panthera onca; assembly: GCF_046562875.1. NCBI lineage: Eukaryota > Metazoa > Chordata > Mammalia > Carnivora > Felidae > Panthera > Panthera onca. Next base: position 134,833,080 of record NC_138347.1, on the reverse strand, counting down.
TTCTCCTTATATTGTTACATTTAATTTACATGTCTTTTCTTGTGTGTTTTTTGATGCCGTTCAACATGTTTTTTGACTTTCTAAGCTTTTAGCCTTTATTATATCTGTTCTGTGAAACCAGGATCCCATCAGGTTATTGGGATGCTTCAATTAGATGTGTGTCAAGCATTTGAAAACATGACCAAACACTTACACAAATAGTAGTTATGATTCTTCCTCAGGAGGTATAATTTCTTTTTTTCAGGTAGGTTTGAATTTCCATTTGATTTCTGCTAGATGTCTGAGCAGTGTCTTTTAAATGAACTGTGTTTAGAAATAAAAGAATCTCTTGTGCTTAGAGGATTCGATAGGTAAAGTATGCTGAAGTATTTTGTAGCTCACCTCACACTGAAAAAGACAGGTAATGGAAATTGGAATCCTGTTCATTTCAGTATAATTGAAAATATTTTCAGACTCTAAAGATACAAGAATATTTATTGTTGTTTTGTGTTTTTTTGTTACATTAAAAATAGCTCTAAATAAACCAAACACAATTTAGTATGAGTGGCAGCATGGGCAGAGTTTAGTGTTTAGTGAAAGTATGGCCAGAATGTTTCCGGTGGGAAAGGATATCATTAGCTGTTAAAACCTGGTCTCAATAACTTTCTTTACGGAGACCATTTGTCTCTACTAGAGCACATCTAGCCAAGTCGTTAGTTTTTTAAAAACAATGATAGAAAATGCAAGTCTGGAATTGTGCTGCAGGTATTGTGGTGGCTGTAGCCTTTGCACTGATAACGAGTTAACCGCAAGTTTACCTGTTTATTATGTTTATTATCTGTTTTTTTCTCGCATCTTAGATTGTCCAACTGTGTCTTCACTTAGGTTGGGAAATTTTCAACCATTATCTGTTCCAGTGTTACCTCTACTCTTTTCTCTTTTACATTCTTTTCTTTTTTAAAAAAAAAAATTTTTTTAACGTTTTATTTATTTTTGAGACAGAGAGAGACAGAGCATGAACGGGGGAGGGGCAGAGAGAGAGGGAGACACAGAATTGGAAGTAGGCTCCAGGCTCTGAGCCATCAGCCCAGAGCCCGACGTGGGGCTCGAACCCATGGACCGCGAGATCGTGACCTGAGCTGAAGTCGGCCGCTTAACCGACTGAGCCACCCAGGCGCCCCTTTTACATTCTTTTCTAATCTTGATCTGTTTGTGTTTCAGAGCATTGCTACTTCAAATGTGATTTTCAGGTCAGTGTTGGTCTGCAAACTGATTTCATTGGTCTGTGATGAATTAAGGACAAAAATTCAGAGTAACCATTCAGAAACTTTTAATAACAACTTGATTATTACTATGATATCTAAGTACATTTTATAGCTTTTGTCTGCAGTGGATTAAAAATTTGAAAAATGGTTCTTCATCACAGATGGTTTCAGAATTATTTTGTTAGGCCTTCTTACTCTATTCTTTGTTTTTCTTAGTTGCTCTTACATATTTTCTTTCTTCGTCTCTCTGAACTGAAATTTTACATAGGTTTTAAAAGTCTTTGTGATTATTTGTATTGAGTCTACTATTTAACTTTACCCTAAATTAAAACCTGTGTTTTTTATTTCTTGAGGATTTATTTAACTCATACATGTATTTTAAGCTTTTCTATTGCTTGGAACATCCTTATTGTATAATCTTTTCAATAATTGAAGAATCTGTAGTCTAATCCTGCTGTCTTTTGTTTGTGTTGATTCATTCATTGTGTCTAGTTTCCTTGTATGTTTTGTGACTTTTTTAAAAATTTGAGTAGAGTTGTTTTTGAAAGTTGGTGGATTCTTTGAGGCCTGGATTGAAGTTACTTTCTTTCACCAATAATTTGCCTATGCTTCTTCCCCCAGATGCCTCGGGGTACTAACAATTTAAGAGTACTTTAAATAACATTGTCATATGAGGTTTATTGGATTTTACAAGTAGCATGAGTGTATCCTGAGAACCTTTGTGAAGGTTATACTTTGTGGTTACAGTGTCAAGAGAATTGATAAAACATTCTTGCAATAACAGAATTAGAGATGATCAGAGAGATTGGAGGTTGCCAGGGGTTAGGGATGGTGGGGGCCAAGGGTGGGTATGACTGTAAAGGGTAACAGGAGGAAGATCTTTGTGGTGCTATTAACGTGAGGGTATAGCCCTTCAGAGTAACAGCTTTATGTAGGGTTTCCTTTTGACAGACTTTTAGAGTCTGTCTCCTGAGCCTGTGGAGCCATCAGGATGTAAGCCCAGTTTCTGCAGTGCGACACCTACTATCAAGATAAAAGCTATTTTCTGGGTTTGCTTATTCTACGTTTATTTTGTTTATAGCTTAGGTGAATACTGTACTTTCTTGCTAGCTAAGCAATTCATTAAAATAGATTTTTCTACTAACTTTAAAAAGTGATATATAACAGTATCAAGATAATCTAGTCTGCCATACTGCTGGAAATCAGTGTCTACATCTATCTACAATTTTGTCTCTTATCAAGTATGTTGCTATTTTGCGCCTCAGCTGTCTTATGTTTTTGTTATTATAATAGGCATTTTTCTTTATCTCCTTGGTCTGTCAGACTTCTTATGTGGGCCCATCACAGTCTATGCCTAGTTATGTTTTCTAATCTCGTCCCCGCCCCCCCCCCCATTCTTTTACTAGTGATATTCTGGTTTATTAAAGACATCGTATATTGTAGCTATCATTCTTTTACTCATGTCATTCCATCCTGCTTAAATGCTATCTCTTATTTTGACTCCAACTGCTTCTTCTAGCAGTGTTGACATTTTGGGCTGAATAATTCATTTCTGTGGGGGCTATCCTGTGCATTGTAGGATGTTAGCAGCATCCCTGGCCTCTGCCCATTAGATGCAAATAATACCTTCCATTTGTGATAAATGAAAGAGTTTCAGACATTGCCACATGTGCTTTGTAGGGGATGACGTCTCCCATGTTTGAGACCCACTGTTTTAGCCCTGTATTAATTTGGTCTCATTTGAGGAGCCTTCTCTGATTATCTGTGCCTGTGACTTTTACCGTTTGGATTTTTGGTAGTACATATTGTCTGGATTATACATTTGTCTCTGAATTTCTTTCTCTTCCTCCCTGCTCTGTGTGTGTGTGCGTGCGTGTGTGTGTTTGTCTTATTTCCCCCAAGTTCTAGAGCGTGGGGACGATATATTTGCTGTTTTGGTCAATCCAATATACATGTTAGTAGTTTTAAATATATCAATTGCTTGCCTTTTTCCGTTTTTTCTAGTTTTATATGGTAGTAGTGGGGGCTTAGGAAATTGAATCACTCTAGAAAGTGTGCAGAACTTCCAGGCATCCCAAATTATGAGACTTACAAATAGAGTTAATTCCAATGTAACAATGGTATGTATACCTGGTAATAGCTCTGGAAGATTCAAGGCGATGCAAGATAGTTGTAAAGATACAAGAAAGATATAATTTCTTTTAGATGTATGCAATATCTAAGTACCCAGAAAAATGTACAGTAGAATAGAAAAAATTCAGAAATATAGAAGATGGTAGGATTTGTAGAAGTTTGAAGTATGAATGATTAGTTCTACAGAGTGATATGAACAAAGTAATCAATATGTCGGAGTAAATTGTTAAGAATGATGGATGTAACATCTGGCTAGGAGTGACTTGAATAAAGCTGACAAATGTGATATGTGAATGTTTGTAAGTTGAAAACAAATGGGGCCCAGATAGGTTAGCTTCTTACTCCCAACCTAGAGGTAGCGTTTACACAAAAACAAACAGAAAACCCCCAAAACCCAAAACAAAAGTAGCCGAAAAAATCAACCACAAACAGTTGCAGATTATATACTGTATTGTATCAGAATAATTCCTTCACGTCCTATGATTTTTAATATTATTAAATATATTGGCTAGTCACTTTGACAAAGTCAGCTCATAAATGTGACTTTTAATGTTCTCATATTAACATTGGAAAAATTTTGATAAATGAAAAATTAAAAAAAATTTTATTACTGTAGACTTTTTTTTAGTATTGATTCTAATAAAGTATTCATAAATTTAGTGAAATAAATGACACACATTTAAAAAGTTAAAAAACTTTTTTTTTTTTAAGAGCACGAGTAGGGGAGAGGGGCATAGGGAGAGAGTGACAGTTTTTTTGTGTGTTTATTTATTTATTTTGAGACAGAGAATGTGAGCAGAGGAGGGGCAGAGAGAAAGGGAGAGAGAGAATCCCAAGCAGGCTCCATACTGTCCACACAGAGCCAGATGCAGGGCTCGAACTCACAAACTGTGAGATCATGACCTGAGCTGAAATACAGTCAGACACTCAACTGACTGAGCCACCCAGGTGCCCCTGAGAGAGAGAGAGAGAGAGAGAATATGTTAAGCAGGCTGCATGCTAGGTGTGGAGCCTGAGGTGGGGCTTGATCCCCTGGGGTCATGACCTGAGCCAAAATCAAGAGTTTGGACGCTCAACCAACTGAGCCACACAGGTGCCCCAATAAACTTTTTTTTTGAGCAGTTTCAGTTTTACAGAAAAACTGAGCAGAAACTACAGAGTTCCCATATATCTATTCATTCTTTGAAGGATATAAATTTTTTTCCCAAGGTATTCCACTATATACAATGTTATACACATAACAAACAACTTTACATCTCTGAACCAAATACGTACTGTAAGAGGAAAACCATACACTGCTAAAAATCATTTTACTCTAACCTAAGGTTTCTCATCAGCACTATTAACATTTTAGGCCAGATAATTCTTGGGTGGGGGAGTGTCTCTTCTGTGCATTGTAAATGTCTATTAGCAGCATCCCTGATCTCTACCCATTAGATGCCAATAATACCAGTTGTGACCACCAAAAATGTATCCAAACATTGCCAATGTTCCTTGGGAGGCACATTGTTCTCCAGTTGAGAACCACTGCTCTAACCAATTTGTGGTGTTTTAGGATTTGCTGTATTTTTTTAGGTGGGGGTCAGATTTAAGGGGCCTTTAGTTCAAGGAGTTGTGTAGAGAGAGTTAGAATCTTCCCTTCCACTTGGGGGCATAGGCAGTATAATAGTTTTACTGAGCTTCAGTTTCCTTAACTGTGGATAGGTAAAATATTACCTAACTGAAAGGTTGTTTTGATAGTTGATTGAGATAAATTATATAAAAAACTTTGGTTAATTTTAAATGTTGTGCTATCTTGTTTGAGTTTATTCTTTGGAATGTATAGAAAACCCATTTCAGAGTTCTTATTTCTGTGGTCAAGGCTATCATAGTTTGGGATCTACTATTTATGGACTTGAAGAGTATTATTACCGTGGGTAGACAAAAACTTTAAATGTTCGGTGAAAACTCATTTATGAGGTCAGTTGTGTTTTGACTCTTTGTGGTGCTCTAATTAGATTGTCACTATATTCAAATGTAGTAGTTTAGTGATCTCCTGTATTCTTTCAGCGACTTTGAGCTTCTCAAATTGAGGATAGCCAATCACATTGTCCTTCAAAGTTTTTGTCCTCATATCTGAAATCCTGCCAATTGTGACAGCTGGTGTGTCAGCTCCAATAGAGGAAGCTAGCCTCTGTCAGCATGTACTTGGTCCACTAAAGACTTCTAAAAACTTTGCACAGTTTACAACAAATGTCCACTTCTCATTGCTACTTTGTAGAATTATAAAACCTTGTTCATTAGTGATGAAATCTTATCTGTAATAATTAAGCTTATTCTTATTGTTCTACCTCTGCAGAAAATTTGCAAAGACTTTGAGAAGACAGGAAAATTATCAGAAAGACATTGCCATTATACTGTAAGTATTGCTTTGAAAAACAAATGTAAGTTAAGAATATTTTAAGTATCCAGTTGTTCCAGGGGAAAATATGTTAGGCAAAGATATTATATGTAAAATATAGAGCAGGATATATTATAATCTTATTAATAATTTATAAGAACTAATCCAATGCAGTCTTTTAAAAATTGAAAATGTGTTTTTATGTATTGAGATGAGGATTTTACCAATACCATTGAAAAATATTTCTAATTCTAACAAGGATTGATCTAGTTTATGTACATTTGCTTATTTAAAACTATCAGAATCCAGAAAATCATTGTAGTTTTGTAGGCTTGTGATTTGTTTGGGTGACTTATTGTTTAGGTTATTTTGCAGAATTATTTATTTGCTGATTTATTTATGTATTTCATTATTTATTTATTTGATTATTTAGTAAATTATTTATCTGATGAATTATTAATACATCTTCATGACATGCTTTAAATTATTTATAACTTAATTTTGAGTTTATTGCTTTTAGAGGCTGCATTGTTACTGACTAGTTTTGATTTTTTTCTTTGCGGTTCTTTAAAATTAAAGTATTAGCTCTAAGGCAAAAGTGTATTCATTGCAATGGCCATGGGTTTTTCTTTCTTTTTTTTTTTAAGTAATTTATGGTAGAGATGAAATTCCAGTTATGCTTTGTTTAGCTCTAAATTTACCTGTTTAGGGTTACTGATGACAGAATGTTTATGTGTTGTGTACATACTCATTGTAGAGTCACTTACAAATTAATGATATAGCCTATAGTATGTAAACTGAGGTTGAACATGTAAACCTCAGTCCACATTATCCTTTGTATCTCTAAAGGACAGGTCTGCATTTCTTACTTGCTTTAGAATCATGAATAGAGTCTTATTTTATTTTAGTGGCAAATCTATTTTACTACTGGGATATTTTTAGGAAAGTTCAGAGAAATGAAGTCCCACTTAGATTTGGATCCCTGAGATATAAATTTGACTGATGAAGCCTTTGTTTTTTTAAGTTATCATTATATGTGCATTTGGCAAACAGCATGATGTTGGTATAGATTTTTATATCAGTCATAGTGACATATTTATTTCATATCATATCTCTTAATGGAAAGTTTTATACCACTTTATTTTAATGAACTAAAATGGACAAGGGCCTTTATAAATGCAAGCTATAATTTCTCTGACTTGAGCTAATAATTCTCTTTTGTAAAGTTTCTATTTTTAACCAGATAAGGTATTTCTTCTTTTGTCTGATTCTATTTCATAAGGTAGTGCAGTTATTAGGGCTCTCTTATTGAATAGGTTTAATGAATAGGTTAAGTAGTTGTTTGGTAAAACAGTGTTGTGTGCAGAACTAGGTCTTCTGTGTTTGCTTGTAGTGAACTACTGTGTACTTTACAATTTTAACATTTCAGAGAGAGGCAGCATTGTACAATTCAAGTTAGAATTTCTTATTTTGAAATATTGAGTATATGAATGTTTAATTGGGATATTGCTTTAGTATCTTCATATACTTGTCTTAAAGGAAGTGGTTTCATTTGATTTCTATACATGGATTTAAAAATGTGAGGCGTCTGGGTGGCTCAGTCGGTTGAGCGACCGACTTCGGCTCAGGTCACAATCTCAAGGTTTGTGAGTTTGAGCCCCGCGTCGGGCTCTGTGCTGACAGCTCGGAGCCTGGAGCCTGCTTTGGATTCTGTGTCTCCGTCTCTCTCTGCCCCTCCCCCACTCATGCTCTGTCTCTCTCTGTCTCAGAAATAAATAAACATTTAAAAAAAATTAAAAAAAAATGTGCGTATTATACATATCCGTGACTTCTGTTTTGGAGATGAACAACCACAAACACTGTCAGATACGGAATTTTATTTCAAAATGCACTTCAGTATGCCACTGTGGACTTCTTTTGAAGAAGAAAGCCACCTTCTCCAATGTTGAATAAGATCTACTATGTGAGTTGTCATGATAATATTCCCAGCCACACTGTTAATACTTATTTGTGGAGTATTAGCTGTGTTACCAAGTGGTCTTCATTGGAAAATAAACGTGTGTGCACACACATGCACACACATGGGAAGTTTTCTCCTGACATCAAAATAATTTTTTAGGATTTGTTTTTAGAAGGAGACATTAATGGAGATTGTCATAATAATAGCTAGCATTTATTGAGCACTTATGTGCAGGTACGGTGCTTATATCTTTTACATGGATTTTTTGTTTTTCACAGTGAGATAAGTACAGTTATTGTCTTCATTTTATGAATGAGGAAACAGAGACTTGGAGGTGTTAAAGTAACTTGCTCATTGCCACCTACCTGCCAATAAGCGTTGGTGCTGGGATTAGGACTCACTGAGTCTGACTCTTCAGGGTCTTTCTTAGCCCATTACGATTTGCTTGTATAGTTGGTATTAAGCAGGTTTTTTTGTGGCGTGTTTTTTTTTTTTTTTTGGACTTGTTTTAGAGAATGTAGTTATTTATCTCTGATAGGTTTAACTTGCTAAGTATATTCATTTTGTGTTACACTTGGACATCTTTTTTATTTAAAAAATTTTTTTTTAATGTTTACTTATTTTTGAGAGAGAGAGTGTGCACGTGCGAGCACGTGTGAGCAGGGGAGGAGCAGAGGGAGAGGGAGACACAGAATCCAAAGCAGGCTCCAGGCTCTGAGAACACTTGGACATCTTTTTTAAACAGGAGGAAGAACTTGAGCTTCTTGAATTTTCTGATTTGATTCTTCTTGTAATCCTGTATAGTGGACCAGAATTATGTAAAGAAGAATTTGTGCCTCAGGGAGATTGTATGGTTTACCTTGTAGATGTCCAACACTCAGATCTTTTTGACTTTAAGCCCAAGGCCATTTCCAGGGCTCTCTTAGGTCAAATTGGATTTCTTTATTTAAAAAATGGTATTGTCAGGGTTAGATACATATATATTGTTGAAAGAATGATTAAGAGTCTGATATGTAAGCTTTTATAAGAATGACCACAAACGTACTATTAAATTAACTCTAAATATAGTGTTTTATATACAGTTAAGCATTTTAACACGTACATAAAAAGAATGAGAAAATAACCAATTGTGATTTTAAACACTTAAATGTAATTATTTAAAAGATTCTACAGAGCCTCCAGGAGAAAGGAAAAATGTTGTCAATTTGGTGTGAGACTAAGAGAACAGGATCTTTCTAACTCTATTTGCTACCTGAAAACAAAGGGCAGTCTTTCTCACCTTGGGTCTGAAGCACACAAAGAACCTCAGAAAGCAGATGAGCTAGAGTTAGATAGCAGTAGAGTTTGGGTGATGTTGGTATGAGTGCCCTAAGTAGCTGCATTTGTATGAACAGCAGGGTACTGTGTGAATCACTCAAAGTTTTAAGTTGGGGTTTTCAAATAAATAATTAATATTACATCATAAAATGCCCCACACCTATGAGTTAGTTAATATGAAATACTGTAATAGCTAGGATGGCCATATAATTTACCTTCCAATTTAGGACCCGCCATTACTAGTGTGGTAGTAATATCTCACATGCCTATTGAGTAATTCCTAATAGCCTTATGTAACATCTATTTAAGAGGAATCTTAATTCACATACACTATCTTTAAAATGTTTGATTTTATGATAAAACTTCTTTTGCTAGTATTTATGTTTTTGTTAGCTATACATAGCAGTTTGTGGCTATGACTTTTATAAAGTGTGACTCATGGTGTTTCACAGCTTATGGAACCTATTTTCAAGGTGAAAGTAAAGAGGTGTTGCTTTTGGGAACAGAAAGATGAGGATAGCAAAGTTGCTCATGGTATAGTAGAGAGTTCTAAAGGTTCTCTTGATGTCATACATTACAGGATATTCTGTGATCATTTTGCCTTGTAAATCTTTTAATTGGTGGCATATTTAACGTTGTACTGAAAATGAATTCTATTTGTTACACCTTCAGAATTTATAATTTTATGTTTGATGATCCAATGGTTCCCGGCTGCCCCCCACCCCCCCGCCCCCAAAAAAAGCCCCACCATGTTACATGTCGTATATATTGATATGTTGGCAGTTTGGCCAAAATATCTTTGAAAACCACTGTTTTTTTCCTTGGTGAAATGTTGTATAGGAAAATAGGAATCTCTAGAAAAGGGTGGTTTTTTGTAGTTTTCTTTTTAATTCCCTATTGACAGATATTTATCTAAAATGGCATATTACATTATTAAAGTCATAACTAGATTATTAAAAGTTCCAGTTTATTTGCATTTATAGATGATTTGTTAAGTTGAACCAGGTAACCACACTGGCATATTTGTGTTTGAATATATAGTTAAAAAAAAATTCTTGTGCAATAATTCTTACTCATTCATATGTATAATATTAGAACCCTTTTCATTCAGAAAAGCCTATTATGCCTAGTAACAAAGGAGGAGCTTCCTTATATTCTGCCTTGAGTTTGTCACAGTATAAAGTACTTTGTAAAATACTACTGTAGTTCTAAGAGTAATAATATAACTTCTGTGTTGGCTCTGAGAGAAGCTCCTTTATAATTGTGACAAGTGAAAGTACAGCCAAAGGTCACGTTGAACACAAAATTTCTTTCACACCTCGTCCGTTTTGTGGATAGCATGTGAAGTAGTGTGGGTCCCTGCACTGATATTTTAAGAGAGCAACCCAAGGTTGTTCCCGTGGAAATGTTTCAAATACCTTTCTCCCTAACCTCCCATGCGGTTGCTAAATTTGGCATGAATGTATATTTGAATCCTGGACTAATTAAATGGAACCTTATTAAATTTAAAGTTTGCAAAATAAAAAAGGGGACTCTTAGTAAGGATTTCTTGGGGCACCAAATAATACTGATATATGAGTCTTTAATACTGAATATTATGAATGCAGTGTCTTGGTGTTGATGTTGCTCAGTGAAACTGTGAACCCCAAACAACATAGCAACAACAAAAACAGAAAGTAAAATCCACACAAATGTAGTTATAGAAGCATGGCATGCCTATACGTGTACAGTTTATTGATTATATCATATTTGTGACTTTAATTTGGTTAAGTAAAAGTTGGAATATTAAAAAGATTATAGGAAAACTTTCTATTAAAAATTATATAAAGGGGATATACATATGATCCAGGTTGGTTATCAAATCTGTTTAACTCCTTCTCTTTACACAACATCAAAAAATATAGGTCACAGAAAGGATATTTGGAAGAGGATAAAATTGGCAGGTTACAGTTTTTAGTATAATTGATAAAAGTGTTTCTTTTTGTTTTTGGAACATTTTTTTAAAGTTGTTTTTCCTACTGCAGTATGCTCTTTCCTATGATTCTTCCAGAATAATGATTTAGAAGGAAGAGTGGTGCTCCTTCAGAAGAGAAATTTTGGAAATTAGTAGAGATGTTTTTGTTTGTCACAATGATTGTGGGAGTGTTTCTGGCATTTAATGGATGTGGATCCGGGATGCTATGTATCCTATAGTGCATGGGACCGTCTCAGACTACAGAATATTGTCCTGAGTACCACATAACTTTTGAGTGGCTGCTTGCTTAAATTATCTTTAAAGATAAAGCAATAATGCTTTCGTGTGTAATGATACAAATTTTTATAAGATTAGTTACATGAAAGATCTGATAATGTGGGGGAAATTTGTGTGGGGAGGCTTAAGTAGAATAAAGAAATCGTCTTAAAATTCTATGTAATTTACTTCACACATTCTTTCCACATCCTGATTTATATATAGCATTTAATATATATGTATATATATATATATATATATATATATATATATATATGGCATTTCTAACTAGAAATTTAGTTGTAAAGTTTTCAGTTCAGTAATGCAGTTTACTGGAGGCTCAAGAATACTGATTGCAAATATGTAAGAAGATATTTAAGGTTTTTGTAACAACAAACTAAATTTTAAATTAATGGATCTCATTGAATTTTATTAGTTAATATGAATTATATAAAGATATTTCGTGATTGCCATCCTAAATATTAAAATTTCATTTTTTAGAATAATTATGAGTTAAAATTATATTTAAAAATTGTTTATTTTTATGTTGCCTAGTCTTCGGTACTACTCTGATATCATCTCTAGTAGTTTATTATATAACTTCTCTGTAACTTTTTATGTTACATTTCCTTACTCGCTCTATTTACTATTTTCTCTTTTAGGAAGATACAGCCTCTATCTATTGCATTTTTTTTAACTATCTTTTTTTTTTTAAGTTTATTTATTTGGAGAGAGAGAGAGAGAGAGCGCTCTAGCAGGGGAGGGGCAGAGAGAGGGAGAGAGAGAATCCCAAGCAGGCTCCATGCTGTCAGCACAGAGCCTTGAGTAGGGCTCGATATCACAAACCATGAGATCATGACCTGAGCCAAAATCAAGAGTTGGATACTTAACCTACTGAGCCACCCAAACGCCCCATCTATCATATTTTTAAGTACTAGAGACTTAATGTATATGTCTTGACAGTGTGGTAGCATTCCTGGGATATATTGTAATTGCACTGTACCACATCTTAGCATAGGTAATTGTTTGACACTGCACTTAAAAGTAAAATCCAGGTCAGTTGCACTAACAACCACGTTTCATAATTTTTTCCATTTCAACAGTGTATGATTTGTTTTGGCATTTTAGTTATTATTTCATTTAAGCTTCACATTAGATTAATTTTGTCTGCAATCACTTACCTCAACACTGATTTTCATTCTGGAGTTCTCCTATGCTACTTACTCTTTCTTCATTTTTTCCTATAGTTTTTGTAGAGAATGACTTGTTCTTTCATCTCTTTGATCCAAACTTATTTATTTATTATATATAGATGCAAATATGTGACTTTTATTCTCTCTTCTTAAGTAGCTATGCCTAAGCACTTATTTAATAAAATATGTATTTTGATATAAATTACTTTTATTTTTCATTAATATTATGATTATGGAATTAGTATTGGTTAAAAAAATTCTGTGTGTAGTTATATTTTATTATCTCTGTACTTCATTTCAGGATAGTACAGGGAATGAAAGGGGTATGGGATCTGGTGAGATTGAGAACCACTGTTGTAGAAATGTGTGCTTATTCCTTGTAGCTCTTCCAACTCATGTGCTTAAAGGATTCTTCTAGCATAAATTGGAGCTTCTATCAAAACCAACAATTTGGAGTGCCTGGGTGGCTCAGTTGATTGAGGGTCCAACTTGATTTTGGCTCAGGTCATGATCACAGGGTCTTGGGGCTGGCCCCACATTGGGCTCCATGCTCAGCATGGAGCCCGCTTTGGACTGTCTGTCTCTGTCTCTGTCTCTCTGTCTCTCTCTCTCTCTCTCTCTCTCTCTGTCTCTGTCCCCTGCCCACTCCCCTCCCCCCCATTAAAAAACAGGGGAGCTTGGGTGGCTCAGTTGGTTAAGCATCTGACTTTGGCTCAGGTCATGACGTTATGGTTTATGAGCTTGGGCCCCACATCAGGCGAACTCAAGTCCCTCAGTTACTCATGCGCTCTCTCTCCCTCTCTCAAATAAATAAATAAATAAATAAATAAATAAATAAACAAACAAATCCCAACAATTCATGTAGAAATTAAAATTTCAGCCTAAACACTCTTCTAATTAGGAATATAGGGACTTATTCTGATTTCTTTGATATTTTATAAATGAAAATTAGTTGCATATGAAGTATGTGTAATAGATTAAAAGATGAGATTTTATTTTGTCTATAAGATACCCAAACAGAGTGGGCACAGTTTTTCACATAAAATTTGAAAAATTACTAATGCTAATTAATCAGTTTTGGGGGGGGGGATTCTGAAATTAATGAGTGATATACTGATTTGACAACCATATTGAACTGTTGCTTATGTCTCTAAATCATTCTCTTGCTTCATGAAAGCTATACTGTTACATTTTGTTATTGGTTTTGTAAATGAAACATAATTATAAAATATTCTAGTTAAACCCTGTCAGGAGTGAAAATGTCTTTGTATGCATTTCGGTATAGATACATGATTTCGTTTATCTTCAAAGTGATACTGTTTTACACTGCACGTGAGCATAACAGTAGAGATGAATGTGTAGCAGTTTGGCAGTCATTTGATACTGGTTTAATGTAGATACTCAATCTGAAGACTAATGGCCATTGCCATGGGGTTTCCCTCCAATCTTACAGGCATCTTTGCCTAGGCAAAGAATACTTGCTTCTAATTGCTTCCTCTAGTATAGTTTGCTATGGGTACTATTGAGCTTCCATTTTCATTCATGTTGTGAAGTATTGAGGTGATCTAGAAGGTCAAGAATTTTTTTTAAGTTTGTTTATTTTAAGAGAGAGAGCGTGTGCATATGTGTGCACGCATGAGCCAGGGAGGGGCAGAGAGAATCACAACCAAGCTCCACGTCCAGCTCGGAGACTGACACAAGGCTCAGTCCCACAAACATGAGATCATGACCTGAGACAAAACCAAGAGTAAGATGCTTAACTGACTGAGCCACCCAGGCACCCCTAGAAGGTCAAGGATTTGATATTCTCTGAGGTTGGATAGCTTTGCTCTGGTCTCTCTCTGCAGATTGCAACTCATTGCCTTTTTTCTGGCTTAACTTCCTTATTATATGGACATAGATCTTAGGAAAGGTTAAAATGGCTTCATTTTATTCTCAGACTTGATTAATAGTTTGGTTGGGTATAGAATTTTAGGTTGTAGATAGTTTATTTTAGAATTTTGAAGGCTTTGTTTTACAGCATTCAGTGTTGCTACCAAGAAGTTCATTGTCTTTTTTCCCCTCCCTCTACATTGTTTTCTTCTGTGCATGACCTGTTTTTATTATTCTGAAAGCTTTTAAGATCTTTATCTTTGTGTTTTTATGATGATGTGTTTTGGAATGGGTTTTATTCATTGTTTATACTGGGACTTCAGAGGACCTTTTCATTCCAGAAGCAAGTGTTTTCCAGTTGGGGGAAATTACCTTCAATTAATTTATTCTTACTGCTTGTTAGTTTTTTTCTAGTTCTCTTATTTGCAGATTTGCCACCAGGGTAGTAGAGGTGGCATGTGTGAGACTGGATGTTATTGTACTGTGGATAAAATAGTTTGCTTCTCCTTGCTATCTTTTGTGAAAAGTTCTCTTATGAGTTACTTCCTTTAATATGTTACTTCTCTATTTTTCAATAATTTGAGATCTTTTTGGGGTTTTATGAGGGAAAGGAAATAAGCCTATGTGTTAATCTTTGTTGACTCAATCTTTCTATGTGCTGTTCACTGCTTACCTCTTTTCCTGGTTAACTTATCCTGCAAGATGCAGCTCTAAAAAGCTTTCTCTGATTTCTCAGTGATGTCAGCTCACTTCCTACAAACATTTGTAGAGCACTTACTGTATCATGTTGTAATTATTATTTTATTGGTTATCTTTGTAATAAAAATAAGAGTTGTACTATCTTTACCAATATTTCTGTACAAAAATAGTATTTCCTAAATGAATGAAAGCATAAATAAAATATAGAAATGAGATAGGGGCACCTGAGTGGCTCAGTCAGTTGAGCATCTAACTCTTGATTTGGGCTTAGGTCATAATCCCAGGATCTTGGGATCGAGCCCTGTGTCAGGCTCTGTGCTAAGTGTGGAGCCTGCTTTAGATTCTCTCTCTCCCTCTGCTCCTCTCCCCTATTCGTTCTGTCTCTCTCTCTCTCTCTCAAAAAAAATTTTTTTTTTAAATGGAGTGCCTGAGTGACTCAGTCAGTTAAGCTTCTGACACTTGGTTTCAGCTCAGGTCATGGTCTCACCCTTTTGTGAGATTGAGCCCCATGTTGGGCTCAGAGCTAATAGCAGGGAGCCTGCTTGGGATTCTCTCTTCCTCTCTCTCTGCCCCTCCCCCATTTGCATGCATGTGCATGCTGTCTCTCTCTCCCTCTCTCTCTCTGTCTCTCTCTCAAAATAAAAAGAAAAGAAATGAGATAGATAATAGGTAGAAACAGTACAGTTTTGTCAGAAGAATTACAGTTATTTCTTCTTTTAATCCTATTTAATTAATGTTTGAATAAAAACTAAAACTTGGTAAATATTTACTTTTAGTAAAATATTAATACCGTTTGTGTCCTCAAAGTAATGTCTTTATATTGAAGCTAACGTACCAAGTAGTCATGAGAATTTCAGTGTAAGAGAGCATCTTTCTTAATGAATTTAATTAGGAATTAAGCTATAAGATATTAAAAAAAAGCAACTAGCGAAGAGTTATATATTAAGGAGAGTACAATGAAATCATAGGAAAGAGGCAAGAATGGAGAAAAACTCTTGTCTTTTTGGTTAACATAGAATTCTAATAATTCCACATAATAAAATTGAAAATTCTAAGAAAACAAAATATATTAGTTTTGTGAAAACTTTCTGTATCCACAGACAAAAGGAAAACATCTGCATTAGCACAAGATTTTGTTAAAGGATCTTCATCACTCTCTTGAATTTAAGTTTCACCATCAGAATGACCTGTTGTCTCTTTGTGGGAAATTTTCCTTTGTTCATAATTTTGTTTTGTTTTATCAATTTAACTTTAATGGTAGGAAATAAAGTTTTGAACTATTTGACTCATGACTCCTGTTTCCATATAAGTTAAAATAAATCAATCAGGAAATATGTATTGAGTACATAGATGTCCTTGCTTGGTGTGAAGGCAGGTTCAAGAGGTATTCACTTTGAGAAGGTGCACTTTATTAAGATGAATACACATAAGAAGTGGCAGGTACAAAGTTCAGTAGGATGAGAAATGTCTCAAAATTGTATATGGTTAATTACCAAAGAATGCACAGATGGGATTTATAGTAAATTTAGCTATCTTTAGTAGAATGTTGACATATTCTTTTTTTTTTAATTTTTAAAAGAATGTTTATTTTTGAGAGAAAGACAGACAGTGAGTAGGGGGGTGGGCAGAGAGAGAGGGAGACCCAGAATCTGAAGCAGGCTCCAGGCTCTGAGCTGTCAGCACAGAGCCCTACATGGGGCTCGAATTCAGGAACCATGAGATCATGACCTGAGCTGAAGTCAGATGCTTAACTGAGTGAGCCACCCAGGCGCCCCTGAATGTTGACATATTCTTAAGTTATATCTTACATGGTATATATAAAAGCAGTAAGGATTAATAACTTGATGAAGTTACTTAATGTGTTCTGAATTTTATTTTTAATATTTCTCTCTCATTTTAGCCCATAGACCCAGTATCTTCAGGGCTTAGTCATTGTTCTCCTTGAGTTTGTTTACTAATTAGAAATGTTCTTAGAATTACATAGAATTACTCTTGGGATATTACATTTTTCACCTATTAATTCATATATGTACTGTTATTATGTATGTGGTATGTTTTATACTATTATAATATTCATGTACTATTATAATGTTTGTATAAAATCATTCACATTTCAGAAATTAGGATTATACCAGAAAAGGTGATTTTTTTTTTTTTTTTTTTTTTTTTGCTGTGTGTTAATGTTGTGCTTCATAAAGCATGGTTTGACTTCTTTGTTTTTTGTCCATGTATTTTTATTTAAACTCAGCATTCATATTTTTCAACAGTCATTTCAGGATAAAGCTAGATATATTTTTTCACCCAAATTCACTATTTTTTTTCTATCTTGTAATTCATTTGCAATTTGATGAAAATATTTTTTTAGCTGGGCCAGTTTCACATGTGTCCTGTCCCTACCATCCATCTCCAACAACTCCATCTCCTCTCCTTGTCTTTTATTTTGTATCCCATTTCATATGGTAGATGACAACAGAACCCAGTACACACACAAAAATATTATGAAAAACTCAAATCAAGTGTAGAAGGTTTATGGAGAAAAAATGTAATTATGTTATTGTATAAACTTTTACAATGTTGTCTAGCAAGCTAGAACTGCCTAACAGATGTGACTACTTCATTGTTTCAAATTTATGCCAATCAGAGTTGATAGGATTTGATCACACTCTAGTAGATTTATGAGATAAATTACAATATTGCATGACATACTTCAGATAGAAAACATCAATGTAAGTTGAATGTGATTTCTTGTGTAAGATAACAAGCCAGTAATTCTTTAAGTAAGATGGTTTCTCCTTTAAGAGAATATTTATCAGTTTTTGTGAAAATTAACACTATCTCTGATATTTTTTTCATGGTGACAAAAAAGTATATTAAACTTTTGTTTTAGTGTACAAATGTGATTGTAAATGAGTGGCATCTTGTTTCTATTTAGATATAGATGACCTGTCAAATTTCCAAAGGCCTGTAAAGAAATGAGGCTGAACTTAAAAGAAATTTGACTGCAGAAAATTTTAAGACAAGATAAAAAGCTTGTCATCGTGGTACTTCTTTATTTTATTTTAAGTTTATTTATTTATTTTGAGAGAGACAGCGAGTGAGCACGAGCAGGGGAGGGGCAGAGAGAGAGGAGAGAGAGAACCCAAGCAGGCTCTGCACTGTCAGCGCTAAACCTGCCCAATGTGGGGCTCAAACCCATGAGACGGGAGGTCATGACCTGAGCCGAAATCCAGAGTCGGACACTTAACTGACTGAGCCACCCAGGGGCCCCAGGTACTGACTTTTTTAGAGTAAGGTTTCATTAGGTAAGTCTTACTAGGAATTTTCTTTTTCTTTCTTTCTGTTTTTTTTTTTTTTTTAAACAAGTAGAAGTTTAATACTTCACACAAACAAAGAAAATGAGAAAGACCATATTCACTAATGAAGTGATGGGTTTCCCCAAGGAAGTTAGAGCCAAGGAATGGGAGTGAGGTTCTCAGTCAAACCTGTTTGTTCTAACAATGAATGATAGAAGCAGTTATTTAAAAGTCCCTGCTAAGATTGTTTTTAACTTCACTTAGGAAGTCTACATGGCGGAATCCCTCAGTTCAATTTTGAGATGAAAGCATGGAGTCTCTTGAGAACTTGATACGAAAATATTACTAAGTCAAATCATTTGTGAAAAGAGGGTAGTGGGGCGCATGTGTGGCTCAGTAGGTTAAGCGTCCGCTTTCGGCTCGGGTCATGATCTCCCAGCTTGTGGGTTCGAGCCCAGCGTCAGGCTCTGTGCTGACAGCTCAGATCCTGGAGCTGCTTCGGATTCTGTGTCTCCCTCTCTTTCTGCCCCTCCCCTGCTCACTCTCTGTCTCTGTCTCTCAAAAATAAATAAAATATTTTAAAAAACTAAAAAAAAGAAAAGAGGGTAGAATTTTTAGTTTCTTCAATTGAAATTTAAAAATTTTAGAATATGGAGAGTAGCCAAACTGATTATTATTAATATTTTTTAAAGAAGATAGACCCTCGTTTTTCAGGGAAGGGTATTGTAAAATCTTCCTAATTATTTTTTCAGAAAAAAAGTTATTTACATCATGGTTTAGGTTTAAAATATTTAAGAAATATTCCAAATGTTTACAGATGTCTAGAGGATAAGTAGAACAGGCAACCTTGTATTTAACATGCAGAATTAGTGTGTTAACATTTGCTGTATATATATTGTAAAAGCCTTTTAAAATCCTTCCTTTTACAAAGATTACTACATCTTGAAATTGGTTTATATCCTTTCTGTCCATGTTTTTAGACTCGTAGTACATTTATGTGTTCAACATGAGAGTTCTTACAAACTGAAATATTCTGTTAGAATTTATGTAGTTTTTTTTTTTTTTTTTAATCCTTTTTACCCAACAATGTTTCTGAGCTGTTGCTTCTAATTTTACATTTAGTTACTAATTTTAACTGTTATCTACCTAATATTCCGCGATAGGACAACATCAGTACCATAGTTGCTGTATCTGTTTGCTTTTTGGTGGACATTTAAGGGTCAGGACACTTCGCACAGACTTTTCCACAGATACTTGTGTGGCTCTGCAGTGCTCAGGGTGTTCGGTACACGGGACGGGCTGCCATCAACTCTTACAGCACTGTATCCAGGTTCTGGTACTCAGCAGCATTCTCAGGCAGTTTCGTGCTGTCCTCTTTTCTTGCTGAAGTTCCTCTGCTGTTAAAAGCCAGTTGCAAAGAAGCCTGCATAAAATCTTGTTATGCTGCTCTTTAAAACAAAACAAAAACAAAAAGCAAAAACCATTCTTCTATCCTTTCCCCACTCTGTATATAAGAACATAAAATCTGTATCTTTTTTGGTATTTGTTTGAAAAAGATGCCTTTTGTTATATTTTCCAGTTTTTACATTTTTGTTTGATTTTAACCTCTGGGAGGCTGGGACCTATGCTATTTGGGGGGTTATTTTTCCATAGCAACAGGTGCACTGGGGTCTGTGCATAAATAAGACATGATTTTGCTGAATAGGAACAATGTGATTTTGAGCCCAATTAGTTATGTAACTGTTTCATTTACTAACTGTGAAATATTGAAAATGATACACTCTTATTTGTGAACACTTTGGAATTTTTTTAAAGATTATTTGAAAATTTTATAATCTAAATTACATTCTTTGGGTTCAAATTTATATTATAATTTTCACAAGTCAGGCTTATTTTAATGCATTTTATATTTTGGTAGAAGTCATACATTTAAAAGTATACTTAAACATATATTAAACACTTAAGATTTGGATTATGATGCACCCTAACCGTTGAAGAGAAAGCTGTCAGTTTATGAAATTCTTTGACTTTGTGCCCAGCAGCTTGAAGCTGCCTCATACCATGCCAAATATTAGAATATTACTATTATTAACCCTTTCACTGAAAGTATTTCATCTTGAAATAAAAAAGATGGAATATGTTATTAGATCTGTATCATTTCTTACATATCAGTAGTTTCAAAAAGCTGAAAAATGTTTATGCTGTGTAATAAACAGATGCTGCTCTAACAATGCAATACATTATGTACCAAAAATGATCTCTGTTTTAATCATAGATGCTGATTTAATGAGACAAGACTAGCTTACATCAAAAATGGATTTAGGATGTGATTTTTTTTTTCTGTCTGTGTTTTTTCTACATAATTAATAGACATACCTTTTAATGTCAGTGTCAGAATATTTTTGGAGTATTTATTTCTTTGATTTTTACATGCGTTTTCTTTTTTAAATTCCTAGGAGAATGTAATTGTCTCATAAGCCCATTTAAAATAGTAACAAAATTTTAAAGAAGATACCTCAGTTTTGCCCTGTATTCTGTTTTGCATGAAAATGATTCTTACGTGTTGTTGTTGTTGTTGTTGTTTTAAAGTTTCTACCTTTTTTTTTTTGAGGGAAGACTTTATTTTTACATAACTTATGGGGGAGTTCTAGGGGCGACTGTCAATTAGTCCATGAATTGCCTGTTGGGAGATGGTGACGCTTGAGGTTTCCAGTCTCTCTGATGCAGGGTACTTAGGTTACTGTGCCCAGAGTTACTGGAACCTTTCCTAATCTATGAGAGAGCTCTTCAGTGGGCTCTACTTACGTTTCCTCTTCACTTGATTTTATTTTTTCAAACTCAACTGCAGTCGCTGACTTTGAGCTCTTAAATTCCCCTACATCTGGATTGTACATCTCAATCGACAAATTTGCCTTTGCATATGGTCAGATAATTCTATATTTGGAAGAATATTCCTATTGTGTGTTTTATTCCGTTGAATCTAGCAGAGTTAAATGTAGTTTGGATGCATAGGGAAGAATTAATGATGGGAAGATACAGAGTTGGTAAATTATTTATTCTGGCCCCGAGGAAGCTGAAAAGCTGAGTGAAAGACTAATAAATCATTTGTGGTAGTGCTGGTTGTCACTTCCAATTATTTTAGACGGTTTTGTGATAAACTGCAGCACCTGCTAGATATCCGCACACCCTCCCTTGATGCTGGTGGTGCAGCTTGTCTAGTCGATTATCAGAGGCAAGTTTGTGTAAAGTTTATTTAGGTCGGAAAGGAAATTGCTCTTTTTAAGTCGATTTGGTTGCCTTTTTTCATCGTTTTGATTGCTGAAAGGATTCCTGTGACGTGGCAGGGACTCTGGAATGTACATACCACTTTAGCCAGGGGAGACTCTCTTTATCTTTTGTTAAATTAAATACTTGAAGGATTGAGCTTCTTTGTTATTCCCAGACTAATTAAAAACTACTTCTACTGAGATGATTAGTATGCTGAAGATCAAATCATCTTTTTGATACCACACCATTTAATAGAAAACCACTGCTGCTGTTTGACCAGACCTTTCTTCATCATTCTTTGTTACTAATGGCCGAGGCTTTGAAATCAGTAGCTCTAAAAGGTAGTGGGGTCCCTCTTTGCATTGGTCCTGAACTCAGCTGCTGAGATCCTTGGAGGCATAAAAACAACTTGAAAGAAAGCTTAGCTAAGACTGGTCTGGTGGTAGCAGTGATGAGATAGAGCTCTCTAAAACTCCGTGGAAATAAATTGTGAATGTTACCTAATGTGCATGCTTGAAATTCTGGTCAGTTCTTTTGTTTCCATCAGAGTTTAATTATTGTTTATTATTTTGGCCCCAGAGCACAGAAACTTTTGTTTAATACAGAATAACTTTGTTTTCATTGAGATTTTTAGCTTTAATGTAAAAATATGGGGTATTTGAGAGGACTCTTAAGACTATATATAAAGAAATAATCTTGATAAGTGTCTTGTATTTATTCAGTCACACTTTTACTAACTTATTTCTCCTCATAAACATTTATTAAGTTCATGTATTCCTGGTGTCTGGGAACAACTACTACTATTAGTTATAACTGATTCTTTTTTTAGAGCTTACAGTTACCATGTACTACTGTAAGCATTTTATATATAAGCTCATTTCAGTAAGGCTTTTACTTACTGTTCTTATTCTTATTTTACAGAGGACCCTTATGGAGTGATAAGGCCATAGTGATCTCATTTTTCCTTTGAAGTCTGTACAAAGAAGGAAGTGTTTATGATAAATCTTAATTAATTAGGTTTAGAATTTCAATCAAAATGGCATTTGAATTTCCTATTATATACATTCTTTCACTTTTATTCTCTACATAATTAATCATTATTATATTCTTATGACGAAGAAATTGAAGTTTAAAGAGATTAAACCACTGTCTTAGGTTAATCAGCAGTTTAGAGGTTAAGGAGCTGGGATTTGAATCAAGATCTGACTGCCTCTACACTCTATTTAGGAATTACAAAGCCTACTCTTGATAGTCTCTTGTTTGGTAAGCAGTGGAAAGTGGCTAATAGGAACCCAGGCTACTGCAGAACTTTTCCAGAAATAGGCTCAGTGTCCCTAGATGTAGTGGGTTTTTTTGTTTTGTTTTGTTTTTGAGAGAAGTTAAAAATCTAAATCTTTTTATGTGAAATGTTCAGATTTTTAAGTCTTGGCAGTTTATTCGGGATAAGTTGTTTGCCTACTGAATGTGAATGCCACTATGTGACTTTTGCATATTGCCTTTGGTAGAATTTGTTTTAAATTAAGTTTCCCTTCTAACTTTATCCAATTGAAAGCTAGTAAGAGTCTATGAAAGAGTATTAATAGGACAATATCAGTGGAATTACATACTTTGGGGAGATTAACAATAATTATTCATTATTTTAGTAATTTTTTTTAGTTTATGATATACCTCAGATGAGTTTTAGTTGAACTTGGATTTCTAATTATCGTGGGATGCTACTAATTTAAATACGCTCTGGCATAGAACATAAAATCAAAGAATAAAAAAGTCAAATTAGAATCTTGAAAATCTAAGCAGGTATTAAAATATGTAAATGTTAATTGAAACTCTCTCAATGTTGTGCCTTTGGTAACAAATCCTATTATTCCCTCCTTTCCCTACTTATATTCATTTATTTTCCTATGGTATGAACCATGTGGAGGTTTAAGATACATGGAGTTTTTCACTGAAATGCCTTTATCACATTTATAGGTAGGATAATACAACATGTGGAATGTTGTGACTTTTACTTTGTGAAACTTTGTGAAATGGAATTTCACACAATTAGTCAGAGGCTTTTATTTATATGGAGTATTACCCCAGTAGCACTTTTTTGGTGAATGGGAAGCTGAAATAAAAATCAGTGGTTGGTTGTTATGCTTTTATGTTACTTAAAATACAAATAATGTATCCTTGGAGACAACTTCAGCGTCATTTCATCAGTGATTCAAAAAAATCGAGACTAAATTTAGTTGTTAGGATAGAGAGTTCTTTGCAAACCAGGTTAATATTTACTGTTTCAAATTTATTATTTCAAAATAATTTTTCTTTATGAATTTTTAAAGCCTGTGTTGTAAGGAAAGACATTCCATCCAGAATCACTAGCTCTTTCAAAAAGAGCGTAATCAATTATGAATTCTTTAGTTTGTCCTTCAGATTCTTTATGTATTACTTAATATATAAATAAAATACTTGTTACCGACGTAATTTTTCTCAACTAGAGTTTTTGGACTTAAAGCATTTTATTTAATAGTATTCACCTATTGGTCAAATTATGGCTTTAAAAATTTAATAGAAAAATATTTTACTGTGTCTTTTTTATTTTAAGAACAGTATATACTCATTACAGAAAAATTGAAAAAATAAAAACCACACATAATCCCACTACCGAGAAATGACTAGCAAACCTCTTTCTTGGAGGTTTTTTTTTCCTTTTTCACTTTGTCTGGTTAGCATTTTATATTTATCTTTTCTGTGATATTAGTCATAGTTTAGTGATTTGTTTTTATTTTTATTTATATATATATTTTACATATATATATGTTTTAAAGTTCATTTATTTATGAAAGAGAGAGAGCAGGGGAGGGGCAGAGAGAGAGAGGGAGAGAGAGAATCTCAAGCAGGTTCTATGCTGTCAGGGAGAGCCTGATGCAGGGCTCGAACTCACAAACTGTGAGGTCATGACCTGAGCTGAGATTAAGAGTCAGAGGGGTAACTGACTGAGCCATCCAGGTGCCCTAGTCGATTGTTTTTTTAAAGGACATTGTAATATTTGACACAGTTCAAATGCATATCCTTCACAAAACTTGTCATCCAGTACCTGGAAGTAAATTCTCCTTCCTGACTTCCATGTGACTATACTTCTATTATGATACCTTGTAGCTATTTATATTTTACCCCAGCCATCTGGAGGGTAAGCACTCTCTTATATTTTCTTTATATTCTTATAACAGTTCCTGACTGTTGAATGAATAAATGAAAATCGATCTTTTAAATGTTTAAAAAATTTTTTTTATTGATTTTTGAGAGAGGGATAGGGAGAGAGAGTGCAAGCAGAGGGGCAGAGAGAGAGGGGGACAGAGGATTCTAAGCAGGTTCTAGCTGACCGCAGTGAGCCCATTATAGGGCTCAAGCTCATGAACTGTGAAATCATGACCTGAGCTGAAGTTGGACACTCAACTGACTGAGCCACCCAGGTGCCCTGAAAATAGATCTTTAATTTGTGAATTACCTGCATTTACCAATTGAAACAGCAAAATGGCAGCATATATACATATCAATGGAATTTTTATAATTTTAATGGGTTGTACAAGTAGGGCTTTTGTGGGAATGTGATTATACTAAGAAATCAGTGAAGTTTATGGAGCTAATAATCCTTCCTAGATCCTAAGATCTACCTGGTCTTCTACATCATAATTAATTAATGAAGATTTACTATGTTCAGATTTGCCAAGTCTAATTTGAAGAGGGAATTTTGCTAAATAAGTATCTATTTAAAATATGACAGTATTAAAGACCTGCAAAAGAAAAACTGACTTATCGGAAGGTTTGTAGTTAAAGTGGAGCATGAGAAATTTAAAATAAAAAATTTAGATATGGTAGATCTGTTATGGTATTCTTGAGATAGAAGGTAAATCACAGTCCTAGAGGTGATGAGGCCTTTAGAAATTCTCTTCTTATCAGTAGGAAACTGAAGTTTTAGGACATAAATAATTGGATCAGAGTCATAAGACTGCATTGTACCTAATGCTTATCACTCATGTCTGCTCAAATAAGTTTTGAATGAGTAAATTAAATGCCTTATATGTAAGAAGGTGATGAAACTTCACCATGTGTCCTTTAGGAAATTTATAACCGAAAACACTTACCATCAATGTGTATATTAGAAAACAGAATGTTTGTATTCCTTAAAAATATTTATGCTTCAAAGAGAAGAACTTAGAAGACATAATACTTATTAAAGTATTATGGTAATGTAAAGGAAGATTAAAAAAAGTGGGTTCTAGTTAGCTTTGTTTCTAGCAGCACTTTGACTATATTATTGGAAGGTATCCTTGGATAAGCTTTGTGGAAACTTTTCAAGTTGGAAGATTTCAGCTGGAGTGTCTAAAGGGTCACTTAAAAAAAACAAAAACCTCTATATTAAAATAAAATGTGTCCAAGCTTTAAAGAAAAGATCTCAGAGTTTGCAGATGATCCTAAAATTGGAGCTAGAGGAAATAATGAGGAACAATGCAATCAGATTCAAAAAGATTTGGATTGTTTAGGTGATTGGGCCAGCAGATGGCAAATGCAGTTCAGTGTAGACAAATGTAAAATAATTATCGTAGGAACAAAGAACCAATCATACAGCACACTGATCAGGAAAAAATTTGTGGTTTATTGTAGGAAAACCATTGAAACAGTTAACCCGGTGCACAGCTGCAGCAAAAAAGGCAAGCAAGAAACCAAATTAGCAGACGGATAGAATATAAAGCAAGAGGCAATACTTATAGTGTATTAAGAAACTTGCTAGACCCCATCTAAATTACCCAGTCTAGTATTGGTTGCTAGAACCACTTTAGAGAAAGTAAATTTTTGCCTTGGAAATAGACAAGAAATTGTAACAAGCAAGTCTAATAATGTTAAAGAGATTTGAACTAATTTTTCTGAACTTTGAATTTGTGAGCTTTTATAGATTCGAGCAAGATACTGAGAGTAAAGGCACTTCATTCAGGTCTGTCCACTATCAAAGCTTGATCTTAGTAGAGAATGCATATGGTTTCAGCTGCCTAGGGCTTTACCTAATCCCCCTTCTAGTTTAGGTAGGAGGCTGCTCCTCACATCTCTCAAAGAAAGAAGCCTAAAAGCTGGCATGATGAGGTCCTTCTGTAGTTTGAGAACCGTACCACACCTTGGCACCAGAGAGATCATGGGCATGAGAGCTAAGAGCTGCTGGTGAGATGCTCCTTTCTGTCCTGTAATGCTGGATGCGGTAACATGTTGCAGGGTTCATTCTAGGCTGTGGAGGCAGGACTTTGGTTCCTCATTCTCCAACCTAGTCTCAATTTTTTTGAACTACCCAATACTCAGCCAATAGATTCCTTTTTGACTTAGATTAAGCAGAATGTGTATGTTGTTTATAATAAAGAACCCTAACTGGTACATTGGTAATGTTTTGCTGTTTTAGCCTTGCCATTGCCTTTTTTTGTTTTTCAGTGTGTTTGCTTTGTTTGGAGTGGTATCTCACTATAAATCATATCTTGGATGAGGGGAAGAAAGCTAAAATGCAAAATCTGTCTCAGTCTCTTCTCTCACAGTCTTTCTCATAGTTGAAAAGATGCAAGAAAAATACTATCAGCGTCAATAATTCTTTTGTAAAATTTGACTTTATCTGTGCAACTGAATAGCATCACTTTGTTAAAAATGGGTGTTTGGTGTTCAGTCTGTTTGTAAAAATAGTGTACATACATACCTTTATATATTTGTGGGATCTTTAAAAAGCATTTCCATATTTTATTTTGGATGATTTTCTTAGTGTCACATGAGTAATAAGTTGTAGATCAGGGTATACTGTCCAGTGTTTTTTGTTTTATATTACTGTTGATTACTGAATATTTGTTCAATGAAATATTTTGAAGAATAATAACACTTGTGAATTAAGAATTGTGGATTATACTTTAAGTTTGTGGTGAGTTGATTGGTCAATATTTAGAATTTGATCTTTTCACACAAGCAATGTTTTAAATAGTGGTTAGATTTTCTATTTATCAAATATGTCATATTGACTTGTATTTAAATTGTTAGTCCAGTGTATGGATGCTTGAGGCATAGCCACATGTAAAGTGAGAAAAAAGTAATAGAAGTTTCTTTTTTTGAGGGATGTTGCGAGGGCTATTACCTGGAAAATTTTTGAAGTAATCAAGAATTTGTCTTTGAGACTTTCATCATTCTTAAATGTGCAATGGAACCCTTCCCGTAGAAGGATTGTCCTTGAGTCCATTACTCATAAACCTGTAGATTGCTAGAACTCTTACCCTGACCTAAGACTGTATGTATCATGGCATCCATGGCATGCCCCTGCCTTTTAAAAAGTAAGGATGCCAGGATGCAAGTTTGACTCCCCCTGCAACCCTGCACTATTGTATTGGTTATGGATGGCGTTAGGGAGAAAGCTGTATGACTGCACTAGTTCAGACATCTGTATGAACCCTTTCTTAGAGATTATTCTTTTATGAAGAAGATACTTCATTCTTTGACATTTTGGTTAGTGTATCTCAGTGAAAGAAAGACATTTGTCTAGGGTTCAGGGAAATGTCTTTGGTTTGTTGCACCATTAGGGACTGCCTATATTTTATACATGTCTGTATAATAAAGAAAATCAGTATATTTGGAAAATGATTTTGCATATGTGAATGTTAAGAGTAGCTGAGGTTTTCCATTCTAACCTTTAAAGTACTTGAGATCTTCAATTTTTTTTTTCCTGATCCTGATCCTATACATGTGTAGAAAGAGCTATCTGGGACATGGGGCTGAAATACTTAGTAGATGATTACTTTCCGTGGTTGGTATGCCAGACTGCTGAAGACTGATCTGCATATCTTCAAGGTAGCATAATGGGCCTTTTAAGAGTAGAATTAAGACTCTGTGCCTCAGTACTTGCCCTCCCAAGAGCAGTTTATCTGCCTTGCCTGCAGGCATCACAGGTTCCTCTGTGGTTCGGGATCTGCAGCTAGCGTTTTCTGTTGACGCTTGCAGTTGAGCTCCACTGACTGCTGTTAGTGGTCTGACTACCTCACATGGGGGCCTGATAACTCTTGGCTTTTTCTGGTCGGTTCCTGGGTAAAAAGACAGGCCTTTGTATTAATCATGCCTTCATGCACAAAGATGAGGTCTGTGACTAATGCCTACTTTGTATGCTACTGTTGGATGCTCAGGGGCTAATTTTCCTTACCCAAAACCTTTTCTTTCTTTACTAAACTGCTAGGTTTGGAGTCATTTCAGAAGACCAGTTGCTGTAGACAGCTTAACTGTATAGTGGGATTTTCCTACATTTAGTTCTGGTTGCCTGCCTGTCTGCCTACCTCTTTCCTTCCTTTCTTCCATCCCTCTCTTCATCCCTCCCTCCCTCCGTCCTCTATTCCTTCTTTCTTTTTTCTTTTCTTTCTTTGGTGACAATTTCGGTTATTTTTTATTCAAAGAAAATGGTCATGTTAGAAAAGTCTATGTGAAAATGTAACTTGTCAGTTTATTCTAAAAATATTGGGTTATTTATTAGTAAAGAGGGATTAAATGTGTTTAAACATTTTTTATATAAAAATGGGATCTTACATAGCCATTGCTGTTTTTCATTTAACAGTATATTATGGACAGGAAATATACATCATCTCTTTTATATCTATATCATCTCTTTTAATAGTTGCATAATATTCTATTGTATGGATGTACCATAATTTATTTAACTGGTTCCCATTGATGACTGTTTGGGTCATTAGCATTTTTTACTGTTGTATATGATACTGCATTCAACATACTTTTGATAATGTTCATATATATGTATATATCCCTCATCACTTCCATAGGATAAATTCCAGAAGTGGAATTACTGAATAAAAGGGTAATTACATTTTTAAGGCTTCTGATACTTACTGCCAAAATTCATGTGTTTTACTCCCATCAATGATATTTGTTTTGTTTATTTACATATTTTGAGTGTGAGTGAGAGAGGGGCAGACAGAGGGGGAGAGAGAATCCCAAGCAGGCTTCATGTTCCATGCGAGCAGGACATGGGCCTCAGTCTCATGACCGTGAGATCATGACCTGAGCCAGGATCAAGATTTGGATGCTTAACCGATTGAGCCATCCAGGCACCCCTCTCACCAGTGATTTTTGAGAATCCTTTTTTTTTTTTCATGTCAACAATAGGTATTATTACTTAAAAAGAAAACATTTTTTGCTAATATTATAGGAGAAAAGTGTATCTTAATGTATATTTTAAATGTTATCGACCATGTGTATTTATTTTATAATTTTCTCCTTAATATCACCTAGCTGTTCAGGTGTTTTACTCATACTTATTTAAGTAGTAAATTGTATATTAAGACGATTGACCCTTTTCTGACATGTTGGTGGTATTTTTTTCTGTATTTCATTCTGTATTTTTTTAAATGACTGAGTGGAGGCATTGCTTTGTTTTCTTTAATTTTTCTTTTTTATTCTTGGGCCATTTAAAATTTTTAATTAAATATATGTCTTGTTTTATACATTTTCATTTTTAGTATTCTAAATTTTCCTTTAAATATACATTTTTAATCAATTTAGGATTTTTAAATGTTAGTTTTGGAGCATATATTCTGTATTTTCTGTTTACTGGTTTTGCAGACCTTGATTGGCATATAAACTCATAATAAAGAATATAAGAAAAGAGAACTGAACTGCTGCTAACTGACTGTGACCTTGAGTCTCAGCTTCTGTATCTGTAAGATGAAGATATTGGTCTGGTACAGTGCTGTCATTGAATTATTTTGCCCATGAACCACAGTAAAAAATAAAATTTAAATCCTAACCTAGGACTAACATATATCTACTCCTCTACAGATAAATATTTGTGTGTGTGTGTGTGTGTATACACACATACTACATGCATTCTCCTTTTTGTATGTCATGCCATATCATGTCATACAATGCCAGACTATTAAAAAAAAGAAACAAAATTGCTGCCTGCAACTTCCTAAATTGCTTTCATTACACACAAAGGGGTATTTCTCACAGTTTGTGAAACACTGATCTGGTGAATTGGACACTCAAATGCCTTCTAGGGCTGACCAGCTAACAGATACAAGTAACTTGCCAGTTTAACAAATCAGAGGACCCGGGTCCTATCTAAAGGCATTCAAATTAAAATAAAACTTGCTAGGTCAACAAACACATTTTCAGGTGGAACTCAGCCTACTAATTTGGACCTGTAGCCTAGACCAGAGTGGGGGAGAAAACCCAAAGATGGTAAAACACAAGCTCATTACTCTGTCAGATTGCTATAAAATGTTTTAAACAGAGCTTGTTCAGGCAGTGGATCACAGACCATACTTTGAGTGGCATTGGTCTAGATGGTGATTTTGAGGTACTTTCTAGTACCTTCCTAATCTAGAATTCTATGGCTTCATGACAACTTTCAGACATAGAAATTAGGATACCAAGTGGCCTCACTCAGTTTTTCTGGTATGATAATCCTATGATACCATCTGAGAAAGGGAAACATTAAAGAGATTATGCTAGGTATCTGAGTTACTCTGGAGGCTGATTAAAGGGGAAGGTGGACTTTGTCCTTTCCATGACACAATATCTCAGCAACTGTGTCTAAAAATGAAAGATGCTGATGAATAACCAATGAAAAATTATGTTGCAAAGTTAAGTGTCACTGAAAAAATATAGCAGCATTTGGATACCTATGGAACCTTTGTGTGTGTGTGTATATGCACACGGAATTATTTAATGACCCGATTTTCTAGTTTTGGGGGCAAGATATATACCTACAAGAGAGATTCTGTGATGTACAACCATTAAGGCTCACTTTGGTGACTTGGGTAATTGTAATGGAACCATGGAGCCATTAGGCTCCAGATGGAACTTTAATCTGGCTTCTGATTGAGCCAAGTGTCCTTGTAGAGTCTCTAAGCATCTGTTTTGGAAATATATCTGACATTATTCAAAATTTGTACAAATTAAGCCACCCTTGGGTTATAATTCAATTTTTCTTTATTGAGAAATGTATTGTAAACAGTTTTATGCAATCAAGTAAAACTAGTTTATACCCATTACTTATTTGCCTATTAACTGGTCATTTATATTTTGTGATTAAAGTCTTAATGGATTTCAGAAAGCTTATATTATACTTCTAAAACTGTAATTTGTTTATAAAATGTGAAGAGTTGTTTCCTAGTTTCAAATAGCTTTCACATAGGTCTTTATTTTTGAGAAACTATTTAAAAATACTTAAAATTGTGGTGATTTCACCTTTGAATAACAGAACCCCCTAAATAACCTGCCTTATACCAGAATGAAGTTTATTTTCTTCCATAATGGACGTTAGAGATAGAGAAGACTCTAGGGCTTGGTCTTCAAACACTAGATGAAAACGGTGCTGGCTTGGTTAATCTGTCTCTCTTGCTTTGTCTTCAGACTGGTTTCCTTCATGATCACAGGATGGCTGCCATTCAGCAGCTGGAGCAACAAACATCCTTTTGTTCCAGCAGAGAGAGAAAGCAAGAATTTTTTGTTTTGGTTTTTTTGTTTTTGTGTTTTGGTCATTGCAGCCTGAAAGTTTTTTCTTTCAATTTTATTGGCCCAGTTTAGACCACCTGTCCATATAATCGTTAATTAATTACTCTCCTATTTACAGAAGCACGGAAATTAAAAATTATTGTGGGAAGAAATACTGATTCAGTAGTTTTTAGTCCCTTTGGCTTTTCTTGTTAGGTAGAGGTGGACAAATACTTCTCATATTGAGGGTAATAAATATTACTTGGTCTAGGTGTACTGCAAGGAGATTGCATTATTAAATAAATGTTAGTGACATTTTCTCACTGTATTATCACTACTCTTTGTTCCTTCCTCCAAAAGAAGAGAACATCGTTCTTTGGACTGATGGTCCTCAGCAGCTTGCCTTGCCATATGTAGCTAAGTTTTATTTTTATTAAACTGTAGTGTAAGTTACATACAGTGAAATGTTCAGTTTTAACAATTGAGGATGAGTATTGGATATGAAGAGTTATAAATTCATGACAGAAAGATCTTATTCTGGATTTGTTAGGAAATTACTGGTATGTCAGAGAACAAGTCCGAAAGGAGTGTTAGAGCAAACGCCGACGTCAGATTTAGGTTGTCTTTCCCTAGACCGTCCTGTTTGTGTGCAGATTTTCCTAAAGGGTGAAAAGCTGTGTTTTTCTGCCAGTTTGTCCACTGTTCTTAAATTTCTTTTGCTCCTTCAAAATGTATTATTGCAAGTGCCATTAATTTGGATTTTGTGATAAATGAGCCCTAGATATTTTTAACTATAACTAAACAATTTGATAAGCAACTAATAGAGTAAATAAGGAACCCGTTTACCTCTTTAAGGGGTAAGACTGTTAAAAAACTGTCAAGCATTCTACATGTCTTCCTCACCTTTATCCCTGTGGCTCATAGGTCTTGTTGATTTTCCCTGATGTTTATCTCTGAAATCAGTTCTCCATTTTCCAGTTTGGACCCTGTTTATCTCTTATCTAGACTCCCTAATCTCTGTGCCAGAATATTCATATAATCTATATTATTCTTCACTTTGCTTTCTTTCTTTAATTTAATAGGATATCCTACCACCTTTCCATGTGAGCACATAGATCCTCTCATTTTTAAGAGCCTCCCAGTATTCCAAAGTAGGGATGCATCGTATATAATTAAAAAAAAAATTATT
Organism: Panthera onca; assembly: GCF_046562875.1. Taxonomy (NCBI): domain Eukaryota; kingdom Metazoa; phylum Chordata; class Mammalia; order Carnivora; family Felidae; genus Panthera; species Panthera onca. The sequence goes on along the minus strand of NC_138347.1, from coordinate 134,799,806 downwards.
TATTTAAGCAGTGTCTATACCAACATGGGGCTTGAACTCACAACTTCGAGATTAAGAGTTGCACACTCTTCCAACTGAGTCAGCCAGGTGCCCCAAATTTCAAAATAGTCTTTCTTGATGCTACCTTTTGTTAAAAGTTGCCATCCTTGGGTTAGGGGAATGGGTGAAATAGGTCATGGGAATTAGGGAGTCCATTTGTCATGATGAGCACAGGGTGATGTATAGAAATGTTGTTTGATTATAGTGTGCACCTGAAACTAATATAACACTGTTAACTAGCTAGAATTAAAATTAAAAAAAATACTACATTTCCGTGTCCTACAATGGCTGTTCTTAGCACAGGGAACATTCACTTCCCAAGGATGGGTAAATCTGAATTATGCGTGGGCATTTTAAGACTGTAAAATTTTGATATACTTTCTTGGTTGAGGATTTCTCTTGTAGGAAGAACTGTAACCATTTTAAATATTAGAGATGACAGAAGTTTGTAAACTCCCTCATGGTCTGACCTTCTTGCCCTCTGTGATCTAATAATTTTGAACAGGTTTCCTTATCCTTGGCTGGAAATCCTCTATTTTCTCCTCTCTTTCACTTCTTTGCACTGATGTGTGGTTTTTACTCTATTTTAGTACCCTTTTCATCTTATCCTGTTCATCCTGAAGTCTTATCCGATATTTTTCCCTCTTCTGGATTATTACGTGGCTAGTGAGCCGTTTACTAAGAGCACTTGTAATTTCCTTTAAAATTCCCTCTACTAGATTTTGAGCTACTTGAGGACGAAGTGGTATTTTGATATATATTTTTAGCATGTAGATAGTATACATAGTAGTACACATAGTAAGAAATGAAATGTCTGAATACATGAATGAACTTTAGCGGAGTAACTGTGGAAGTGTACTAAGTATATTTATGTTTTCGCTCAAAGTAGCTGAACTTTCAGTAGTGACAGTTGCTGACTGTGTTTTTTGTTGTTAATAACTTGGAGTTGCAGAAAGCCTTTACTCAAGCATCTGGTAATAGGGGAAGTAAGATAAGCTTTGAGAGTTAAACTTGCAGATCTTCACAGAGAGGAATAGAGCAGAGATGCAAAGTCTCTGAAGAGGCAGAAGACTGATGGGCTTGCAAGCCTTGGTGCTACCTGCTTGACTGTATTGATGCAGCTAAAGGTAGACGATGGCCACTAAGGGTACAGACTGAATTTGTCTGACGTCACTGTAAAAGGAGAGGCCTGAAGGGTGAAGCTAGTAGTACTCATCCCAGCATTAGCTGGAAGGTTTTTGATACTCACATTTCTGCCTCTCTAGAAAGATGTAAATGTAGCGGGGTGCAGATGGATGGATACTCCAGCTTTTCTTTGCAGGTGGAATAGTGATTAGGAGATAGACCTCTCAGCAGGCAGGGTTGAAATTATGGCTTCGTTGCTTGCTAGCTGAGCATCCTTGGCGAGTTTCTCAACCTCTTTGTGCCACAATGTATTGAGCTGTAAAATGGTGATAGGAGTAGCTACATCATAGGGGTGTGATACATGTAAAACTCTTACAACTGTTCCTGCGGTAAGTACTGTGTATTAGGTGTTATTATGCCCGTAATACTTGGGTCTTCTGTCTCTTCTTGTTCTAAAAGACCTCAGCTTGTTTAGATTATTTGACTTCCTGTAGAAGTTTGCCTGCAAGGAGAGAATGTGCTAGATATGCCATTACAAGAGTGACAGTCCTGTGACACAAATATTCTTTGTGTTTGTGTCTCTGAGTCATAATTCCATTTTTGAACGTTTTATCAGACTCTACTTTCTAGCCAGTGTGGCTGAAGGCCAAACCCGGAGCCTATTAAATCCTTAGTGAAATGACTGCCCTCTCCAGACATCTTTTGAGAGCCAGTTGTCCTGTTGTCCCCTGACAAGTTCACACCTCATCCCAGCAGTGCGGTGGGCTCAGCTGCCCGAACTGTCTCCCTGTTTCACCATGTATTTCTATATGTATGTAGCTGTATGATTGACAGTTAATGAAACATCCAGTTCTAGTCAAGAAATATATGAAAGCATATGAAATGCACTCAGCATACAAAATATGCTCGTATTTTTTAAAAAATTTGACTTTCAAGGAATGAACTCCTTGAGAGTAGGGTCTGGGTTTGGGTCTTTTTATTTCTGTTTTTCTTTGCATTGTGTTTGCAAGGCATGCCTGAAATTCAGGTTTAAAAGATATGTATGCAGCAGGAAGAGGAGTAGGGGCTCTCATGGAAATCAGAGAACAGGGCTTGATTTTAAGATTATAGGGAGTAGGTTTTGGTTTTCAGGCAAAGCAATAAAACAAACATTTAGCTTTACTCTGTATGCCATCTTTCTCTGGGTACCAACAGGGCTTTCTGTTTTTATATTATTTTAGCTTACATTGTTAGTCGTGCTGTAGCAGCAAAGGCAGGTGTGTTTTTTTCCGAGATTTTTAGATCAAATTATTTGAGGGGCACAGAGAAGCAGTCCATCCTTTTAAACCAGGTGGTGAAAGGCCTGATACCCAACTAAGGTCCAGCCCATTTTTGTTGGTGTGGGGTAGAATTGGGCAGCCATGCCCCGGAGGCAGGATTCAAGGCAGCTCCTTTTAGAGAGTGATTGTGACTGACATGTTCAGTAAAGTATGCTAGTCTTCAGGAGCTGAGAAAATGGCTACCTTTAATTTGAATGTTCTTCCAGGGAAAGACTGTTGTGGGAATATAGGAGGACACTATTTTATTTGTTGCATGGTAATTGTATTTGTTTTCTGGGACTGCCATAACAAAGTACCACAAACTGGGTGGCTTAGGTAATAGAAATTTATTACCTTAGGTTTTTGCAGGCTAGGAGTCTAAAATCAAGGTGTCAGAAGGACTGGTTCCTTCTGAGAGCTATGAGGGTGTGTTGATTGTTTATGTAACAATCTTGATTGTTTATGTAAACGTCTCTTTGTTTTTGGCAATTAGAGTTACTGAAGAGGATTGTGTTGTATTAGTAAAATAGTTATACACAGTATTTGGTTGTGGGGATGTTAAATATGATTAATAAAATTGGAAATGTTTGCAGAATTTATGTTGGTGGCTTCATTTAAAAAATTGGTCCTTTTGGTCACTGTATTGATTTCCAAGGGAATTATTTTTAATAAGAAGGTACCTCCTACATAATGGTATGACAACCACGAGTTTTATTTATGTCCAGGCACAAACTGATTGAAGTTAATTATGTATCAAAATCTTTTTAATCTTTTGCATTATAATGTTTATAAAGAGAAGGTTACAGATTTAAAGTAAAATTAAATCTGATTAAATTATCAAACTGATTTAAGTCCTTGTTGTTCTAATCATTCTGCTACAATAAACATGTTTTCCTCATTTCAGTATTAAATTTACAATGTAGTTGTAACCTACAGGAGTTCAACAATGTTTTGTCCTAATTTTTCCCTTTGACTTTGGGTGTTTTCATTTTGAATTTTTCTGTTGAAAATGTGAGTACTAGTTTAATTTTACTTACTCTGGTTTCTAATATTTAATTATTGTGACTTGACTGAAGAATCTACTCCTTCCCTCCAAAACGAGTGCATATGTGTTAAGCAGATGCAAACCTTGTGAATTAAGTTTTGCCATTAGAATAACCCCACTACTTCTCCTTCAGTTAATTTATTTCAACATTTTCCTAATATATATATTCATAGAGTAAAGTTGACTGGGCCCCCTTTTTCCCCCTCTATCCCTTCATTTCTTTTTTCCTTCTTTTTACTTTTTATTTTGAAATATGTTAGGCTTGCAGCGGAATTACAAAACTAGTACTCTTCACCCACCTTCCCCTTATGTTAATTAACACCTTATATAACCATAGTATAATTCCCAGTGCTAACAATTAACATTGGTACAGCACTATTAACTAACTGATTTATGCAGGTTCACCAATTTTCCACTAATTCCTTTTTCTGTTTCAGGATCCAGTCTTGGAACCCTTATTGCATTTAGTTGTCATGTCTTGTTAATCTCCCCACAACGTATGATGGCTCCGCATGACCTTGAGACTTGTGAAGGCTACTGGTCAGTTATGTTGTAGAGTATCCCTCCATTTGGGTTTGTCTGATGTTTTCTTATGGTCAGATTGAGGGTATGCATTATTGGAAAGGGTACTGCAGAGGCGATGTCCTCTGATATGCTCAGTATATCATATCAGTGGTATGTGAGGTCTTATTACTAGTAATAGGACTCTTCATTATTTATTTAATTTTTAAATTCCAGTGAGAGTGACAGAACATAAAATTAACCATATTAAATAATTCAGTGGCATTTGGTACACTGACAGTGTTGTGTTGCTAATCGCCTATATCTAGTTCCAAAGTGTTTTGATCACTCCAGAAGGAAACCTGTACCCATTAATCAGTTACTCCCAATTTACCCCATCCCCAAGCTCTTCCCCACCCAAATTTGTCTCTGCGGATTTACTTATTCTATTTTGTATAAATGGAATCATTCAAGAAGTATTCTTTGGCTTCTGGCTTCCTTCACTTAGCATGATGTTTTCAGGGTTCATCCGCATCTTAGCATTTATCAGTACTTCATTTATTTTTTATGGCTGAATAATATTTCCTTGCCTGTGTAGACCACAGTATGTTATCTGTTCATCTGTTGATGGGCATTTGGGCTGTTTTTGTTTCTTGGTTGTTGTGAATAGTACTTCTGTGAACATGCACTGTACATGTATTAGTTGAATTGCTGGATCCCATGGTAATTCTAACAAACTTCCTGGTTGAGTTATTTTTTTTAATTCTTTCATTTTCATTTGATTGAATAAATCTAATTTGTTACAGAATAATATGGCACCACAAAATTCAGAGCAAAAATACTTGGTAGATTGTACATGTCAGAGTGAGTTTTATTTTGAAACCTGAAAGCATTTGTTATTCTGATTAAACTATTTTTTTCTGGATTTGATTGTGGACAGAATTTACCAGATTTTCCCATTTAAAATGATAAGATACAGTGCTAGAGTCCATGCATTTGTTTTGTGTTCTGTATTATCAGTTGATGTTGTATTGATTTGTCCTTATTTTGGACAGTTTATCTCCCAGTATAGAGGATATTTACTAGTTTAGGGAAACATCTATAATAAATACCTTGATGAACAACTTAAGGAAGTTTTTTATACCTTTCAGTAATTTTTCAGTGTAGATTTGAGAATTTTTAAATATAGTTTTGAACCTTTGTAATTCATTTTCATTTTCACATGAAAGAGAAACATAATGTAGTTTTTTAAATGCTTTATACTTTTCCATATAGCAGATAGTGAATGGAGGGTTGATAATTCTATTACAAACCTGTGATAAAATGGCAAATGAGAAAGTCCTGTATTTAATAAGAATAGATCAGATCTATAAAGGCTGTCCTTTAGTCCAGTTTTCGTTAATCTTGGGTAAGAGCTTTGTGTGTAGTCTCTGAACATATTTCCACCAAATAGAACTATAAGTTGGGTTTTCAGTGGGTAAGATAAAATCTGTGGTCTTCAGGTCATCTTGTTCCAAAAAGACCAGTCTTATGCTGACACTCTGTTGACCCAGGAAATCTCCCTTTACCCTTGCGATTAAGCTCTGTCCTCAGACCTGAGGCTTTCAGGCAGAGTTAAGGGGCCTTGAACTTCTGCTTTTGGTAAGAGTTTTAACTCTGCATTTTCAGCCTCCTTGCACTTTAAATCCTCTAGAATAAAACTCAAGGACTATTCCTGCTCTAACAGTAGACATCTGATATTGACACCAGTCCTGTGGCCTACCGGTCTTCATTGGAATGAAGAGGATAATTCTGGAATTTTTATGGAAGAGGACTAAATTAATGGACAGAGTATTTGAAAACAATTTGAAGCTACATAATTTTTTTTTGTTCCTGTTAATAATTCTCAAAAATCAAGCATTACTGTGAGGGCCTGGTTTTACAGGTCGGTGATATAACTTATTCGAAGAATAAATGGTTGCATGTATCTCTTAGACTAATGTCACTCCATTTCTAGTATGTAGACTAGGAGAGCAGATTATTCGTCTTCTTAATACTTTTTTTACCTTGCAGGTCAGTTTTTTTCTCTCCTCTTCCTCACTTCTAGGTCCTCTGGTAGTTAGTTGTCTAATTAACTTGGTTGTGAAACTGCCTCAAGCTATTGCTGAGATTTGGACAGCTGGGTGAAGGCAGTTAAAGATTGGGCTCCACATTCAGGACTTGGAATGCCTATATTTTCAGATGATTGATGATAAAGCCACATACTTATATTGTAAACATCTTCTTTTCTGTTTTTGGCTATGTTTTTGAATGTTCAATTTTTAAATAAAAATGTTTCTGAATATTAGAGATGTAAAGAGATTTAAGTGGTATTTAAAGATTTTTTTAGGTATAGCAGCATTACTATGGTAATAATACTGTATTGTATATTTGAAAGTTGCTAAGAGTAGATCTTAAAAGTTCTCATCACAAGAAAAAATTGTAACTGTGTATGGTGATGGATATTAACTAGACTTACTGAGGTAATTATTTTGTAGTATTTACAAATATCACATCATTATGTTGTACACCTGAAAGTAATAAAATGTTATATGTCAATTATATCTCAGTAAAAAGACTAAAAAATATTTTGTGATTCAAATCAATCAGAGAACTCACTCTTAAGAATAATTTTGGAGGGGCGCCTGGCTAAGTCAGAAGAGCATGCGACTCTTGATCTCGGGATTGTGAGTTTGAGCCCCACACACGTTGTACAGGTTACTTAAAAAAACAAAAAACAATTATGATTATAATTGGATAAGAACTTTAACTAATATTTGAGAAAGAGAAGATAAACAATTCTTGATTTTTATTAAGAAGGAAAACTACATGCAGTGACTAATGTTGCCATGTTGTTGTTGCCATGTTGTTATTTGTTAGTGAGCGATTGAATTGATAGTATTGGGAGTACTCTAACAAAATGAATTAATTTTCATATGTGAACACAGCGTAAAATCTGAATTCTTGTTTCCTTAGTCAGAAGATGGGATTACCTTGTATAATGAAGTTTAAATAATCAGAGATGCTGTACCCAAAATCATTGTTTTAATACATTCACTTCTTACACATTAAGCCACCACCTAAGACTTCAGACTTACATCAGTGGGTAGCATGCATTAAAGATGATCCTTCTGTAAAAAGGGAATAAAATTCATTTAGCAACTTTAAACCAGCTACAAAGAGGGGGGTGCTTTCATAAATACAGAGCTGCTTTGTGAAAGCCCTGTTTTGGAGTCATGGTACTAAATTCAAAAGTGTGACATTGCTTTCCTTCCTTTTAGGAAATCTGTTTGGCCTATTTAGAGTGTTCTTTCCCCCTTCCCCTTCCTTATGTATTTTTCCTTATGAGTAGGAGAGAAGTAAAAGTCATTTTTACCCATTTGAAACCATAGCTTTGTTCTATTCTGAAATTAACCTGATAAATTAAAAAGATTGCTTATGTAATCATATGCATATCCATATACGTATATTCATCATAATTACCAGAGTCCAGCCATTTCTACCGTCTCTACTCCATTCCAAGCCACCATTATGTCTTTGGGTCTCACTTGGAACTCCTAGTAGCTTCTTAACTGATTTCGTTTTGTACTATACTCCCTCCCCACCAAGTTTGATTTCTCCATAGCACCAAAGTGATTTTTTTATAATGAATATTGGATCAGGCCACTCAAAAATTTCACTTTTTTACTAATTAATTTCTGAAATCTTACAGTGAGTTTCAAGGCTGTACGTCATTTGATTTTCCTAAAACCTCATCTGTCCTCATTCTCTTCCTTTCCCCTACTGCAGTCACAGTGGCCTCAGTGATGTTCTCTAAACACTCTGCCCCACCTCCTTCCCTTAGGTATCCACAAACCTTATTTCCTCACTTTCTTCAGATCTCTTCTCTCACCTTGTCAGAAAGGTCTTCTCTGAGCACATCATCTAAAATCATATCCTTACTCCTTTCTCTACTCCCAGTCTCCCTTATTTCCTTTACCTTGCTTTATTTTACTCTGAAGCAGTTAGTACCACCTGTATATTTATTTACTTATTTACTTTTGTTTATGATCTATTTACCACCCTCTTTAGAATGTAGATTTCATGAGGTCAGGAATGTTGCTTTATTTTCCACGGAATATCTAGCTCTTAGAGCTATGCTTTGTTGAGTAAATGAATGAGTGGTTAAATAAAGGGAAGAGAATTCTAGGCAGATGTGAAAAGCTTTGATGTGTTTGAGGAACTGAAAGTATTTCTCTGTGGACTTGAGGTGGGTGTGGTGAGTGATGTTCTTTCTCTTCAGTCTTTTAGAGGCCATTGCATGTAGTTTTGTCAGCCAGGCTAAAGAAATTAGACTTGGACTTTGTCCTGACGTATCATGGATGCTGCTCATTGTGTATTCCATACTGATAAACTAAAAGTGTGATCAGATTAGCATTTTTAAATTTTTATTATTTTTTTAAATTAGCATTTCCATTTTATTTGATGTTTATTTCTTTAAAAATATTTTTTTAAAAAACATTTATTCATTTTTGAGAGTGAGAGAGACAGAGCATGAGCAGGGGAGGGGCATAGAGAGAGGGAGACACAGAATCCAAAGCAGGCTCTAGGCTCCGAGCTGTCCGCACAGAACCTGACGTGGGGCTCAAACTCATGGACCGTGAGATCATGACCTGAGCCGAAGTCGGATGCTCAACTGACTGAGCCACCCAGGTACCCCCAGATTAGCATTTTAGAAAGTCTGGCTGCTGAAGATGAATGAATTAGAGTGGGGAAAGACTGTAGGCATGGTGACCATTTGGTGGACAGTAGTCTAGGGGCATAATGATGGTGGCCTGAACTAGAGTAGCGATGTAGAGATGGAAAAAATGGACAAATTAAAGAGATACACAATATTTAGGAAGCAGACTTCAGTAATGGATTGGATGTTGAGCAAGACGGATAATTGCCATGGCCAGATACGTGTGAGATGCTATTCAGAGATCAGGCACAGGTTGGGCGGTATGGGGTTTATAGGTCATTGAATTCAGATTGTTTTTGGGGTGTTGTGTTAGTTTCCTAGGGCTGCAGTAATAAAGTCCTGAAAACAGATGGCTTAAAACAGTAGAAATTTATTGTCTCAGTTCTAGACGCTAGAAGTCCAAACTCAAGATGTTGGCAGACAGTACTCTCTCTGTGACTGCTCTAAGGGGGAGTTCTTTCATGCCTCTTTCGGCTTCTGGTGTTTGCCAACAGTCTTTGATGGTCTTCGGCTGATGGCTGCATCACTCCTATCAGATGGCTCTATTTCCCATGTGTCTTCAGATTGTCTTGCCTTTGTGAGTGTCTGTCTCCGTGTCCAAATCTCCCCTTTTTATAAAGACACCAGTCATAATGAATTAGGGCCCACCTTAATAATCTCATTTTAATTTGATTACCTCTGTAAAGACCCTGTTTGCAAATCAAGATCACATTCGGTGCTATGGGGGTTAGGACTTTCAACATCTTTCATTGATGAATGATAGAATGTCACTGAAAAATTAATAGGATTTGATGAATTGAATTAATATAGAGTAGGAGGTCAGGAAGGAGAAAGAGCAAAGGTAAATCTTGAGTTTTCATGCTTAACTGCGAGAATGCTGGTACCACTGGAGGAATAGGAAAGTGGCAGGGGTAGAGGTGGGTAGGGAGAAGGTAGAGAGTTTCTAAGCGAGGTGAGGGTGGAGGGAGATGAATTTTGTTGTAATCCTGTTGAATTTGGGACTGTATGAGATAGATTGGTTCATGATCTAATGAGAATTCAGGGAAGAGATTTGCATCTGGATAATTTGCTATGAGAATATTTGGGTTCTCTGAGGCAGAGAAGATAGAGGGAGGAGAGGTAAGTCTGAAAAGGAAGCTAAAGAGAGAGGGTTACTTTGTTGACACGGATACCTTCATCCATTATAGAGGAAAAGTGTCTCATGAGGGGATCTATCCCTTTACTCTAAACGTCAGTTCTAGTAATGCCTGGATAGTGGATTTACTAGCTGCAGTGGTCGCTGCATGAACAGAAGTAGAGTTACCAGTTCCTGACAGCTGCGAGTCAGCCTCTGGGCATCTTGCTAAATTTTCAAATATAATTATACAGTAGACTTCCTTTAACAAATTCCGTGTTCCCAGCTATAATTGTAACTGCTTTTCTTGCCTTTAGCCTGTTCTTTGTCTTACTACTCTCCTCCTTATCTCCCCCTGCTGGTTAGAATTATCCTCTGGTCATTTGGGATCTGAGAAGAAATGACATGGTTACTTCAGTTTTCTTTCCTAAACATAGATTTACCAGTGCATACCAATTTCCTCTCTCCACTCTATTCTAAAATACATTTCTAGGAATACGGAGTAATGTTTTGAAACACAAACTAGCAATATTGTGTATTAATTTTCATTTTGAAATAATATGGAAGTACAAATTAGGTACATTGTATACTCTTTATGTAACTGTCAGAAAATGACCATCACAACTTATCCAGTACTCCATGTGATAGTTAAGAAAGTCTTAAGTAAAATTTTGCTCATGGCCATGCTTTAGACCAAGGTGCTTTTTTTTTTTTTTTTTTTTTTTTTTGGAAATAAATTAAATTTTGCAACCAGAAATGAAGTCATCATAAATCCTACAACTATAATCCTGCAGTAGTTTCCAGGATTCATCACAGCAGTAATTTGTAAGATCAGAAATATGAGTGGGATTTCCTGTTTTCTCATCTATTTTTATCACCTAGATATCCATTATGAAAATAAATCACTTTTAAAAATGACTTGATATCCCTCACAAATATATTGTAGTTTTGGGGTGATAAACTTCAAGAATGTTATTTCCATGTCATTTAGATTATATTCTAAGTCATTTTAATGTCTTTCTTAAGAAATAACTAAAATGTATGGATTTCTGAATGTGCAGAAGAAGAGGCATGCTTGAACTCTTAGTCTGCAAGGGATGTAGTCCAGAAGGAATTATGGACCATTGTATGTGTATTGTTCATCACTAACTTATTCACTGAAAAATACTTAAGTGTATTTGCTATGTGCCAGATACCATGTTAAGTTGTTAGTTTACTGGGCTTTAGTTTGAAGAAAGAGATTAAAAAGGTATGGTTGAATATACTTGGGAATACACAGTGGTGTATTCAGTTGCCTAATAAAATGATTCTGTGTATTCTGGGTAGCTTTGGATACTGAAAAGTAGAACTTCTCTTACATAGTAATTGGTTGACAGTATTTTGACCTCAGTGTAAGACTTCAGTATTTAATGAACAAACAAGAATAAAGTTCTGATAAAGAAGGCATTTTCTTGAAGCATTTAGAAATAAGCTTGAAGCCTTTTAGCATTAGATTGACAGGTTTTCCTTTTGTGAAAGAGGAAGTGAATAAGGTTATATTTCATGTTTGTAGATCCTTATCCTGTTATAGGAATAATAGAGTCTTGAAAAGCAGAGTTTTGGAATTCACCATTCTAAGAAATCTCTCCTTACCAGTAAAATTTTACACTCATGCAGTGAGGTTTCTGGTTGAGGAATGAAATTAGATTTGCAGGGGCAGAATATTTGCTGTCCTTGTTGTTTTGATTCCCAAGGAATGCTTACCCCTTAGCCTCAAATGTGCTGTGGTATTAGCTACTTTAAAATAGATTGCTCAAGACTCTTTATTTGGAAAACCTTAAATATGCATCGTGATGCATTACTTGCAATAAAAAAAATGAGGCTACAATTATATAAAACAAAACACTACAGCTGCTGACAGATGTCATTAACTACTTACTCAAACACAGATCCTTCAAAAAGGAACTGCTAGACATATGATTTGGGGAGTTAAGGTCATTATAGCTCAAGATGAAATACTGTTGCCCACTATATTTATGATTTTGGGGTTTTTTTGTTGTTGTTGTTTTTGTTTTTGGTAATTTATTGAGACCTTGGTATTTGATATAGTTAAAAAGTTATCCTTCTGAATTACAATTAATAAATATAGAAGGACTGAGGGAAATAGCAAATCACCATGAAGCAGATACCAACCATAGTAGTAGTTACTATAGGCAAGATATATCAATGGATGCCAAAAATAGGGTGCAAGTTTGAGGAGAAACAATATTTGCATAATCTAAAAGTATTTCTCTAAGATGTTTAATAATTAGAAACAGGAGAAAGCTGGCAGACACCAAGTGATCTAGATTGGTATCACCAGTAAGAAGACATGTTAACATCTGATAGGAAGGGGGTGCAATATCACTTATGTGATATTATTGCCAAAAATGTATATAACCTTAGTCTAATCATGGAAGAACATTAGACAAACCCACATTGAGGCATGTTTTACAAAATAATCAATACTTTTCAAAATTATCATGGTCATGACGGACAAGGAATTGTAACAGATTAGAGAAGACCATAGAGACATGATGTCTGAAGGCCATGTGGGATCCTGGATAGGATCCTTGAATAGAAAAATGTAGGAAAAATAGAAAAAAAGAAAAGAAAGAAAACAGAGTATTAGTGGACAGCTGGAAAACTTTGAGTAATTTAGTTAGTATAGATCCAATGTTAATTTTATGTTTTCATAACTGCCCTGCAGTTACATATGATGTGAACGTTAGGGGAACCTATGTGAACAATATGTGGGAACTCTACTATTTTTACAACTTTTCTATAAGCATAAAATTATTTCACAGTAAAACATTTTAAAAAGCCCATTCTTCTGGAAGTCTGCTGTAGTGCTCTTAGCACACTCTTAGAGACTGTAAAGATGCTCCCCTAATATAAATGAAGTGTCTTTGGTTTTAGAAATAAGGATCTTGGACAAAAATCAGCATAGATTCCTATTGTAACAAATTGTGCTCAATACTGTGTTGCTGAACACCGTTTGTCATTTCATTTCCCCCAATCACCTTTTAATAACAATTGTAGAGATACTCAGGTTGTATAAATTGTCTGGAGATGTTATCTGGCCTCTGCTATAGTCAGTGGACTAGTATATGGGGAGAATTTGAAGATTATAAATAGATGATTTCCGAAAGTGACATAAAAAGTGAATGAATAGGAGGTATCTGGGGAGGTGTGTTCATCATAATTTTACCAAACAACTTCTACAAAGTGGCCATCTTTCCAAGATGTAAACTAAGTTTTTCGTGTTAAAAGTTTGTCCTTTTTCATACAGACCATACTTTAGATGGGTTTCAGCTATGAAGGAAGAACTCTGTGGGAGGAAGTGGACCATGAAATGAGCTTTCTGTTTTATTTTGTTAAATACATAGCACATCACCTATCATCCATTTGACATTAGAGCCACATAATAGAATAAAAATTTATTTAATTATTTTTTTGAAGTTTATTTATTTATTTTGAGAGAGAGAATGTGCATGTGCACATGCAGGAGGGAGGGGCAGAGAGGGAGACAGAGAATCCCAAGCAGGCTCTGTGCTCTCAGCGTGGACCTGACCCAGGGCTTGATCTCAGGATCCCATGAGATCATGACCTGAACCAAAATCACGAGTTGGATGCTTAACTGACTGAGCCACCCAGGTGCCCCACTAAATGAAAATTTATAATGCCCCATCTATATATGGAAAACCATTAGTTATACTTACACACACACCAAAGTTTTATACCTACTGCTGCAAATATCATTACCAAACTAAACTTATTGAGGTCAGTGACTGTTGCTTTTAAAAAAGTTTTTGCCATCTAGAATAGTGCCTAGTTATAAATATTGAATGAATGAATGAATGAATAGTGAGGACTGTGTAAGGTAGATTTTCATATGAAATGTAAAATTTACATGTCTATGTTATTTACAATGTTAGACTTGAACATTTAGAATCCAAGCCATCAAAGTGTCGGTTTTCTAGAAAATTAAGTCCTTTCTACAAATCTACACTTGCTTTTAAGAGCATTTCAAATTTTGTATTTGGTAATTTACTGATACTCTGAACATTTCCACATCTGGCTTTGTTTTTGTGTGTCTACAGCAGTGTGGATTTTGGTGATGGCAGGGCATACATAGCCCCCAGAAAGTTCCTTGGAGAGTTGACAACTGTGTTTTGCCTGATAAGTTGAAATTAGGGAGTGGAGAGAGTGAATGAAGAATTCTCCTGTGTCTGGGATATGACTTTTTGTTTTTTTTTTAAATGTTTAAGACTTATTTTGAGAGAGAGAGAGAGAGAGAGAGAGAGACAGATAGACAGACAGACAGACGGGGAGAGAGAATCCCAAGCAGGCTCCATGCTGTCAGTGCAGAGCCTGATTTGGAGCTTGATCTCACAAACTGTGAGATCATGACCTGAGCCAAAATGAAGAGTCAGATGCTTAACCGACTGAGCCACCCAGGCTCCTCTGGGATATAATTCTTAGCAGTCTTGTAAAACTTATTCCAGCCAGAAAATATTTGCAAAATATAGTTATTAGTATTATGCACATCATAAGGAGAATTTAATGACATAGCCAATTTGTGTCATTAGCCAACTTAAAACATACTCTTTGGAGTAATGCATCTGAATGTATGTACTGGAATATGCATACTGAAATTACTAGTGTCTGCTTTGTTAAAAAAAACTAATTTTACATTGTTACAATTTGTTTTTACAGACTTCATCAACCCTTTTTTTTCCAATATATGAAATTTATTGTCAAATTGGTTTCCATACAACGCCCAGTGCTCATCCCAAAAGTGCCCTCCTCAATACCCATTTCATCAACTCTTTTTGACACAAAGGTATACTTTATTTTTATTTATTTATTTATTTTGTTAACGTTTATTTATTTTTGAGACAGAGAGAGACAGAGCATGAACGGGGGAGGGGCAGAGAGAGAGGGAGACACAGAATCGGAAGCAGGCTCCAGGCTATGGGCCATCAGCCCAGAGCCCGACGCGGGGCTCGAACTCACGGACCGTGAGATCGTGACCTGAGCTGAAGTCGGACGCTTAACCGACTGAGCCACCCAGGCGCCCCACAAAGATATACTTTAAAAATGTAATCTTTTTGCTGGTTTAATTATTGATTCCTCTTAACCCCATTATGGCACATTATGTTTATCCTAGTCAATGCTTCTTTTCAAGGTCATTATTTATATTTCTAAACGGTAATTAATCTCCTTAAAAAGTAGATTTGGTTAGCCTACTTTAAACTCTTTGGAGAAGTAGCTATGCACAATTGGGTGGAGGGGATGCGGGAAAGTTAATTGTTTCCACACTTAAGTATTACAGAACGTCCATAGGAAACTAAAATTACTTAAAGTCTCATTTAATTCTTAGCAGTTTTTATTGTGCCTAAAGTAACCATTAATACTGGTTGGAAGAAAGTGTTTGCAATTTTTATTTATTTTCAACGAGGAATATAGGCTTTATATTAAAAATATGTGGTTTTAATGTTGTAATTCATTTTGGTCTAAAACTTAGGGCAGGTTGGAAAGTTGATGATTAGGGGCTTGGGTCTTAGGTCTTCCAGATATTGTGATCTTGAGCAAGTCAGTAGGACTTTCTGAATAGTTTTTTTTTTCACCTATAAAATGTTGAAATTAAGAATAATTCTGTCTTTAGTGGTTTGTGAGGATTACATCAATTAAACATGATGACATATATCTATATATACGGGCTGCCTGACTCCGCTTCAGATCTACTGTGAACGGTGGCCTCCCAGAGACGTGCTGTGCACTGTGCCTAGAACACAGTGCTCACACCCTGTGAATTGGCTCTAATTTTCTGTTGAGAAAATGCCTGCGAAAGGGTGTTGTAAGTTTGCAGTATTGGAAAAATAGGACCATGAAAAATCTTTAGATTTTTAAAACATGGTTAACCAAATTATTGCAGTTTTATAGGATTTTTATAATTTTTTTTTAATGTTTGTTTGTTTTAGAGAGAGAGACAGAGACAGAGTGCGAGCCGGAGAGGGGCAGAGAGAGAGGGAGACACAGAATCTGAGGCAGGGTCCAACCAGACTCTGAGCTGTCAGCACAGAGCTTGATGGGGGCTTGAACATGTGAACCATGAGATCATGACCTGAGCCAAAGTTGGACTTTTAACCGACTGAGCCACCCAGGTGCCCCTAGGATTTTTATATCACAGACCTAAAACCTGTACAAACTAATTCATTGAGGTCTTATTCAATAATTAATAATACCTAATTTTGAACCAATAAAAAAAGCAATACTGTGTAATACTATTTACAAGCAACAGATTTTGGGCTATTTCAAATCATTTCTTTTTATTCTTTTGCTGGGGAAAAAAGTCATTAGTCTGCATTTATAATCAGGACTAGCTTCCTGTAAAATTATTTATTTTAACTTTTTATTTATAGATTTTGAAATTTACAATTCTAAATACAGCAATAGTAAGGCACTGCATTTTTTGCAGGAAACAAAAAGCACAATTAACATAAAGTCAGAGCCAGCCACAAATAAAATATTCCAGCAAACTGTGTAAGGAAAAAAAAATGCTCTGGGAAGCAGATGCCAAGAAATGTTGCAAAGGTGGCTTTATTACATTGGAAAGAAAAATATATGGAAGGATTCGTAGTAATATTAGTGGGAAGAGGAGGGAGAGGGAAGAAGGGTGGGGAAGGTAGGTAGCAAATACTATTGAATGAGCTTTAAGTGCTGGGTGTAATTCTAAGCACTTTATACAGAATATCTCATTTAATCCTCCCAACTACTTTATGAGTGAGGTTCCCACTTTACAGATGAAACAGCTGGTGCTCAGATAATGTTAAGTAATTTTTCCTATATAGCTAGGATTCAAACCCAGACATTTTGGCTCTGGAAGTAATGTTCTTAACAACTATATACATACTGTATAGCCACTGTCTACACAGAATGTAAATAATGTACAGAATGTAGTTTGTGTGTTTTTGTGGCTATTTTTTTTTAATGATATCATTGGATTTCCTTCGACCAAAGGTATTGATTTGGCCCTTTAAAAAAGTAATTGGTTAGGGGTGCCTTGGTGGCTCAGTCGGTTGAGCGTCTGACTCTTGACTTCAGCTCAGGTCATGATCCCAGATCGTGGCTTGTAGCTCAGGGTCAAGCCCTGCTTCAAGCCCCACATGGGGCTCCACACTCAGCATGGAAACTGCTTGAGATATTCTCTCTCTGTCTCTCTCTCTCTGTCTCTCTCTCTCTCTCACCACCCCCTTCTGTCCCTCTTCCTAACTCATGCTCTCTCTCTAAAAGAAAAGAAAACAAAACAAAACAAAAACTAATTGGTTAATTGTTCCTTGTTCTCAGTAATAATAACCCACTTGAAAATACCTCAGTGCTATTACCTATCTTCCTAGATGGAATTTTTTTAACATTTCTTCCATGGCAGCAGAAGGTATATTAATACATATGATAGTTTCATTTACATAGTTCTTTTAATAATTGTCAAGACAAGTGCACAGATGAAAGCATAGAAATGGTGAAGTGTGGTGTGGGATTATATCACTAACCTTTTAGGCAGGTATTGTTCTTGGATTTTTTACTTCCGGGAAGACTATCTTGCAGCTAGTGTGAGTATTTCATTTCTTTAAAAGAATCTCCTGTAGTAGAGGCTTACTATGTAATTGATTACATTATTCTAGGGATGGAAATCATGAAACTCCCATAGTTCTTTCTTCGAGAAAATACTTTATATATCAAAATATTTCCTTTCTGTTTGACAAATACCACTGGTTTTTGCTTTAAAGATAAATGTCATTTTTTGTTTTCTCTTCTAACTTAGGCTGTGGTAGAATCAAATGAGCAATAGTTTTTGATGGCTAGCAACTGTTCTTTTTTTTTTATTATTGTAAAAATCTTTAAAAAGAGTAGTGACTAAATTATTTTATTCTTAGACATTTTCTTTCCTTTGCCTTTAAAGTTTTACAGTTGTCTTTCTCACAGCATTGTCCTGCTCAGCCCTAAGACCTAACTTTCACATTAGCCAAATTTTAAGAGAAGTTCATAGTTTAAGAGGAAATTTTGGGTACAGCGTTTTGGCCAGATCTGAGATTCCCTATTATAATTTAAAAAGATCTTTGGGCACCTGGGTGGCTCAGTTGGTTAAGCATCCAACTCTTAATTTCGGCTCAGGTCATGTTCTCATGGTTCATGGGATTGAGCCCCTGGTCAGGTTCTGCACTGACGGTGTGGTGCCTGCTTGGTGCTCGGGATATTCTCTCTCTCTCTCTCTCTCTCTCTCTCTCTCTCTCTCTCTCTCCCTCTCTCTCTCTCCCTCTCTCTCCTTCCCCACTCACACATGCTCTCTTTCTCTCAAAATAAATAAACATTAAAAAAAAAAAGATTGTTGAGGCAGTATTTATTATTTGCCTTAATTCAGATAACTAATTCTGGCTTATTTTCTCTTAAATCAATTTTTTAAAATGATAGATTATCTACCCTAACTATACCAAATGGCACATGATTTAATAAGAAAGTTCTAACTGTATAAAGTCCCAGGGAGTCAGGAGATATACTTGCGGAAGTGTGGAATTTGGCATTTTTGTTATTGTATGGACACACCAATCTCCCATACCCCTCAACCTTATGTCACCTGTATTATACTCCTCTGTAGCTACCTCACCCTGGTCAAGAAGAGGGCTGTTTGTGTACTTTGTTCTTGGTAGAGTGTAGAATTGACTGAAGCAGGTTTGGCAAATGTGGTTTATGTGTACCCTTTTTCCTATGCTTACTGCAGATATCAGGTCATGGCATACTTTCTTGCTTAGCCATGAAATGGTTTTGTAATTTTCTCAGCCTCTGCAAGCTGTTCCTTTCTCATAGAGTTTCCATGTGAGAAAACTTATCTCCTGTTGTTGGTATAGAGTTTGGGATGATTACCAAAAGTTTTGTATCTTTTTCTTTTCATGCTTAGGATTTGAGGTAGCCCAGGATTAAGAGATCTTACTGTCTTAGGGTTGGTAAGTTTGCTAGCAGTTTAGTAACCTTTTAGGTGTACTTAAAAAATTTAGATTTAGCACAACAAAATCATTCCCCCCCCCCCCCCCCCCCCCGAAATACCTTTTTAATGAAATATTGTTTCAGGAAGCCTTTTTAAGATACTACTGCAGTTCATTTTTGGGCAATTATCCCCCGATAAATTTGTACTGGAAAAGTTTTCCTTGGTTAGGGATGAGGAATAGGTTGTATCTTGCAATCTAAATCCATTTCATTGATACGATTGATGTATTAGGATTCACTAGAGGAACATAATATGGGGTGTGTGGACGGGGGGGGGAGGAGATTTTAAGGCATTGGCTCCTGTGATTGTGGAGGCTGGCAAGACCAAAATCTGCAGGGTAGGCCAATAGGCAAGAGCTGGTGTTGCAGTTTAAATCCAGAGTCCCTCACTGGCAGAATTACCTCTTCTTCAGGGGATATTAGTCCTTTTTATTTTATTTAAGACTTTCAGCCAGTTTGATGAAGCCCACCCATACATTAAAGAGGGTAGTCTGTTTCACCTTCAATCAAAATCTGTTGATTTAAATGTTAATCTCATCTAAAAAAGTAACCATCACAGAGACATCTAGAATGATGATTGAATTTTTTTTAATTTTAGAGAGAGAGGGAGAGAGAGAGAGAGCAAGCAGGGGAGAGGGACGGGTGGGGGGGGAGAGAGAGAGAGAGAGAGAGAGAGGGAGAGGGAGGGAGGGAGGGAGGGAGAGAATCTCAAGCAGGCTCCACGCTCAACACGGAACCCAATGTGGGGCTCAATACCATGACCCTGGGATCATGGCCTGAGCCTAAATCAACAGTCGGACCCTCAACCAAGTGAGCCACCCAGGTGCCCCCAAAAATATTGCTTAAAAAATACATTGTGGGAGAGAGATATTCAATGTTCAGTCAGCCAGTAATTTAGGATTAGAGTTAAGAATTTTGGAATGGAGCACTCACTAGTCTTCATCCTGGCTACGTAATTGAAACATGCTCATGACAGGATCCCACTCCAGGCTGATTTAATCAGGATCTCTGGGGTTGAAGTCTGGCCATCAATATTTCTTTAAGGATCTCTAGGTAATTCTAAGGTACAGCTAGGGTGGAGAAACAGAGTATATTATGCAATTAACTATTTAATGTTTTTCTCTACATGGAAAGAATACCTTGCTCTGCATTTCAAAAACCTAGATGAATCATAGCATTAAATATATAGTCTCTGATAGAAAACAACTTGTTCTAAAGACCTGTAAGTTCGCTTCTTTAGTTCTGATCTCTTCTCTGTCTCAAGTACACGTAGCTAATTTTTGCCTGTCTTCTAAGGACATTTCCTGTTCTTTAAAGTTTTTCCTGAATATTCCTTTTCATAATAATATATTCTTTTTATCTGTTGTTTGCCACTAAATAAATTTAGTTTTACAATGATTTTATGATACCATGTAATAATCTTTTGGTAGTGGTTTAACACTTTCTCTAGTGTGGTTTACTATACATCTCAGTTAATTTACACAACAGTCCTGTGAATAGGAAGGAATTAACATCTATTGATATCTCCTACACATTCCAGACCGTGAAGCATTATGCTTTATTGTCTATATAATACTCAACAACAATCTTGTAATATAGCCATTATCATTGCACTTTACATATGAGGAAACAAAAGTTCGGAGGAAATGAAGTTTTAGTGACTTTCCCAAGTTTCATAGTTCTGTCCTTTATAAACTTCAGAACTGGACCTCAAAACCAAGTCCTCTGACTCACAGTCCTGGGCTCTTTCTGCTATATTTGTAGACTTATTTCCCAAGCTGTCATGATAAACAGAGGCCTTGTTTTATACATTGCTGTATCTCTTCATTTATTTGAACTTATACATAGAAGTTGCTTAATCAGTATTGATTTATTATGTAACTTTTTAAAGTTTATTTATTTTGAGAGAGAGGGAGAATGTGCACGAGGAAGGGGCAGAGAGAGAGCATCCCAAGCAGGTTCTGCTCTGTCAGCACGGAGCCTGAGGGGGTGCTGGATCTCACAAACTGTGAGATTGTGACCTGAGCTGAAATCAAGAGTCAGGCACTAACTGACTGAGCCACCCTGGTGCCCCTATTATGTAACTTCATAGAGCTGATTGATTGTGGCTATATTTTCCATTTTAAAGGTACATTTAGTTCCATTAACTTTATATATGAATATTTGCTTCCATATTCTTTATCTTCCCTTGTATTCTTTAATGTTTTAATTCAAAAATTATTGTGAAACGTTTCAAACTTAGTAAAAGTGCAGAAAATAATAGAATAGGCATGTATATACCCACCTTGCTTTGATCTCTCTCTCTCTCTCTTTTAAAGAGAAATAAAGTTATAACAAATATTGCTAAAGTTCCATCCTTGTCCCTTTGTCCTCCCTCTTTCCCAAGAAGCAACTATTATTCTGAGTATACGTGCCTGTATACTTGTTACACTATAAATAAAATTGTTTTGTTTATTAAATTTTAGATAAATGGAATTATTGTCCCCTTTAACAAATAAATATGAGCCGTATTTTACATATCGTATAATTCACCTCTTCAAATGTACAATTCCTTGAGATTTTAGTAAATTTACCAGGTTGCTCAGTCATCATCATGAATCATAGAACATTTTCATCACTTGAATATCATCTCTCTTGTACATTAACTGTTAATCCTCATTCCTTCTGCTGTAGGCAACCATTAATCTATTTTCTGTCTCAATAGCTTTGCCTTTTCTAGATATTTCATGTAAATAAAATAATATATTTGGTCTCTTATGCCTGACTTTTTTCATTGAGCATGTTTTTGAGGTTTATCTACTTTGTAGCATGTATGTATAGTTCATTTCTTTTTATTGGTGAGTATTATTACATTGTTATTATGTTTTGTCAGTACATTCACTGTCAATCCATTCCATGAATATTTAGCTTTTTTTCAGTTTTTGGCTATTATGAATAAGTCTGCTGAGAACATTTGCATTTAAGTCTTTGTGTGGATAGGTGTTTTCATTTCCCTTGGGTAGATACCTGAGAGGAGAATTGCTGAATCATCTGATATATTTATTTTTTTAACTTTTTGAGAAACTGCTAAACTATTTTTCAAAGTGGCTGCAGCATTATATACTCTCATCATAATACATGAGGGTTCCCATTTCTCTGCATCTTCACCAACATTTGTTATTATCTTTTTTATTATTATTATACATACCCTTTATAACTTAAATTTTTCTCTCAGTGTTTTGTTTTGAGATCTATCCTTGTTGATACTTGTAGCTATCATGTATTCCCTTTCACTGCTTTAGGGTATGTCATTGAATGAATATATAGTAAAATTCCAACCGTCATATTGAAAAATGGCTGTCCATAATTGTGTAAAACGTAGGGTTGTGTTATTGTAAGGTTATTGAAAAATCTGTGTTTTTAGTGAATCTATATTTTCAGAAAAGTTACAGTAAGGATGTTGAAATTTATACTCAACACCACTGACTGACTATTGATGTGAGAAATTTCCAAATGATCACGAGGCAATCATTTCCTGAGTCCCTCCCACCTGCTTCCACAGAAAATAAGAATTTTAGCTTTATTTGAGAAATGGGTAGAAAATGGCTTCTGTTATTAATGGGAAAATAGTGCCATTGAGTTTTAGCATGGGATATATTACTGTGGATTTTTATTGACATAGTTTGTTTATTCTTTTGATGAACATATAGGCTGCTTGAAATTTTCACTGTTAAGAAACTTTTAGCAGACGCACATTTATGTACTGGTTGTCTTATACATGTGCACACTGCCTCTAGGGGTAGACAAATTTCTTTTTTCACTCAGGCAGCATGATGTAGAGATTAAAACCCAGGGCCTTCCATCTTATTTCATTACACGATCTTGGGCAAGTTATTTAACCTTTTTTGTGCCTCCCTCAGTTCAATGGGGATAATAAAAGTAAGTATCACATAGTGGTTTTACAGGATTAAAGCAGTTTTTTCTCCCGCTTCATTAATTTTCCCCTCATTACTAGTTCTTTCCCATCAATATGCAGTCATGCTGTTATTTCTCTCATCTTAAAAACATACTGTTTTATCCTACTTTTTGGCTGCCTTTTGTCCCAGCTCTCTCTTCCTTTTGGCAAGACTGTCTGTACTTGGTGTTTCCAAGTCTCCTCCTCCCATCTCTCTCTTAACGTCATCACGGTTAAAAAGTCTCCACCACTCTTCTACATACATCCTTATCGTGGTTACCAGTAACTTCCACACTGATAATCCTGTGGTCAATTTTGTCCCCCCCCCCCCTTTTTTAAAAATTTTATTTATTTTGAGAGCGAGAAAGAGAGCATGCCTACATGTACATGTGGGAGGTGCAGAGAGAGAGAGAATCCCAAATAGGCTTTTTGCTGTCAGCGTGGAGCCCAATATGGGGGCTCAAACCCAGGAACTGGGAGATTCTGACCTGAGCCAGAATCGTTGAGTCAGACACTTAACCTACTGAGCCACCCAGGCACCCTAATTCTTGTCCTTACTTGAAACCTGTTGTTAGCATTTGATGCAAGTCTCTTCTCCTTGGTATTCTTTCTTCATTGTTTTCCAGAATATCATGCCTTCTTGGTTCTTTCTGCCGCACTGATTGCTTCTCACTTTCCTTTATTGGTTTCTCATATTCTTCCTTACCTCTTAATTTGGAGGGCATCAAAGCTCAGTTATTTGACCTTATATCTTTTCTATCTACATTTACTGCATTGGTGATTTTATCTAATCTCATGTCTTTAAATACCAAAGTATTCAACTCCACGGTTGAAGGTGGAGTTTTATTTCAACTTCAAGTTTAAATACCTAATTAATATGTTTGGCATCTCCACACAACTAACTGCCATCTGAAAGTCATTATGTCAAAAGTGACTTCCTGTTCTTTTTCAAACCTATTTTATCTATAGTCTTCCCCATCTCTATTGATGGCATATCCACCTTTCTAATTGTTCAGATGGAAATAGTGGTGGAGTCATCTTTTTCTTACATTTTCTAGTTGCTTTTGTCGATATGTAAGAAAGCTATTGAAAGTAATATATTCAATTAATAGCAGTGAACTCATTATTTTGGTAATCATTTGTTTTTGGTTTTGTATGTATTTCCACATATAAAAGAATTAATCGACAAGAATCATTTTGCTAAACTATTATCCAAACTATTATTTCATTATCTTGCCTAATTGCATTGGTTAGCAGATTCATTTCTTGACATTAAGCTTCAACTAATTTTGACTTAAATGCTAAATAGCTTTGGAATTAGGGTTCGGTGACTCTTGAATTGTTTGAAATAATATTAATTCTTCCCAGAGTTAGTACAACATGAAATTTGTCATTCCTAAGAGAGCCACGGCACATCTAACAATGGATTGTTGGTTGATACCCATTTCTATAGTACCTACAATTTTGTATTTTAAATGTAATTCAGTGAGAATTACATTGAATTAAAAGAAGCATTTATATTCAGTTTAGAATGACTTTATTCTTAAGTATATTCTAGAAAGTTACAGTCTTTCAAGCTTAATAAAATTCAGATCTCTTTAGAAGTAACGTGGATTGAAAGATAAAATGCTGTTTCATCCAGACTGCTAGCTCAATTTTCTCAAAGAAAACACTTCCCCCTCCCCCTTCTTAATGGAGAACCTAAGTTTAAGCATAAGTAGAACATTTGCATCTTCTGTTGAAACGTATCCTCTGGCCTTCGCCTAAATTAGACTGAATAGTTTTTAACATGCTTAGGAGAGGGACATTTCAGGAGAGCTTCTCAAACAAACCTTTTCCTATTTTATTTTTTTTTTGAATTGTTATCAGAGGAGGCGAAAATTTTATTAGCTCTCTAATACAGAATGTAAGAAACTAGTATGTATTAATATGTGGAATGAAGTTTGAATTGTTATGGGGAAAAAAGGTACATGATGACTATTTGCACCTTGTTGTGGAGTTTAATTCTTTCCTGCAAGTTCCTTAACAAACGTTAACTTAAAATGGCTTGAGTTAAAACTTCCTGTTGTTTAAGGTTAAGAGTTTGAATTCTCTGTTGGATATTATGATTCTGTGTTAGAAACGTGTAATAGTTTGTCATGCGTGTTGCCTTAGTTCTGAGTAGGGTGATCATAAGCCCAGTTTGCTTGGGAAAGTGCTTTGTATGCCTGTTATCCTGTCTTAATTATTTCTAGCACCCCTGCGTTTTTATTGTTCCCTTGCATATTACTGTCAACTTAGTGGTTTAATGCAAAACAGAATTTTAAAATCAGTTCTGTAGGTCAGAAGTCCAGCATGGGTCTCATGAGGCTATAATCAAGGGTTCAGGGAATCTATTCCCTGTTCATTCATCTTTTTGGCAAAATTCAGTTATTTGTGGTTGTAGGACCTAGGTCTCCATTTTCTTGGAGCCCTTTCCAGCTTGTATAGGGAACTATATCTTGGCTCATGACCATTTCCTCTATTTTCAGAACCAGCAACAGCAAGTTGTAGTCTCATTTTCTTCTCCCTGACCCTTCTTCTCTCATAGCATCTTCCTTTCTGACTCATGTGATTAGGTTAAGCCTGCCAAGATAATTTCTCCATTTTGAGGTCCATGACTATCACATCTTGAAAGTCCCTTTTGCCATGTAAGGTAACACATTCACAGGGTCTAGGGATTCAGACATGGACATCTTTGAGGGAGTTGGTTGTATTATTCTGCCTTCCACAGCAGTTTTTCACTTTTGGGAGTGATCCTGTTTGGACATAATTATATGGACATTCGATTTCTAAGTAGCCAATTATTTCAAATATGAATAAAACTGCAAACTCAAATTTCTGCTTCCCTGTCTTAAAATTTTGTTTAAGTTCTTTCTTTTTCTACTTCCTCTCCTTTCTCCTTGACACCTTTGCAAAGATCATGAATAGTTTTCCTGGCTCACTTACGAGAAGTCAGCGTGGAGAGTAGATGTGATTTCTTTTTTGCCCTTATTTGTGGATAAAGGAGCCACACGTTTTATAGTGTGATGGCTTACATCATTCTTGTAGTCTTTTGCCATTGCAGGCTGCCATTGTCACGTCCTCAGTGGTTAGTGGCAAGGGAATAGGTGAATTCTGAGGTTCTGCTGCTTGTGCTAGACATTGTTCTTAAACTGATACCTGGCAAGGAAGAGGAATTAAGACGGGCTTTTTTTCCTCCCTCTTCCTTTAGATTTTATTTAATACCAGAGAAATAGCTGGGCATTGCATTCGTTTAAACACCTGCTGATTTTTTTTTTTGAAGGGGACAGGTTATTATGTTATAGAAGCAATTTTACTAGCACAACCGTGTTATAATAAAGTAGATACGTGAATGCTTTTATTTCACATTTTTGAAATTTTTTATTTATTAAACTACATTAATTGAAGAAAACAATTATGTGTTTTCTGTGTATCAGAAGGCCAAATTGCCATTTATGTCTAACTTAAATTTGTAGTCAGGATTTTTTTCCAAAGTACAAAATATAATTTGTATTCAAATGGATTAATTTTTTCCCTTGGATAATCCAAACAAAGACCAATGTATGATTTTGAATCCTATATCTTATTTTAGTAAGCTAAGTAGATATTTGATACTTGCTAATTTATATATATTTGTGGCCTTAATTTAATAGTGAATCTATCAGAGTTTAAATTTAGCAGTTCGTGCATACGATGAAACCACTGCTACATACCTCTGAAGTTAATTTCTTTCTTTCCAGTTTACAATGCCAGTTTTACACTCCATTTGCTGTCAGTGAAAACGTAGGTGGCAGACACACCACATATTTATCATCACTAAGTTCACTATATCATACAGGAAAAGTACATTAATATGCCATACGGAAAATCTAACACACGTAAACAACCACTTAGCATTTTTAAGAACATATCTGACTTATTGATTAGCTTAAATACCTTTAGTAGAGTGAGACACCCACACAGAGTGCATACATTCACTTACTTATCTGAACAAGTGCTTCTTGTGCTGATGAATGAGCAGATCTCGTCTTTATGTATCATGATGAAGATCAAACGTTCGAAAGCTTTCCCCTTTCCATTGGAATCCCTAAATCTTGACACAATTAAATTATTGCCCGGGTTCTTCAGATAAAGTGCACTCTGGAAAACAGCTCTGTGAAACCTTATTATACATTTACATTTATGGTGGGTGTTCTAAGTCTCTTTTCCTGAAGTTTGTGCTGTTGTTATTCTCACTCAATAGTGAGTGGGGTAGGGTTTGAGAACTTTTCTTAATTTCTGTTTTCCCTGGGAACACTGTACCCATAACTAGTCTCAGTTGGCTTGTGTGTATGTTTTAAAAAATTTGTACATTACCTTGTTAGATTTTTTTCTCACTGGAATATTTTATTGAAATTAGGAAATACCAATATATAATATCTAGTTTATGTAGATATGGTCCTAAACCTGAGAAAACAGTAATAAGAAATAATGCAGTTATGAAAAATGGAGGGAGAAATGTAACTAATATAAAGCATAAGGAGCAAATGAAAATGTTTTTCTTTTAGTCTTCTGTGAACATTTACATTACATGCATTCCAGGATTAGGAGAGTTTTAAAAGAAAAATGTCTTAGCTCTTTTTTTTTTTTTTTTTTTTTTTTTTTGGGCGAAACAATACAATAGGAAGTTCTGTGTTTAAAAGTTTTATAGTTTTCTCAGATACTTAGTTTTCCCCTCTGGTTTATATCCTAGTATTTTCTCTCTAAAGCAAAAACAGTATTTAAAATTCCTGCTTCCTTGTAGTACTTTCTAAGACCCTGGATGTTAAACAACTTTGGGTAAGGTTTTTGTTCATGCCCTCTGTGGATATCATGTCCTTATTTCTTCAGTCATTCCTTCTGAAGTGGGACTATCTAATAAGGCCAGTCATTCCATTTTTATTTTAGTTAATTTCCACAGATATATTTATAGACTGTTAGATAGTGTAGAATAATCTTGTCTCTGTTCTTTACTCTGTTTCCCTCCCTTTTGAAGATTTTAAACTGTTATGTTTTCATGGAGAACTGTAAAATGTGAAGCTCTAAATATGCGCTCATTTTCATGCTTTTCTCTCTCATTTCCTACTGTCTTGACTACTTTCTTTCCCACCACAGTGAATATCTGGAACTGAAAGCATTATTTTTTCCCTAACCTCTTGTTGCCAGTCAAATCTAGAACCATTATTGGTTCTTGGCTTCCTTCTCATTACCCTTTACATTCTTTATCTTAGACCTAGGAATTCACTGCCCTCCTCCTTACAACATCATCTCTAATTAGTCTCTAATTGCTCCTGCCAGTTCCATACCATTCCCAAAACCAGCCTTAATCCATTCCTCTACACCCTTATTCCTGGAATACTTCAGAGGACTTTGCTATCCTCAAATCTGTGCCGTATATTGTTACCAGATTAATCTTCCTAAAGCATTGCTTTCACTCTGTCACTCCCCTGCTTATGAACTTTAAGTGGTCCCACTTTGTAGATTGAAATTTGGAGTCTCTAGCCCCATACTCAAAGTTCTCTCATAAAGTTGTCCTAATTTACCATTTAGCCTTCTCTACTAGTCAGTAACAAAAATTCTCGTATTTCTGTCAAGATGGTTCCAGCATCCTGAGAATTCCTGCATTTGCACATCCTTCCAAATTTCATAGTATTTTCATTCTCTCCTTTGTGCCCAGTCATCTCTCTCCTGTTTTTCTTTTTGCTCATCCAAAGCTTACGTTTTCTGAACTTGCAGCTCATGTCTTGTTTTCTCTGTAAAATCTTCCTGAACAGTATGGTCTACCATGATCTCCCCCTCTCCTGAACCCCTATTTTTCTTTGTCGCTTCTCACAAAACACTTTGTTTGGTGTTTTGCTCTCTTGTTTTTAGTTGGATCTAGGCCCTATGTGGATAATTGAATTTTAAGTGTCAAGAGAGCAGGGACCATGTTATATTTCTTTGCATCTCTCTTATGGGCTAAGTACAATTCATTACAAATCTCAGATGATAAATTGATTTTTGCTCACTTATTCCACAAATATTAGCTGATTACCTAACTCAAATACCGTTGATAAAGAGTTAAACATAAGAGGTATGGAATCTGCTTTCATGGACTTTACATTCAAGAAAGGGGAGAGAAATAGTCTGTAGCTAATTTAACAATGCCTGTTTAAATACAGTTGAGGAATGCGGTTTGCCACTTTTTTGACAAGTGGGAAAAAAAAAAAAGAAAATCGCCTTTCCCCTCTCCTGTTATTTGTATGTATAATTTTTCTTATTTTAAAAATAAATTTTAATGGAGTTAATTACTCTTGTGAAATCACAGGTTTTCAAATGGTAAAACCTTGTTTTCTTCTAAATGTACATAATACTGATATACTCTTTAGCTAAATCAAGTAGACAAAATAATGGAGTAATTCATACATTTTTGGTAATAAATTATAGGAAATTTGTATATCGTTCATGTGGTAATGTAAACTGATGTAAAATAATTAAAAGATAATGAAAATATTAAAATTTTTTTAATGTTTATTTATTTTTAAGAGAGAGAGAGAGAAGAGGAGAGGAGAGGGAGGGGCAGAGAGAGAGGGAGACACAGAACCCGAAGGAGGCTTTAGGCTCTGAGCTGTCAGTACAAAGCCTGATGGGGGATTGAACCCATGAACTGCAAGATCATGACCCAAGCTGAAGTTGGGCATCCAACCCACTGAGCCACCCAGGCGCCCCAAAAATATTTTTAAAAGGAACATTTCCTAAACTCAAAACTATCAGAACTTCTTAGTTAATATTCTAAAGCTGTCTTTTGTAGGAAAACAAGTTTAAAGCAGAATACATTATTGGACACATTATTATTTTAACTTTAAGTGTTTCTTCCAGTGGCTTGAACAACATCATGTATTTCATAGGTAGAATTGTTTGAGATTCTAGTAACTATAGAGAGTTAATGTTAAAAGAATGGCAAAGTATGCATTGAAACAAAAAATTATTGTATTTGCAAATATAAAATCATAATTGACATAAATGTTATAGTTAGGAACATTATGAATGTAAATATGCCTTCTCTGTTCTCAGTCCTGTAATGCCATTCTTTGTCCAGTGGGAGATGAAGAGTGATGTTGAGACTGCTGTTTAACCTATTATAACAGCTTTAAAAAAATTAAATAGCGTTGATGTAAATATGAGGAGGGAAAAGAGTATTTATCTCCATTAAGTGACATAAAAAGCCATGGTAAGAATAACAGGCGGATGGGTGTGCATTAAGCAGTGAAATCTCTAAATTCAGATGCTAATTATAAGCACAAGGACAATTGCCTCCCACATACTTAACTGTTGTATATTTTCTTTAGTCAAAGTGTAATTCAGAGTTTGTGAAGTGCTGAATATGGCTTTTAGTTTTTCATCCCCCTTAACATACATGTTAAAAAAGAAAAAAAAAGAAAAAACAGAACTACTTCTGCTGGACTGTGATTTTGGCAGATATAGATAGAATATTAAACCAAATGCTACCAAGATCATTCACATGATTGCTCTTGGATGGTCTTTATTGAGTGCCTTACCTACTTCCCACTATTAAAAAGCAGATATTTACTAGTAAAGTTAAAATTATTTAAGTATATTTGAGCACAAATTCCTTGCTGTGGTGTCCCAAGGACTAATTTAAGGCTTAGATTGTGAAAAGATGTATTGGTACTGGCATTAAGAGTATATTTGTTTAGATTATTATCATTTTTAAAATTTATTTTGGTTATGGTCTCTGGCATCATGTCTTTAAAGTACAATACTGTTTTTTTCCATTATCTGAGAAAAAGAAATTTCCTCTGCATTTTCTACAGTAAATAGAAAATTTTCACCACTTTCATGGTGGTTTTGTAATGTGTTCGTCAGTTGTTGAAAGGGTACAGAGTACGGAAGCCCTGTTCTGAGAAGGGAGATTGCTTTTAAGTGTAGAATAGCAGGGAAAATGTTAAGAGTCTTAAATTATTTTTAAAACTTTGTTTTTAGAAATAGAAGTACAAAAAACCTTTTTGTAATTTTGCCACTTTTTTTATTCTTAGGTATGCTTTTTATTTAGCTTTTAGTAACTTGTAATTTAAGATCTCAGTTATTAGGTGTATTTCTGCATTTTATATATCGCTCCCAGATGCTACAGTATTAGTTTTTATCACTGCATATTTTATGAAATGTCAGCCTTCTGTTGGCTGTTCACGCAGCATTGTTAGTGATCAAAGACACAACATAAAGGAGAAGAATCTAAACAGTTGGCTTATCTTTGTCCTTCATTGTGACAAAAATACTATAAAATCACTTTATTATAAAAAGTAAAATAAAGGCATCATCTAACATGCAGTGAAAGGATAAATGTCATTGCTTTTGAGTGAAATAAAATCTTAAATATTTAATATCAAGAAAACCAGTTATAAAGAGAAATAATTTCTTATTTCACAAAGTTTTCCTTGGTGAGGAATGAGGGTAATATGTTGTATGTAATATTATAATACTTTGCTAATTGACAGTGTTATGCCTAGAAGAAGCCACACGGTTTTTTGGCAACATAAGAGGTTATTCGGTTTAAACCGAATAATTTTGTTACTCAAAATATATTTTAGAAAAGTGGTTATTATAGTTTTAGTATGTGCATTGTCTAAGTTGTATGTAATCTGGTTTATTATTTTCTCGAGTTGACTGACTTTGTAGTTTAAAACTTTATTCCACAGATTCAAAAATCCTTTTTTCTCTGGGTCACTGATTTCAATATCAAGATAAAAGTATAGAACGGGAAAATATTCTCAAAGCCTGAAAGAAAATCTGTAAGAATAAAAATCTTGAATGATTTTGATCAGCTGTTGTGTATGCCCACCACAGCAGTTGGTTCAATCAATTTTATGTTTTGGGATGGTTTTATTAAAATGAGCTGCTGCTTTCAGTAAATCATTGAGAAAGATGCTGGCTTTCTACACTTCTCTTTTTTGGTGGAGGCAGGGCAGTAATAGTTTCTCTTCGCAGCCTTGTAAGTCAGTGAGGTTGGGGGCAATCTGTCCACCATAGGAGTCACTATGTTTCTGTGTCATCACTGTGGGCCTTTGGAAATAGAAGTAGAATGAGGATTTAGACCAAAACGTGATTATTTTACATGCACTTTTATGACTTTTGGCAGAAAGCTGCCATTTCTAAGAAAAATAATTGTCAGCAGGTAATAATGATTTTAGTATCTTTTTATTGTATACAATTTCTCTTTTTATAAATGAGTGAAAGCTTGTTTTCATATGGGAGAATCAGACCTTTGAAAAGCAGTTTGAAAGACAGAGCTGTTGGATACTTGTAAATTTAGGGGCCTCCACTTTTTGTCCTGTGGTGCCCGAAACCCTCACCCAAAGTGTGGTCCATAGTTCAAAGGCAGTGCTGTTACCTGAGAGCTTGCTGAAAATGCCGAATATTGGGCTCAATCCCATGCCTACTAAGTCAACATCCGCATTGTTTTTAAGTTTATTTATTTATTTGGAGGTGGGGAGGGGCAGAGAGAGAGAGTCTCAAGCAGGCTCCATGCTCAGCACAGAGCCCACCGTGGGGCTCAGTCTTGGAAATCATGAGATCGGGACTTGAGCTGAAATCAAAAGTCGGATGCTTAACTGACTGAGCCACCCAGGCACCCCTCAACATCTGCATTTTTATCGAATTTTCATTTGTACGCCCATTAAAATTTGAGAAGCATTACTATATGCTTCTCAGGCAAAGCCTCTCATTTGCTCAGTTGGTCATGTGCAGCGGGAGAGTTGGAGGAGGCAGTGTTAAAGTCACATCGGAATTGGAGTTGGATCCTGAAGAAGGCAAATATTTAATCTAGATCTCACAGGGATTTACTCCATAAGTAATTGCAGTTAGAATCAGTTGCCACTTTGTATCATATGTGGGATGCCTCTCGTTACCCTACTAATGTTAAGCTGGTGGTTTCTTTTTAAGTGTCTTTATCACAGGCCAGATATGCTGATGTTTTCTCTCACTAACAGTGTAGTTGGCATTTCCAAAGTGTATTCTATGGTGTATTTTCCCCAGGAGATTCTCTAAATAAAAAGAGGTCAAATTTTGGAAAGCATCGTATACTTTCTTCCTATCTAGGAGAATCACAGTATACATTGATTTATATTAAAATATCTGAGAACCTGGTGTAGCTTAATTCAATTTTTCCAAATTAACTTGACCATAGCATTTTTCCCCGTCCCCCCTTTTAAAAAGACTGCCATTAAAAAAAAGAAATGAAAGACTACCATTATTATCTTTTCCTTTAGCATATGCAAACTGGCTTGTCTCCCAGTATTTATTCTCCTTGATGAAAATAAGAGATGAGGACAACTTTTGAAATTGTCATGGTGTTGCCACTTCAAACAGACTTTCCAGTATTGTTATTTAAGTGCTAAAGGTACTGGTACAACCCTTGCGTGCTAAAGGGGTTGAACATGGCAGACATTTTTAGGGCTCGAATAACTGAGAAAGCATCTTTTAGAAAGTGAATGTTAACTAGATCCCAGTCAGATTTGGTGGGTAAATGGAAGGGAGGAAACAGAGCATTCCTAATGTTTGCTAGAATGAGGAAAACCATGAGCAATTGAACAAGTTAAACATTTGAGTTCAAGCGGTAAGAAAAAGTAAGTGGCTGGCTTAAAAAATACTTCTAACTAGGAATAAATTCAGACTTAGAGAAGAGCTGTAGGAGTAGGAAGAGTATATTCTTCTCCCCAGATTCACCTACTGTTAAGATTTTACTGCATTGGCTTTATCATTTGGATATTTTTCTCTCCCTTCTCCCTCAAATGCCTCCCTCCCACAGTTTTTTTTCCCCCCGAACCCTTTGAACAGAGATTGCAGAGGTTGATGCACCATCCTAAAAGTGTATCAATGTGTATTTCCTAAGAGTAGGGATATTTTCTTCCATAACTATAGTATAATGAACAGCTTTGGTAAAGTTAACATGGGTATAATACTGTTATCTAACCTACCATCCATATTCCACATTTGTCAGATGACGCAATAATATTTTTATAGCATTTTCCCTCTTCAATAAGAATCCTGTCTAGGATCAGTTATTGCACTTGGTTGTCATGTCTCTTTAGCCTTCTTTAATCTGAAATGGTTCCATGGCCCTTGAGTTTTATGACACTGACATTTTTTAATAATATGGTCCTTCATTTGTCTATCACTCTTCATTTGGGATTGTCTCCTGTTTCCTCATGATTAGATTCAGGTTGTATATTCCACCCAGAATACCACGTAGATGATGTTATGTCCTTCTCAGGACATCACATCTGGAGGCATATTGGTGATGGTAATTTTTATCATTTGGTCAGACTGTTGTCAGATTTCTCTACTCTAGAGTTACAGTTTTTTCTCTTGCAACTAATAAGCAGTCTGTGGGGAAACACTTTAAGATCATGCAAATATCCTGCTCCTCATCAAAATTTCTGCCTAGATTTAGCATCTATTGATGATTCTTCCCTGGTACAGTTCTTTCTATAATGGTTACAAACTGCTGATTTTCCAGTTCCAGCCCTCCTTCCAGTCAACATCAGCATTCTGATGAACGCAAAATCTATGCTTGATGGACTGACTGATTTACAGTTGACCCTTTAACATTGTGGGTTTAAACTGTGTGGGTCCACTTATATGTGGATTTTTTCCCATAAATACAGCACAGTGCTGTAAGTGTATTTTCTCTTCCTTCTGATTTTTGTAATATTTTCTTTTCTCTAGCTTAATTTTAAGAATATAGTATATAATACATATACAGAATATGTGTTAATCGACTGCTTATGTTATCAGTAAGGCTCTAGTCAACAGTAGGCTATTGGTAATTAAGTTTTTGGGGAGTCAAAGTTAATATGTGGACTTTTGACTCTGTGGGATGTTGGTGCCCTTGACCCTTGCATTGTTCAAGGGTCAACTATATTTATTCATTCAATCATTTATTCATTCAATCATTTATCATAGGTATGAGCTTATGGATATCTATTCTTTTCAATGCTTTATAATTCACTACTGAGTTATAAATTGTCCAGGTTTGGTTGGTGAAAGTAGATAGAAATGTTGACCGAGAAAAGAGACTGAGCTAAAATAAAACAAAAGCATTTATATGAGGTCTCAGAATTGCAATTCAAGGAACACAGATTTGGGCAGCAGCCCAAATAGTGTCTGTCCCTGCACCCTCCCACCCCCACCCCAGAATAAAAGTCAAGGGTTTTTAAAGACAAAATGGAATGCTTGTATTTTTTTCTTTTAACAAAAAATTTTGATTAATGTTGGCAGCAGAAAATTAATCTTGGCTGAATTTAATTGGTTAAGGCTATCACCAAGCAAAGTTTCTTACTTTAGCAAATTTTAGGCTGAGTCCTTGGAATATTTGCAGTTTGGCCCAGTTCAAAAGTTCATGGTTCTACCTGGTGAGGACATGCGTAAGGCCCATGTCTTTATTAGGCACTTGGCTCTGTTTAAAAACCCCCTGATGTAAGTGACTCCATTTTATTTTACCTTTCTTTTTTTTTATGTTTATTTCTTTATTTATTTATTGAGAGAGAGAGAGAGAGACAGAGAGAGAGAGAGAATGAATGTATGTGGGGAAGGGGCGGGGGGGGGGGGGGGGGGAGAGAGAATCCCAAGCAGGCTCTGAGTGATCGGCATAGAGCTCCACGTGGGGCTTGAACTCACAAACCATGAGATCATGACCTGAGCTGAAATCAAGAGTTGGATGATGCTTAACCGACTGAGCCACCCAGAGGCCCATATTTTACCTTTTACAGCATTCCCCTGTCACATTATTATCTTAAAGGTTTTTTTTGGTTAATGTTTATTTATTTTTGAGAGACAGACAGAGTGTGAGTGGGGGAAGGGCAGAAAGAGAGAGAGACACAGAACCCGAAGCAGGCTCCGGGCTCTGAGTCGTGAGCACAGAGCCTGATGCGGGGCTTGAACTCACAAACCGTGAGATCATGATCTGAACTGAAGCTGGACGCTTAACTGACTGAGCCACCCAGGCGCCCTACCCATCACATTGTTTTTTTAATTTTTAAAAATATTTTTATTTCTGAGCACACAAGCAGGGGAGAGGGGCAGAGAGAGAAAAATCTTAAGCAGGCTCAATGCTCAGTGCAGAGTCAGATGTGGAGTTCAATCCCCCCACGTGACCTGAACCAAAATCAAGAGTTGATGCTCAGGGTGCCTGCGTGGCTCATTAAGTTAAGCTCCCAACTCTTGGTTTAAGCTCGGGTCATGATCTCATGGTTCATGAGTTTGAGCCCCATGTCAGGCTCTGCACTGACAGTGTGGAGGCTGCTTGTGAGTCTGTCTCTCTCCCCCTTTCTCTCTGCCCCTCCCTGTCCCCCTCTGCCATAAATAAATAAATAAAAAGAAAGAAAAGAAACAGAAAGAAAGGAAAAGAAAGAAAAAGAAGGAAAGAAGAAAGAAAAAGAAAGAAAGAAAAAGAGTTGATGCTCAACAGACTAAGCCACCCAGGTGCCCCTCCCCTATCACATTTTTGAGTGCTTTCTTACTTTCCGGCAGAACAGATTGTCACAGGATCTTTATCTTTTCTGTCACAGTTCTGGGCAGCCATTTCTCTGAAGAGTCCTGGTTTTAGTGGGGGAATGTTATTAGAGATCAAGATCTGGGCACTATTGTGCTGGTTGCTACTGGATGGTGCTCATCTCTATAGGATCTTGGCTTTTAGGCCACGAGGACAGAAAGAGGACAGAGCTAGGAAATAAGGCTTTTATATATATATATATATATATATATATATATATATATATATATATGGCTTATA
The DNA here is from genome assembly GCF_046562875.1 of Panthera onca. Taxonomy (NCBI): domain Eukaryota; kingdom Metazoa; phylum Chordata; class Mammalia; order Carnivora; family Felidae; genus Panthera; species Panthera onca. The sequence goes on along the minus strand of NC_138347.1, from coordinate 134,763,121 downwards.
TATATATATATATATGTACACATGTACATTGATGGGTAAATGTATACATACATTCATACTGATAAACATATGTTACATACTTTAGAAATCATTAGGTCCCACCAGTGTCTCTAATTCTAATCCATCTCCACAGGGCTCTTTCTTGCCTTCCATCTTTCCATATTTATATGTCTCTTCTTTCATCGTGAGAACATTGGCTTCCGACAGCATCAACACGTTAACTTACTTGCGCAGCTCAATAATACATCTGAAATAGTTTCAGAATTGGTTCATTATACCACTACAATGAACAAATCTACCAAAAAGAATTCAGGATTTGTTTGAAGTACTCTCTCCTCACCCTACTGAATTCTGTGAGTATATTTAATCAAATGCTGTACTCCTAATTACTTGCATTACTTCTTTCTTTTTTTATCCCTTAAGGATGGATATAGTATTAATTTGAAATACAGTTTAATTCACTCATTTTACTTTGCTGTCAGCTTTTGCATATTTTCCGTCTTTATATCGTTGCTAATTTAATTATTTTGAATAGGTAGAAAATGATGATTTACTTTTCCAAAAGGTAAAGTTTTATGAAAAGGTATACTCAGGAAAGTGTCACTTTATTTCCCTCATTCCACCGCATCCTTTGTTAGGTATCCAACGTTACTGTTTTTTAGTTCATCATTCCTTTTATAAAGATAAGCAGATACGTTTTCTTATTTTTTTTCTTATTTCCTCTTTCTTATGAAACACAGCATAGTATATATGTCCTTTTGCAATTTACTTTTGTCATTTATCTATATCTTTTAAAAATCACTCCATATCACCTTATAGAGATCTTCCTCTTTAATTTTTTGCATACGCTTACTACTTTATTGTGCGTACGTATGTAATGTAGTTTATTCAACCGATCTCTTATACTTGGGCACTTAAATAATCTCCAGTAGCTTGAAATTGCAAATAATGCGGTAGTGAATAACCTTGTGCCTATGTATTTTCGTATTGTTTCAGGTTTATCTTCAGGGTAAATTCTTTGCAGTGGGATGGCTTGCTTCTCAAAGGATAAATGCTTATGTAATTTTATTAGGTATATGCCCAGTTCTCCTGTAGCATTTTGCATCTCCACTACTAGTGTATGGGAGTGCCTGTCTTTCCACAGCCTTGCCAACAGAGTAAACTGTAAAACTTTCGAATTTTTCCCAATTTGAAATATGAGAGATGGTGCCTCAGTGTCCATTTAATTTGTTGTGTTCATCTTAGGGGTGGAGTTGAATGTCTTTTCATATGTTTAGGAGCTGCTTTTTATGGGATATTTGGTTTTTTCCCCTCAATTTTGAATGCTCTTTGTAGTGATATCAGCCATTTATATTTATCAGTGATAAGTCTTGCAAAAAAATGTTTTCTCCTCATTTGTCATCTGTCTTTTTCTTTTGCTTGTGTTTTTCTTGTAGTATAAAGGTTTCATATTTGGATTTTAGTTCTAGTAAGGAAGGCTTTTTTTAAATGATTTCCCAGGTTATAGGAGGAATTTAGTGATTCTTTTTTACTTGTATAGTTCCCTTTGTTACATTTAAATCTCTGGTTTATTTGGAGTTGGGTTCAGTGTGAGAAATAGATGGATTTTTTACACCCCCCCCCCCCCCCCCCGCAAATGTGTATCCATTTGTTAAAAAGACCATTCTTGTACCAGTGTTTTGTGATATCACCTTTATGATAGCCGAATCTATTTCTGCACTTCCCTACTCTGTTTCATTGGTCTCTCTGACTATTCATGCAGCAATACCACACTGTTCTCATTACAGAGGCTTTGTCGTGTGTTTTAATTTCTGTGGTATTTTTTTAATTAAAAAATGTTTAATGTGTTTATTATTTATTTTTGAGGGAGACACAGAGTGTGAGTGGGAGAGGGGTTCAGAAAGAAGGGGAGACACAGAATTTGAAGCAGGCTCTGGGCTTCTTGCTGTCAGCACAGAGCCTGTTGTAGGGCTTGAACTCATGAACCGTGAGATCATGACCTGGGCTGAAGTCACATGCTTAACCGACTGAGCCTCCCAGGTAGCCCAATGTATGTAGTATGTTTTAACAAGGTTTCCCATATATATTTCTTTTCAGTATTTCCTAGACGTTCTTGAATGTTTCTTTTCTACTTGACCTTCAGTATCAAGTTGTCTAGCTCCACAGAAAAGTCAATCATATTTTTGGGGGGCTCAACTTATATTTATAATTTTATGGTGTATTGATATTGAGATGTCCCAATCAGTGACAAAGTATTTATTTTCAGTTGTTCAGGACTACTGTTGTCTCTTTTAAGAGTGTTTATTTTTCTTTATGTGGGTTTTGAACATTTCAGTTTATTCTTATTTAACCTTTTTTACTATTTTACTACTGTTTTAGGTGTGGTTTTCTCATCCATTATATATTCTATCTGGTTTTATTTGTGTATGTGAGTGTTACTGATGTTTTCATGTTTATTTTATATCCTGCTCCCTCGGTAAAATCTTTTGTTCTTGAGTTTTGTCGTTGATTTTCTAGGATTTTCCAGGTATTCATCAGGATATCTGCAGATAGTTTTAGTTCTTCTTTTCCAGCTGTTCTCCCTACAATCTTTGTCTGTAATAGTTTTGTTTCTTCTTTTCCAATTCTTGTTTTTTATACTTCTAATGGCTTCCTCTAGTCTTATTTTATTGACTAACATGTCCAGAAAAAAAGTAGTAGTGGTCCTAGTGGGTATCCTTGCCTTATTCCTTACCTTAGTGGGCAGAGTAACACTGAGAGCTAGCAGCGGGAGAAAAGATAGATCTGCACAAGGTAATAATGCACAGTTCGAAATGCTTTACAGGCAGTACGTGTATTGTCATATACGGTTCTCTATAGTATTTCTCTTCCCTTTCATGGCTAAATATTTTGAAGGCGTTGTCTCTACCTTTCACCTTCATTGTTTTACCTTCCATTCTCATCCTTTAAACAGCTCCACTCTGGTTATTGCATTGTTAAAGCCAAGGCCGCTGCTGAGAACCCTTTGTTACTCAATCTAATGGATTTATTTTCTCTTTATCTTACTTGCTTGTTTTTCCTCTTAGTGGCTTTCAACATTGCAGACCCTGCCTTCTTCTGAATGTATTTTTTCCCCTTACTTTTTGTTAAATCACATTCTTCTGGTTGTTCTTTTTCAGTCTCCTAGCTCTTTCTTCTCTACTCGGCTTCTGACTGCCTCTTCTTTCTGACATCCCGGGCTGCCTCTTTCAAAATTCTATTCTGTCTTCTTTTTGAACTATGTTAGTTTTCTAAGCAAACTTGTGGCCCAAGTTATCATCTATATTACAGCTATTCTGAGACTAACATTCTTTTTTCTGTTTTAAGTTTATTTATTTATTGGGCACCTGGGTGGCTCAGTCGGTTAAGTGTCCGACTTCGGCTCAGGTCATGACCTCACAGTTCGTGAGTTCAAGCCGCCTCAGGCTCTGTGCTGACATCTCAGGGCCTAGAGCCTGCTTCGGATTCTGTGTCTCCCTCCCCTAAGCTCCTCCCCTGCTCACACTCTGTCTCTCTCTCAACATAAACAAAGATTAAAAGAAAAGTTTATTTATTTATTTTGAGAAGGAGGGAGAGAGTGAGAGCGAGCAGGGGAGGGGCAGAGAGAGAGAGGGGGAGAGAGAGAGAGAATCCCAAGCAAGCTTGGCATCAGCGTGGAGCCCAATATAGGGTTTAGACTCATGAACTGTGAGATCATGACCTGAGCTGAAGTCAGACACTTCCCCGACTGAGACACACAGGTACCCACTGAGAGTAAAATTTCTACTCTACATCTGTCTTCTGAGATGGAGATCTACATGTTCACCTGCCAACCTGGTATCAGTGTCCACTTTGGGATGTCAAAGTCACTTCACAGTATAAGTTCTAACCCTCTCCTCAGATGCTCCCAGTTTTAAGTGACCAGTACCGTGTATCTTATTGTATAAAGTAGAAACCTGAGGATCATCCTGTTCTTGTTTGTCACTCATCTTTATTCATTGTATTGTCAGGTTTTGTTGAATTTATGTCTCTACTCCTTCCAGTTTGCTCTAGCCTAAAGGAAAGGTAGACCCTGTCAACCAGAAGAAACGTCATGAGTAAAGAATAGAGATGTTATATTTGGTAGAATACATAAAGTAAAATTAGAAGTAAGGTGAAGGATACCACTTGCAGTCATAAGAAATTTGGGTAGTCATTGGGTGAGATGATTAGATTACTTTGCAGGACATAGTAAGTCGGAAAAAAGGAAGGGAAGGGACTGCAGGTGGGAGACTAGTTAGGAAGCTAACAGCTTTAGCAGCTTTGTTAAGAGATACTAAGTGCTTATATTAAAGTATGACACTGGAGAATAAAACGAGACAGATTTGATAGATACCACATTGCTATTCAGTAAAATAGAGGAACAACATGGATCTGAAGATACAAAACAAAATTATCAAACTCTCAAGATTTCCTTAGAAGGCGATGAAGGTGGGGGCACCTGGGTGGCTCAGTCGGTTGAGCGTCCAACTTTGGCTCAGGTCACGATCTCACGGTGTGTGAGTTTGAGTCGCATGTCGGGCTCTGTGCTGACAGCTCAGAGCCTGGAACCTGCTTTGGATTCTGTGTCTCCCTCAAAAATGAATAAACCTTTAAAAAAAAGTTTAATAAAAAAAAATAAAGAAGGTGATGAAGGGTAGAGTAGTAGACAGTTTTGGAGAAACATAATGAGTTCTGTGATAAAGTATGCATAAGGTGTTGATACGGACTATCAATCAGGTGGAGAAAAATAGGGAATGATTGGAGATGGTGAGTAGGTTTCTTCTTCAGTGCTCGCTTCATCTGGTAGTATAGTGACTGTCCAGAGCAGTGTCGAGAAGTCATTTGAGGCAGCATCCAACCTATTGGCAATGTGTGTCTACTTTGGCTGATATGTACATGTGAGCATGGTCTAGGTTTTGGAATCCAAGTCAGAACTAGAGACATGGGGACAGAAGATAATGGTTGAAGACAGGAAATTTGAATGAGATGTTAAGCTAACCACCCCCGCGCCCCCCCCCCCCCCCACACACACAAAAGAAATTTCTTTCTTTTTTCCTGAGAAGGGAATCAGCCAAAGGAAACATAGATCTTGAAGAGCCCTTATGTTAATTAGGTGGCAGCATCAGAAAAAGGGTCAGACCTGATGGATTTGTTGTTGGGAAAACAATGATAGAAACACGGCAAAGAGAATTTTAGGAAGGAGATCCTGGTTATTAGGGCTATAGAGAAATCAAGGAGTGTAAAGACTTGGGAAAGGACATTACATTTGGACCATTGAGAGAACAATTTCAGTAATTCAAAATGGCAAGAGTTCTATAAAAAGGAATTTGTACTTTTATAAAGATAATGTTGAAGAAAAATGTCCCATTTGAAAAGTTAAATAGTCATGTAATGCTAGTACTGTATTTTGCTAGACTTTGAAAAAATTTATAAAGTATGAACTGAGTGATAATTTGAAAAAAACAAACCCATCATGGATTAGAAACTGAATTAGAGATAGGAAATGAGAAAAGTATAGTGAGTCAGGCCCACAAATGAAGTTATATATGGAAACAGTGGGAATTTTCTGGAAGCATGTGGTAAATAATATGGTGCAGATTTTTGCATGATACTGTGGTCTAGGAAGCAAAATGCCAGTAAGGCAAATGGTAAGAAATAAATGTAGGAATACCGCTGAAGGCTACACGGCTGAGCAGGGACCTGGCAAAGTCCTCTTAATTTTGGCAACTGCAAAGTGATCCTTTAAGTAAATTGAGTTTTGTTTTGGTAAGAATGAGTTGTGATTGGTTTATTCTGATATAGGAAAGAAATAGGATATATTGGAGACATTTTAGGGTATACTTAGAGATATTGGCCCACTCTGATGTGGCCAAAGACTAGCAACTAAAAAGGATATTTAGAAAAAAAAATTTTTTTTAACGTTTATTTTTGAGACAGAGAGAGAGCATGAACGGGGGAGGGTCAGAGAGAGGGAGACACAGAATCTGAAACAGGCTCCAGGCTCTGAGCTGTCAGCACAGAGTCCTCTGCGGGGCTTGAACTCAAGAACCCCGAGATGGTGACCTGAGCTGAAGTCGGATGCTTAACCGACTGAGCCACCCAGGCGCCCCTAAAAAGGACATTTTAATTACAGAAGTAATTTGGTCTTAGAATAGAAAGCAATGGAAATGTAACAGATCTGAGAAGGGAGGTACACTATTCTACTGGTAAGTCTTAGCATTTAATATATCATGTGGTTTTTGTTGGCCACTCCATTAATGAAGACTTACGCCAACATTCGAGCACACAAAAAGGGAAAGAGGTAATCATGGATTAGGGAAAGTGGATGTATTAAATCAAAATCAGAAAGCTTATTTTTGTGTATATCCAGAAAACATTCTGAATTCTCTTATTAAAATTTTATAAAATGTCTGTAGATCCTCTCGGTTCTTTTAAGTTGACTATTGTATCTGAAAAAAATGACAACTTTGTTTTCTTCCTTTTTACTCATTATGCCTTTTCTTACTGATTTGTTTTACTCTTCTATTTTGAAGTTTTAGTACAGTCTTGAGTAAAAGTGGTAATAGTGGGCATCTGTCTTATTCTTTTTTAAAGGCTAATGCTTCTGATGTGCCACCATTATGTATTATGTTTGCTATAGATTTTTGGGAAGATGCATTTCATTCACTTCATCACTTTAAGGTGGTTTTTTTCTAGCTAAATTTTGTGTTTAATTTTTAAAATCATTAATGCCATTAAATATTACAAAAATATTGTTTTCTGTATAGTTTTACTCTAAGTGGGTTGCATAATATGCAGTATTTTAGTAATAGGAAACTCCCAGTAAACATCATAAACAAAAAGACTGTTAGTCTATTCTTAAAGATATGAGAAGTCATTTTTCTCTTTGATTATCGTAGGTCCGATAGGCTGTGGTACTGATTGCAGCTCTTCAGAAGTCAGCAGGAATGAAATTGAATTGGGGACTGAGAGAGTCAGCTATGAATTTGCAGATGTACTAAAACTTCTTTTTTTTTTGACTTTGAGTAACCTTGGTTTCTCTTCCTTGATAATTTCTGATAACTGCAGATTTCATACATAAAAAAGAAAATATTTGTAGTTAGATGCTGGTATGTTATTAATTGGAATGAGTACAGAAAGATTGGGAATGTGGTTTCAATGTTACATGTGACCACAGGTCATTATGTAAAACTTGAAAATGGATTAAATTTCTATTCATCTTTATTCACTACCATCTATGGAATTTTTTAATAGTGCAAACTAGGTGTTATTGAGAAAATATTTTAAATTACCATTTGTATTAATGGGTTATAATTACCTCAATCTGACAATACTCTTCTAAATAGCTTGCAAATAATGAAAGTTAAAAAAAAAACACACATTACTTTCTTTTTTAATTTTCTTTTACATTTATTTATTTTTGGTAGAGAGAGACAGAGCACAAGTGGGGGAGGGGCATAGAGAGAAGGAGACACAAAATCCGAAGCAGGCTCCAGGCCCTGAGCTGTCAGCACAGAGCCCAATGCGGGGCTCGAACTCACAAACCGTGAGATCACGACCTGAGGCAAAGTCGGATGCTTAACCGACTGAGCCACCCAGGTGCCCCAACACCTATTACTTTTTAAATAGTTACCTGACTATTTAGATAACTTCTCTTCTCTGGGATATTATCTGTACATTACACTTGAAAAAGATATTCTGGAAAATACCTGATTTTAATCTAATAATAGCAGCTTTTGCATGGTTAATCATTCTCTTGGATAAAAGTTTGTTTTATCCGAAGCTATTGGTGTGTATTGAGATCTTTCTTTGATTTGCTAGTTTTGGGTTATTTTGTTGTTGTTGTTGTTGTTGTTGTTGTTGTTGTTGTTTAGTATAAAAATGACTTGTTTGTCAACGTGTCTTTTTGAATTGTCACAAAAAGATTTTTTAAATGTGTGAGTTCTGAACCCTTATAAAGGTGTATTACTATAAAGTGCTGTGTTTAACTTGTGTCTTCTGAAGGACATTCTCTCACATTTAATTATATTAAATTAAACATTTCTTATGCTGATTCTTTTTATTTCATTTGTACATTCCAAAAATTATATAAAAATTTCCATACAAATTAATACTAATCATAATTTTCCTTACTAAAATACCATTATGGTCCCTAATTTTACATTAATTATAATATTCTCATGTTTCATATATCCTAGATAACCAAAGATTTGAGTAAATAATAATAAGGTAAGAACATTTGAAGAAAATTAGACTGTGCTAAGCAGTTTATGACTGACCTTATGGTGAAAGAGGCAGAGAAGTGGGCAGTGGGGTAGTGATGGGAGAGGAGACCTATTTTTCTTGTGTTCTAGTCCATCACAATTTAGAAGAAAGAGACTCAAGATAAATGTGCCTACAATTACAGAGCAGGCTGATACGATTTATCATTTTTTTCAGAGTACAATACAGTAGTCACAATAATTTGGTGAATGATCTTCATCTTTGTGTGAAGAAGTCTATTCAGTATCACGAAAACATCTATTATTACACAAAGCATAAATATAATTTCTGTATTGCATTATTAGAGGTTAACAAAGCCCTTTTTTTGTTTTTTGTTTTTGTTTGTTTTGTTTTGCTTAACTCACAGAAACCTCACAAGATTTGTTTGTTACCATTGAGCATGTTACTGTATATATTTAGTATTTACTGTTATACCCCCCACCTCCCAAATGAAGCACATTTCCTGATGTTTAATCACAGAAATTGATAAAATGAACCCTCACATATGGTAAATCTTGTTTTCGTACATGGGCAAATATTCTGGTTACTGAATATTGTTTTCTTGCCCAAACAAACTCTTCTGGGCATAATTTAAGCTCTGTGGGATAAGTAAAATGGTACTTTAAGTTCTAAAAATCAGAAGTGCTGTTGAGAATTCTGGTTACTAAAAATGCCAGGTAAACTAGACATTTATATGTATCTAATTCAGTATACTACTTATAATTGAGTCTTGCTGATACTTGAAGTCCTGAAAAGTTCTAGGATTTTCTGATATACATGGTCCTTAGAGTGTTAGAAATTTGCTTGTTGTGTGTTTAGATTGTATGGTTTTCTAAAAGTATTTAGTATTCTGTGATTATTATTTGTTGTGGCTTAAGAGCTTGTCTCCTTTAATAAGTCAAGTTAATGAGTCATTCATTCCTGCAAAGATACACTGAGGTGATTGTTTTTTATTGAAGAATAATTGACATATAGTACTATTAGTTTCAGGTGTACAGTATATTGATTTGATATCTATATGCATTATGAAATGGTCATCACTAAGTGTAGTTACCACCTGTCACCATACAAAATTGTTACAATGTTAGTAACTGTATTCTCTATGTTGTATATTATATCCCTGTGTCTTTATTGATTTTATAACTGGAAGACCGTACCTCTTAATCCTCTTCACTTATTTTACTCATTTCCCCCCTCCTCCGTTCCCTGCCCAGCAACCTTTAGTTTCTTTTCTGCATCTGAGTCTGTTTCTGTTTTGTTTGTTCATTAAAAAAAAAATTTTCCACATATACATGAAGTCATGTGCTATTTGTGTTACTCTGTCTGATTTATTTCACTTAGCGTAATACCCTTGAGGTCCATCCATATTGTAAATGGGAAGATTTCATTTTTTCATGACTGAATAATATTGCATTGTGTGTCTGTGTGTCTGTGTGTGTACATACCACATCTTCTTTATCCATTTATCTATCCGTGCACATTTAGATTGCGTCCATGTCTTGGCTATCGTAAGTAATGCTGCTGTGAACATAGGGGAGCATATGTGTTTTTGAACTAGAATTTTCATTTTCTTTGGGTAAATACCTAGAAGTGGATTTGCTGGATTGTATGGTAGTCCTCTGTTTTCAATTTTTTAGAGACCTCCTTACTGTTTTCCATTATGGCAACACCACTTTACATTCCCACCAGTGGTGCACAAAGTTGCTTTTTTCTCCACATCCTTACCAACACTTGTTACTTCTTTTCCTTTTGATACTAGCCATTCTGACAGGTGTGAGGTGATGTCTCATTGTGGTTTTGATTTGCATTTCCCTGATGGTTAGTCATATTGAGCATCTTTTCATGGGCTTGTTGGCCATCTATGTATGTTCTTTGAAAAAATGTGTATTCTGGTCCTCTGTCCATTTCTAATTGTTTGTTTCTTGATTCTGGGTTTTATAACTTTGTATATTTTGTATGTTATCCCTTATTGAATATATTACTTGCAAATATCTTCCCCCATTGAGGAGGTTGCCTTTTCATTTTGTTGATGTTTTTCTTCACTATGCAGAAGTTTTTTAGTTTTTATATAATCCCATATTTGTTTATTAAAATTTTTTTTAAATGTTTTTATTTATTTTTGAGACAGAGCATGAGCGGGGGAGGGGCAGAGAGAGAGGGAGACACAGAATCCGAAGCAGGCTCCAGGCTCTGAGCTGTAAGCACAGAGCCTAACGCGGGGCTCAAACTCATGGACTGTGAGATCATGACCTGAGCTGAAGTCAGACACTCAATCGACTGAGCCACCCAGGCGCCCCAGGCAGGCTATTTATTTTTGCTTTTGTTGTCCTTGCCTGAGGAGACAGATGAAAAATATTGCTAAGGTGACTGTCAAAGAGCTTACTGCCTATGTTTTCTTGTAGAAGTTTTAAGGTTTCAGGTGTTACCTTTAATCCGTTTTGAGTTGGGTTTTGTAGGTGGTGTAAGAAAGTGATCCATTTTTTTTTTTTTGGCATGGAGCTGTCCATTTTTTCCAGCACTATTTATTGAAGAGACTGTCTTTTCCCCACTGTGTATTCTTGCCTCCTTTGTCATACACTAATTGACCATATAAACATGAGGTTATATTTGGACTCTCTATTCCATTGAGCCTTGTTTCTGTTTTTATGCCAGTACCATACTGTTTTGATTACTAGAGCTTTGTAGTATAGTTTGTAGTATAGTTTGAAATTTAGGAACATATCCTAAATTTTGGCTACTTTGGGTCTTTGTAGTTCCATACAAACTTTAGGATTATTTGTTCTTTCTGTGAAAAATGCCATTGTAATTTTGATATAATTTGCATTGAATCTGTAGATTGCTTTGGATAGTATGGGCATTTTAAGAATGTTAATTCTTATCCATGAGCATACTATATCTTTCCAATTATTTGTGTTGTCTTCAGTTTTTTTTTCATCATTGTCATATAGTTTTCAACATTCAGCTCTTTCACTTCCTTGGTTAAATTTATTCCTTTGTGTTTTATTCTTTTTTGATGCAATTGTAAATGGGACTGTTTTCTTAATTTCTCTTTCTCATAGTTTGTTAGTAGTGTATAGAAATGCAACAGATCTCTGTTATGTTGACTTTGTATCTTGCAACATTCCTGAATTCATTTATTCTAGTAGTCTTTGGGTACAGGCTTTAGGGACTTCTATTTATTGTATCATGTCATGAGTGAACAGTAAGTTTTATGTCTTCCTTTCCTTTGGATGCCTTTTAGTTTTTTCCCTTGCCTAGTTGCTGTGGCTATGACTTTCAACACTATGTTGAATAAAAGTGGTGAAAGTGGGCATTCTTGTCTTGTTCCTGATCTTACAGGAAAAGCTTTCAGCTTTTCACCATTGAGTAAGATGTTATATGTGGCCTTTATTATGTTGAGGTACATTCCCTCTGTTTCCACTTTGTTGAGAGATTTTATCATAAATGGATATTGAATTATGTGAAGTGCTTTTTAGGCATCTTTCAAGATGATCATATGATGTTTATCCTTCCTATTGTTAATATGGTGTGGAACATTGATTGATTTGTGGATGTCGAACCATTATGAGATCCCTGGAATACAGCCCATTTGATCATGATGTGTGATCCTTTAACTGTATTATTAAATTTGGCTTGCTAATATCTTTTTGAGGATTTTTGCATATATGTTCACCAGTGATATTGGCCTGCAGTTTTCTTTCTTGTAGTGTCTTTGTCTGGTTTAGGTCATGGTAATGCTGGCCTTATAAAGTGAGCTTGATAGCATTCCTTTCTTTTCAATTTTTTGGGATAGTTTGAGAAAGATAGGTATCAGCTCTTCTTTAAATGTTTGGTCCTGGACTTTTGTTTGTTGGGTGTTTTTTGATTATTGATCCAACCTCCTTACTAGTAAATACTTATCTTCACATTTTCAGTTTCTTTCTGATTCAGTCTTAGAAGATTGTGTTTCTAGGAATTTATTCATTTCCTCTAGGTTGTCCAGTTTTTTGCTCTGTAATTTTTCATGGTAATATATTTCTGTGATATTGGTTGTAAATTCTCTTTCATTACTGATTTTAATGAGTATTGAAATCATTAAATACTTTCTTTCTTTCTTTCTGTCTGTCTGTCTGTCTTTTTTTTGGATGAGTGTTGCTAACGGTTTATAAATTTTGTTTGTCTTTTCAAGGATTATCCCACCAAGTTTAAATTATGCCAGAAGAGTTTATCTTTTCTAAGAATCAACTCTTAGTTTTATTAATCTTTTTTACTTTTTATTTTACTCTCTATTTTTTTTCTGCTCTGATCTTTATCATTTCCTTCCTTCCTCAAACTTTGGGCTTTGTTCCTTTTCCTAGTTCCTTTAGGCGTAAGGTCCGATTTCTGCTGTAGATTTTTCTTGTTTATGGAGGTGGACTTGTATTGCTAGACACTTCTGTCTTAAAATTGTGTTTGCTGTTTCCTGTTGGTTTTGGAGCAGTGTGTTTCCATTTTTGTTTCTTTTAAGATATTACAACATTTTTTTAAATGTTTATTTTTGAGAGCAAGAGAAAGAGAGAGAGAGACAGAGAGGGAGAGCATGAGCCAGGGAGGGGCAGAGAGAGGGAGACACAGAATCCGAAGCAGGCTTCAGGCTCTGAGCTGTCAGCACAGAGCCCAATGCAGGGCTCAAACTCAGGAATGGTGAGATCATGACCTGATGTGAAGTCAGATGCTTAACCAACTGAGCCACCCAGACACCTTGTCTTAAGATATTTATCGATTTCCTCTTTGATTTCTTTCTTGACTCATTAGTTATTTAGTAGCATGTTGGGTAGTCTCCACGTGTTGTTTGTTTTTTCTCCAGTTTTCTTCTTTTTTTCCTCCATTTTTCTTCTTACAGTTATTTCTAGTATCATACCATTGTGGTCAGAAGAGATGCTTGGTATATCAGTCTTCTTTTAAATTCAAATTGTTTTGAGAGTTGTTTTGTGGCTTAATGTGATAATATTCTGAAGAATGGTCCATGTGCACTTGAGAAGAATGTATATTCTGCTGGTTTTAGATGGAATGTTCTGTATATATCTGTTTGGTATATCTCACCTAATGTTTGTTCAAGGCCAGTGTTTTTTTTTTTTTTTTAATTTTTTTTAATGTTTATTTATTTTTGAGACAGAGAGAGACAGAGTGCAAGTGGGGGAGGGGCAGAGAGAGAGGGAGACACAGAATCTGAAGCAGGCTCCAGGCTCTGAGCTGTCAGCACAGAGCCCGACGTGGGCCTCGAACCCACGAGCCGCGAGATCATGACCTGAGCCGAAGTTGGACGCTTAACCGACTGAGCCACCCAGGCGCCCCAAGGCCAGTGTTTTCTTATTAATTTTCTGTCTGAATGATGTGTTCATTGACATAGGTGGACTGTTAAAGTCCCCTACTGTTACTATATGACTGTCAATTTCTCCCTTTGTGTCTGCTAATATTTGCTTTTTCTGTAGGTGTTCCTCTGGTGCATAAATATTTGCAAGTATTATATATGTTTTCTTGTTGGGTTGATCCCTTTATCATTATGTATGTAATCCCTGCTTTGTCTCCTGTTACATCCTTTGCTTTAAAGTTCATTTTGTCTGATGTAAATATTGCTACCTGCTTTTTGTCTGATACTAAGTATTGCTACCCCAGCCTTCTTTTTGTTTCCATTTCCATGGAATATCTTTTTTCATCCCTTCACTTTCAGTCTGTGTGTATCTTTAGATCCAAAATGAGTCTCTTGTAGGCAGTATATAGATAGATCTTGTTTTTTAATCCATTTAGTCACCTATGTCTCTTGATGGAAGCATTTAATCCATTTGCATTGAAAATAATTATTGGTATGTATTTCCCTTTTATTAATGGTTTTCTGGTTGCTTTTGTAATTTTTCTCTGTTCCTTTCATTTTTTTTCTCTCTTCCCTTGTGATTTGATGACTTTTTTTAGTGTTACATTTAGATTCCTTTCTCTTTATTTTTTGTGTATCTATTATAGGTTTTTGGTTTGTCGTTGCCATGAGGTTCATATATAACAACCTATATATTTATCAGTCTGTTTTAAGTTGGTAGTCATTTAAGTTCTAAGCATCCTGAAAGCACTACACTTTTACCCTTTTTTGCCACCGTGTTTTGTTTCTGATGTCATATTTTACATCTTTTTATTTAGTGTATCCCTTAACTAATTATTTTACATTCAGGTGATTTTACTAATTTTTCTTTTAATTCTCACACTAGCTTTTTTTTTTTTTTTTTTTTTTTTTTTTAACGCTTATTTATTTTTGAGACAGAAAGAGACAGAGCATGAACGGAGGAGGGTCAGAGAGAGGGAGACACAGAATCTGAAACAGGCTCCAGGCTCTGAGCAGTCAGCACAGAGCCCGACGCGGGGCTCGAACTCACGGACCGCGAGATCGTGACCTGAGCCGAAGTTGGACGCTTAACTGACTGAGCCACCCAGGCGCCCCCACACTAGCTTTATAAGTGGTCGATCCACTGCCTTTTCTATGTGTTTGCCTGTACCAGTGATATATTTTTCTTTCAGGTATTTTCTTATTTTTAGTTACGGCCTTTCCTTTTATGCTTAGTGAAGTCTTTTTAATATTTCTTATAAAGCCAATTTAGTAGTGATGAACTCTTTTAGCTTTTTCTTGTCTGGGAAACTCTTTATACCCCGTTCACTTCTGAATGATAACCTTGCTGGGTAGATTATCCTTGATCCTTGGTTGGAAGTTTTTTCTTTTTTAGCACTTAAATATATTATGCTCCCTCTCTTCTGACCTGCAAAGTTTCTGCTGAAGAATCTGTGGATAGTCTTGTGGGGGTTCCATTATATGTAACTAATTGCCTTTTCCTACTGCTTTTAAGATTGTCTTTATCTTTAATTTTTGACATTTTAAGTATGAGGTGTCTTGGCATGGATATCTTTTCCATCTCTTCACTGAAGTTCTTACTGTCTTCATCTGTTCATCTCATGAGTTTGGTAAATATCGTTATGACCATTAGTTTGAATTCTTTATTGAGTGGGTTACCTATATCCATTTTGTTTATTTCTTTTTTTGAGGTTTTATCTTGTTCTCTTGACTGGAACATATTCTTCTGTCTCTTTATTTTGCCCAGTCTGTGTTTGTTTTTGCGTTTAGGTTGTTCAGCCATCTCTTGGTCTTGAAGGAACAGCCTTATGTAGGAGTTGTCCTGTGGGGCCCAGAAATGCAATCTGCCCCGGTGCTCCAGAGGTGTTCCCTGTGTGGGTCGCATGTGCCCCCATGTTGTGACAGGGCCGCAGTTGCTACAGGCATACTGTTAGGCAGAGTTATCATCCTGTCAGCTGCAGGGTCTGGCTGAGCTGCTGGGTTGTATGGGCTTCTTAGTGGGGCACCATCCTCTGGCATCAGCAGTCTTGAGGGAGGATTCCAAAATGGCACTCTCCAGTGCTGGAGATAAGGCTGAATAAACTAGCAAAAATGGCTACTGCTAGTGTCTCAGTCCCTCCTGCCTCTCTGGTGCTTGCTCTGAGATTGGTAAAGTAGATCTCTTTTGCCTATGTTTTTTTTTTTTTTTTTTTTTTTTTTTTTTAGTTTTAAACTTGGATATACAAATCTTTTTTTTTTTTATTTTTTAATATATGAAATTTACTGTCAAATTGGTTTCCATACAACACCCAGTGCTCATCCCAAAAGGTTCCCTCCTCAATACCCATCACCCACCCTGCCCTCCCTCCCACCCCCCATCAACCCTCAGTTTGTTCTCAGTTTTTAACAGTCTCCTATGCTTTGGCTCTCTCCCACTCTAACCTCCCTTGTTTTTTTTTTTTTTTTTCCCTTCCCCTCCCCCATGGGTTTCCGTTATGTTTCTCAGGATCCACATAAGAGTGAAACCATATGGTATCTGTCTTTCTCTGTATGGCTTATTTCACTTAGCATCACACTCTCCAGTTCCATCCATGTTGCTACAAAAGGCCATATTTCATTTTTTCTCATTGCCACATAGTATTCCATTGTGTATATAAACCACAATTTCTTTATCCATTCATCAGTTGATGGACATTTAGGCTCTTTCCATAATTTGGCTATTGTTGAGAGTGCCGCTATAAACATTGGGGTACAGGTGCCCCTATGCATCAGTACTCCTGTATCCCTTGGATAAATTCCTAGCAGTGCTATTGCTGGGTCATAGGGTAGGTCTATTTTTAATTTTCTGAGGAACCTCCACACTGCTTTCCAGAGCGTCTTTTGCCTATGTTTTGTGCACTGTTTTTATTTGTTTGTTTGTTTGTTTCTTGTTTTGTTTTTTAAATCTGGTGTTTTTGCGTTGGTTTCTGGATTGAGTGAGTCTGTGTGTGTGAGCCCTTTGAGAGTCGGTTTCCCTTTCCCTATAGTTCTATAGTTTTTCTGGATATACTCCCTGTTGGTTTTCAAAGCCAGGCATTTTGAGGTCTTGTCTCTCCTGTGTAGGATATAAAGGTTGGGGTGCACAATGTGGAGCTTGAATTTTTTACGCCTCAGGGAAAAGTTCCATACCTTTGAGGTTCCTCCTGTTCATGGAGCACCACACCGGGGGTGTGGTCTATTACTTAGCAATATTTTATCTCTACCCCTTGTGCCCATCTTGGTGTTTTCCCTTATTGTGGAGGATCTTTTCATCCAGTATGTAGGTCCTCTTTATAGGGAATTATTTCAAACGTGATTCTAAATTGTTGTGTCCATGAAAGGAAGTGAGTTCAGGATCTTACTACCTACCATCTTGAACTGTGACCTTCCTATTATTAATTGTATGAAGCTGGGAAGGCCAGTCCATTAGGAAATGCAGCTCCATTGCTTTGTGAAGAGTTTTGCTGTGATGAGAGCTTTTTGTTTAAGAAGAAATATTAGTCTGGAAGAGAACTGCACCAATCTAAAGGTGGATGTTTTGTGTATGTGGAAATCTGAGACTAAATTGAACTGAAAATATGGCTCTTAGGAAATTAATAAACTTATGTTAAGTGGTTTCTAGGCACCAAATCTTGGTTAAATACAGCTCAAAATAGTCTAAGCTACTGAGGGTAAAATTAGAATAATAATAATCAAAAGAAAATAAACTACAGAATTTTTTGAACTTAGTGTTTTTTTAAGTTTATTTTTATTTATTTTGAGAGAGAGAGAGAGAGAGAGAGAGAGCAAGCAGGGAGGAACAGAGAGTGAGACAGAATCCCCAGCACTGTCAGTACAGAGCCCAGTGTGGGGCTCGAACTCATGAACCATGAGATCATGACCTGAGCTGAAGTCAAGAGTCAGACACTCAATGGACTGAGCCACCCAGGTGGACACTCAATGGACTGAGCCGCCCCAGAACTTAGTTTTTAAAAATTCTCATACTTGAGAAAATGATTTACCAATCTGTTTCCTAAAAGTAACTTATACATAACATAACACATACATGGTCGAATCTTATTGCCATGTAGAGCTCTGTTTTCTGGTCAACGTTATTCCTTTGCTGCAAGAGCCAGAAGTGGCTTATTCTGAAACTTCCTGTCTCATTTTAAACGTGTTCTGATTGAGAAACTCTGCTAAGTGTCAAAAGAAGTCTGGCCCTCTGTCAAGAGTGATGAGTTCTTCATAAGGAAATTCTGGAATTGCCTCTAGGCAGTATTTTAATAATTTCTTTGGAACCCTTTTTAATTGGTTATGTCAACTCTGGATCTGAATTTTCTAGTTTTATTATTTATTGTGAGTATGATAATTTGTATTTGAAGACTTACTCTGGGATTTATCTATATTCATTGCACATTTATACTAATGAGGCTCAGGATGTATTTTGTCTTTGGCCAACCTGCACACTACTTTCGGGACATTTGAGAAGGGATGCCTTTTAAAAAGTCTGATTTGCAACTATGTATGTATGTATGTATGGTCTATCAAGGTTACATAAAGAAAACTAAGAATTTGTTGTTTAGAGAGTTTAATCCTAAATCGGTGTGTACCACTGAAGCACACAGCTTGAGAGATGTTTTTTTGTAGTATTGAATACAAGAGATAATATACTTCAGAGTGAAAATAAAGTGAGAGAAACTGATGTTTGAGCTTCCTGAATCACAGATTTCAGTGGTCCATGGTCCACGGTCATAGGTGATACACACTTAATCACTTTTGATGGTAGGTTTCCAAGGTACTTTGGTGAGGTAGAGATAAAGGAGTCACTTTAATTCACCACATGATTTTGACTTACATTACTTACTCATAGGTATACTTGAAAGCATTGTGATGTTGTGTAAAGGACATGGCTTGTGGAGTGTTACAGACCTGAGTTTAAATACTAATTATTAACAGTGTGATATTAAATACATCTAGTTAACCATGCCTACATTTCTTCATCTGCAGAGCAAGTAGGAGTAATGATAATATTAGGACTTTTCATATAGCTATTGTGAGAATTAAACAAAATGACGTTTTTACAACACAAAGAAGAGTCTTTCTTTTAGGACATCCTCCTCCCACCTTCACTCCCACCCCAAGTATCATGGACTGAGAAGTTAACATCATCAGGCGTTGCTCAGAAAGGCAGTTAAAAGTTTAAACGTAAGTTTTACGTATTGATAGTCTTTAGATAAGGTCATTTTGAGTATTTTCAATGAAAGATATTATTTCAGTGAATTTGTAGGCCATCATATTTTAAAAGCAGAAACAATTTTAGGTTAGGTAACCTAGTCTTTAGGGCTTTTTTTTCTTCCACAAATACTGCTCTGGAAGGTGGTCTGGTGTTCAGTCACTTAGGCAAGGAGAGGACCAGTATAGAGGGCTGGGGAGTGTGTCCTTTTTAATTGGGTTACTAGCTTTTTTGAAGGTTTCAACAAGCCTGTTTATTTTTTTTTTTAAGTTTATTTATTTTGACACAGAGAGAGAGAGAGCATGGTGCACACATGGGCAGGGGAGGGACGGAGAGAGAAGGAGAGAGAGAATTCCAAGCAGGCTTTGTGTTGTCAGTACAGAGCCCCACACGGGGCTCCATCTCATGAGCCACGAGATCATGACCTGAGCTGAGATCAAGAGCCAGATGCTTAACTGACTGAGCCACCCAGGTGCCCCCAACAAGCCTTTTTAAAATTTGTGCTTGTAAGGAGTGTGGTAGTTAATCATGCATTTACTGTCACATCTCCTATCTGTTAGCTTGGATGAGATAAATTACTATAAAGATAAACACAAAAGACTTTTAGCATCATTTCTTATAAGATTGTCTTTGGGCAATTTTTTTTTTTTAATGTCCTATAAGATTTGGGTGCCTTATTTGGGTTTCTGTCCGTGGAGAGTAATAGCCAGTTGCTTGCTGAATTCCAGCATTCAAAATAGAAAACAGTAGTTTTTTGAAATAACTTTGTAATCCTTCTGGTTATAAAACCAAAAGTTTTGGTATGCTGCATTTATTATATTTATGATTTTCCTCTTTTCATTTTACCAACTTATAATCTTTTAACCTCAGCAGTTTTCTTATGGGATTTTGAATATTTTTAGTTTTATACATCATATTGCAATATTAGACCATAGTAATCATTTTGCCTGGAATCTTTAAATATTTTTAAAGTGGTTTGAAGAATACATTTAAAAAGTTATCCTTCTGAGTAGCAAAAGTAAATTAATTCACTGCTGTTTTATTGAGTTAGGATACCGAAAACACTTATACAGGTATGATCTTTTGGTATTTATATTGTTGGAGTGTTACTACTGAGCGAGTAACCTTATGCAAACTTTAAAATTCAGCCGGATTATTTATACCTGTTAGTTGCTCGAAGTGAGATATTAGATGAATCATAGAGACCACAATTTGGCAACTTTTAAAAGAGAGTTACAATTGGAGACACTTCTAGGCTTCCAGAAGTGTTGTTTAGAATCTAGGAAATTAAAAAAAAAAAGTCTCAAGTAGTTATGGAATTAGTTGTGAGTTTAGAAACTTCATGTTAACTCTTAAAAAGTGAGAACAAACTGAGGGCTGATGGGGGGTGGGAGGGAGGGGAGGGTGGGTGATGGGTATTGAGGAGGGCACCTTTTGGGATGAGCACTGGGTGTTGTATGGAAACCAATTTGACAAGAAATTTTCATATATTAAAAAAATAAAAAAGAAGAAAGAAATAAGAAACTTCATGTTAGTAAGCAAATTCAAATTACTTAATGTTATAAAAGTTAACAAAAATAAAATTGAGCTATTTCATTCATTTTTTTATTCACAGAGAAACATTTTTAGGGGTACGAGGTACTGAGATAGCTATAGATATGAAGTGATATAGTATGTGCTTTTTCTCTTAACTTTTTTCTTACTCCTTCCCCTCCTACTTTCTTTTAGTCCTTTCATAGTATAAACATTTTGCCTTACTCCTAAATTAGAAACCTTGGAAATTTACTAAGTTTATTTCTCTTCTTCCATTTTTATGTCTAGGTGCCCCCATTTTTTCCTCTTATTCTTTGTCAGTCCTCCCATTTCTGAAGCTACTATGCCAGTTTCATTGCTAGTACGCTACACCACCACTGGAATTATCTTTCAAAAATACCAAGTGCCTGATAATTGATTCAGCCGTTTTTCTATGCTGCTAATGATCACCAACATTATCCGGTTTAGATTCTCTTTATTTCTTTTTGAGAAGAAGCTAATAGGTAGTGAGATCAATAAAGGAACAGTAGTTTGGTAGTGAAGTAAGTGATGGGAAAGTCATGAGCCACGCAGCAGAAAAAATAAATCTTAAATAATTGAGTCCTTTGTAGAGCTAACTTATTATCTGTTCTCTTTCTTATTATAATTAGTTTCGTCCACTTCTGTTTTCTGAGAATTAAAGCTTCCCCAGAATTCTAGAATACTTTCACAGACTTTCCTCCAGCATAATCAAGTATGGTTTGAGTTTTTCTTTTTGCATAGTTTGAACAGGATAAATTACGGTGTTCATGGATAAAAGGTGACAGGTAATGTTATAAAAAGGCAACAGATTAAAAAAAGGAACTCTGAAACAAATGGAATAACATAAGGAGGAGTAGTTAATGAGATGTGGAATAATTTAATTAGTCTGGAACTGAGAATTTAGAATACAAAATAAAATTATGGACAATGCTTAAACTTTCAGCTTATTTAATCTAAAATAATTTCTTCAAAAATCTTATTTTCATGTTAGTTACAGGAACACACTTAGAAGAAGGGAGTACTTTAATTGCAAATATGTTTACTTCCTTATTGTACTGTGGAAGATGTGTACTTTGAAAAGTCCCATGCCTTATGTCTGCCAGAGGAAATGGATGAAGACTAAAGCTTAATGGAATTTTTCATCTCATGGAGTCAGGTTGAATCTGCAGCTCTCTTAGGGAAACCACAGTTCCTGGAATTTTCTAACTTTTCTCAGGGCTTAGACTGATCTTCAGGATTGGAATGAACCCCAAGTTCCCAAAGCAACTCTCAGAATTGACTGGCTTCTTTTGGTTTATTTATATATACAGAGTGATTGAGACTGATCTGTTTCTTATTCTAAAGCTAATTCAAACTTGGTACTTAGAGCTTGGTTCTAAATGAATCCTAAATGTAACCAAGATTTGGGAAGAAAAGTTATCTTGTTGGCACCAAGAGAAATAGTAGAAGATAGAATCTTTAAATCACAAAAAGTTATTTTCTTGCACTGTATATACGTTGGTTTCTGTCTTGCCTGGAGCTTCTGGTAGTGTGGGATCTAACTTGGTACTGACTGTGGTTAGTGAAAATGAGCATGACTGTGAGAAAATAATGTTATATACTGTTTCAAGATGACGAGTCATTTAGGAAGCAAAGATATGCTTTATTATTAGAACAATGTGGAAGCATTTCATTTACCATAAAAGACAGAAAGAAAGATTTATATTGTGTCAGTACTTTTGGGATTTTTGGCTGTGTAAAGGTTTATAGAGTTAAGGGATTTCATGAACAGAGTGAGTAATGGTCAGGTAAATCACACTTAATATTGCCTTTAAATTAATATAGCATGTTATAATGGTTAAGACCATGTGGCCTCTGGGTTCCAATCACATGGATTCAAATCCCAGCTTTACCAGTTGCTAATGATAAGATCTTGGGCAAGTTAGTGTGCTCAAGCTCCTCTTAGCTTTTTTAAATTTTTAAATTTTTAAATTTGTAAATTATTGTTATTTTGAGAGGGAGGGAGAGAGAGAGAGAGAGAGAGAGAGAGAGAGAGAGACCGCATGTGCTGAAGAGCATAAGTCAGGGAGGGGTAGAGAGAGGGGGAGAGAGAATCCCAAGCAGGCTCAGCGCTGTAATTGCAGAACCTGAGGACGAGCTCGATCCCATGACTGTGAAATCATGAGCTGAGCTGAAATCAAGAGTCAGATACTTAACTGACTGAGCCACCCAGGTGCCCCTGTTTTTTTGTTTGTTTGTTTGTTTGTTGAGTGGTTAGGGTGGAGGTGAGGAGACATTAAATGAGATATACCATGTAAATATCAGCAGCACAGTATAGTAGTAATGTTATTGTTACTGAAGTTCTTTTTCAAGCAACTTTTATTATCTTTAGTTTTCTATTCCATGTAAATCACGGGATCGAAAACAGAAACCTGAATGGGTATTTTTTTTTGAGTCATAAAAACACAAGGAGATATTATGTCATAAACTTAAAATTTTAACTGCCCATATTTAGCTTCACAGATAATATGTCTTAACAACATCCATCTTGAAATTTCAAAATAAAAAAAATTAAATTCAGTTAGCCTTGGATGAAAGTTTGGAGTTTTGGAATTTGTTATTTGAGAGAGAGAGAGAGAGAGAGAGAATGTGCACACAAGTTGGGGAGAGGGGCAGAGGGAGGGGAAGGACGGAGGGAGGGAGGGAGGGAGAGAGAGAGAGAGAGAGAGAGAGAAAGAGAAAACGAGAACACATCTCAAGCAGGCTCCATGCTAAGCATGGAGCCTGATGTGGGACTTGATTCCATGACTCTGAGATCATGACTTGAACCAAAATCAAGAATTGGATGCTCCACTGACTGAGCCACACATGTGCCCCATGGAATTTGTTAGAACCTTTAGGTCACTAGAATGTTGTTAAGGCAGCCCTGACTCAGGGCACCAGTAGATCAAGTTGATGGGAGCCGCTGGGACAATGATTGGACTGTATGCTTCCACAGTGACAGCTGTGGTTCATGTAGAAGGAAAGATAGACATACTTTCATTTTTAAGTGATCTGAAGTGTCTGGAAATAGAGTAGACATTTTCTTTTTTGAATGCTGCTTTGGTACCAGTATATATTAGTTTTCATTGGTGTCACTTGACAGGGTTACATGTAATCTCGTTATCCATCTTTTGAATAACTATTACTGTATTAGACCCTCTTACATAAGTACAGGATTCTTTAATCAAATATATATATTTTTTTTCACCAAAGGTTAACTTTTGTGGCAAAATGTTCTTTATGAACCATTCATCTCCTTTAAACATTCCTGTGTCTTTTGACATATATATCCCTAGATGACTTAGTTTTAATCATAAGACTAAAATCTATATTAAGGAAAATAAGTTTTGACGGAGGCATTTTATGTATCATTAAAACTACTTTTGTTTAATTATCCTTCTTTCCATTGGGAAGGAACCTTGACAGTAGTTGTTAAGAAAAATATCGGAAATGTTTATATTAAGTTGGGTACAATTTAATTGGACTAAAAAAATATATATGTTTAACAAATAATTTAAAAAACACATGCTAAAGAACGGAAAGTGGTTGCTGTAGGTAGATATCTTTTAGAAAGCTTGAAGGGGCATCTTTTCCATTTCTGTGTCAGAATCCTTGAGAAGATCTGCTTGGCAGTCTCCATTTTTAAGAAGCTTCTCAGGGGGTGCCTGGATGGCTTGGTTGGTTAAGCCCGCCTTGACTCTCCGGTCAAGTCATGATCTCACTGGTTCATGAGATCGAGCCTCAAGGCGGGCTCTGTGCTGACAGCATGGAGCCTGCTTGGGGTTCTCTCTCTCCCTTCCTCTCTTTGCCCCTCTCTCATGCATGCACACACACTCTCTCTCAAAATAAATAAATAAACTTAAAAAAAAAAAAAACCTCTCAGGTGATTTTTGTGCATTGTAATGTTTTAGAAACATTGCTGAACTCTCCACCTACAGCTTTTATCATATTAGCATCTGCTCTTTTGATGGAAACTACTCTTCCTCCATGAGGGGAAGAACAAGGATGAGCTGAGGTACTGTACCTGATGACCTGCCCTGACCTATGCTGTGAAATATCCCAAACTTTCAGTGTCAGTCTTAGTTTCTGCTCTAAGCCCTCTCTCAACTGTGACTCCTGTGGTGACGGATCATGTGAGTGGTGATAACACACTTTATATGTTCCCTGAAGTGTCAGTATTTCCTAGCAAGGTAGGAATTGCAGATGAGGATATTTAAGAGAGCTTAAGTGGTCTTCTGGGGCCAGGTTTGAAACTGAGGTAAATTTATTTTAAAGATCGATACCTGCTACCCTCCTTTTTAGTGGAAAGAAAATGGGCTGTGGATTCAGATATGCTTGGGTTGGAAGTGTGCCTCTCTCATTTATTGGCTTTACTAGCAACTCTTAACACTTCCCTAACTTCGGTGTCTGCATCTAAAAAGTAGGCTCAATAATTGTTCAATTCTAAGGTTATTGTGAGGATTAATGACCTGATGCACATTTTTAGAATGCTTCAGCATATTTTTAATAGTTTTTAACCCAAGTAGGCATTTCAGTAAATGATGACTATTATTTAGCAACTTAAGATAAGGCATATATGCCTTATGAAGTTAACCATTTACAAGCTATATGATTTTGTCACATTATGAAGTATATATTTTTTTCTGTTCCAATGTGGTATGATAGCTAGAAACAAGGAAGATACAACATGTGCATAGGGAATTTTTCAGGGGGGAAAAGCAATGTAGGTGCCTTTTTTGTTGTTGTTGCTACCCATATCCTAGTAAGTTCTAAATTTGATTCTAGCCCAGACCTTTCTTAAATCTCCAGACTATTATAGCTCTGATGTTTACATGGAAATCCCTGCAAGACATCTCCAACAGGTAATCCTTCAATATGCCCTAGTGTAATTTGGTCTCTTTCTTCCAACAGCGGATCTTCTTCCAGGTTTCCTTATATCACTGAATGGAATTGTTATCCGGCTTCATTCGCCACAAAATTGAATCTTTTACCAAATTCTTCTGTTAGCCCATAAATCTTCCTGCCTTCTCTCCCCATCTTTACCACCACCACTTTAGTCTAATCTGTCACCTCACACCTAACTCCTCCCCTTTACCTTTCTTGCTCGTCTCCATAACTCAGCCAAATTTGGTAATTTTTCAATGTGTAATTGATCGATACTATATTTAAAACCCTGTGGTAATTTTGCCTTATTGACTTCTGCCCCATTTTGTCTCACATATGTTCCCTCTCTAGCTGTGACTGGCCCTTCTGCTTCTCTTTCTTGACTCAGAATGTGCTTTTCTCATAATGCTTTGAGACCTTAGTACTTGCTGTTCCTAGACTGCCCCATACTTTTCAGATCTCATCTTAAGTAGTCTTTAGGTCTTTGCTGACCTCTGGGCTAAATCAAATCTCCTGTTATTAAATCTCATGGCTTACCCCTTCCCCTGTTTTTAATAGCGTTGATCTCTGTTTACAGTTACGTATTTGCATCGTTATTGGATACTGTCTGATATCCCAAGTAAAATGTAAGTTCTATGAGGGTTGAGAATTTCCGTGTTTACAAAGGCCTAGAACAGCCCTGACAACAGATGAGAAGTAATAAATGACTGCCTGAAATACATAACTAGGCAATTAAAATACAAAGTGTTTAATTCTAAAGTGAGGTAAGTACAGATGGAGTCACAGTGTTGGCATATTAAACATTGTTATTTGGGAATACTTTAGTTATTGTAGCATTTGTTTGATCAGCCTCTAATTTTACTTTTTCTATTAAAAATAAAGATAAGTAGTATTTTGAATTTTAAATTTCCCAGTACAGATTAAGATCTTTCAGAAGTTGATTGTACTTGAATGTAGCTTCAGAGTCAAAACTTCCCCCTTTCCTCACATCTGCACGGGATTTGGAAGCTTACAATTCAAAAACATATAGCTGGTTACATACTTCTTGATGCTTACCATATGGAGCGTGTTCATGTATGTTTGTTGCCTACGGCATAACAATTTTAAAATGCTACCAGAATTTTCAAAGTCAAATAATCATAGATTTTATAGTAGGTTTCTCAGCTTTTATAAAAATTAAAAAGGAATCAAGAAGATTAATATAATGTTGGAATTAAGCTTCTGTGTTGCTCGTTGGTATTTGGACCTCAAGTTAGGTGCATGACTGTTGTTGGCAGCTTGAACTTTTATTCTGAAGACTCTTAAGACTTTAGTATTTTCTTGGAAGTTGGTTTATTACTGTTGTTTACATTTTAAAATTAGTGCTTTGAATAAGATTTTGGTTTCCATCTCTCCTGAATTCTCCCTAGGAGTGCACAACTTCAAAAATAAAGAGGCACAGTCAGCAGAAAAACGAGGTGGTCTGAGCATTTATGCGTTAAATATGCATGTTAATTAGGAAAAAAATTAGAAAAATATGAAAACAGATGTTACATAAATTATTGCAGTCCCAGGGCAGCAGTAACTTATACACTGACAATAATTTTTATACGTGCATGTGTATATCTGTTTCTAGATTTTCTCAATATTTATGCAATTCCATAGAGGATAACTAGAAAAAGAACTGGTATATCCTTTCAGTGAGATTAATGGTAAACATGTTCTCTGCATATAGATGGCTGAAGAAGTCTAGTTTCATACAGTATTCCTGTAGAGATAAAGCCTCTGTTAGCTAACTCTGCCTTGTAGGTCTTTTTCTCCTTTTTGGTTTCTCTGATGGCATGCCAATAAAATATTTCATTGGATATATCCTGTCAGAGCAAGAAAGTAAATTACTTTCGGAGCAATGTATGACATGTAGAATTGACCTGAGTGTAAAGTATGTATTTAGAAATAAAACAAATTATAACTACTCAGGATACTGATTATATTAGCAGTTTTTCTTTGGTTATGAATAGCCATTATGAAGTAATAGCCATCATTCTCTGAATAGTATTGACACAGTAGTGTGACAATATAGATTAACTATTATATAAACACACATTTGTGAAATACACATATATTGGAATAGTTGAAAGATATTTGAATGTCCTTCATTCTAAAGAGCCACTCATAAAATAAAATTTTTTTTTATTATTTTTAAATAAAATTTATTTAAATTTTTTTATTAAATAAAATTTATTTAAATTTTTTTATTAAATAAAATTTATTTAAATAATTTAAAATTTATTAAATAAATTTATTAAATTAAATAAATTTAATAAATAAAATTTATTAAATATATAAATAAATATAAAATAAATAAAATTTATTAAATAAAATTTATTTAAATAATTTAAAATTAAATAAAAATTATTTTTACAAAAGAAAGATAAGAAATGGAGACATGTAGCAATTTTTAGCTCAACCATACAGAAAAAGCATGTGACTATATTACTGTCCAAGGAGGCGTAGACTGTATTTAGGTATCTTTCACACATATATTGTATAATTTAGAAATGAATTGTTGGTAATTTTTCAGATAAGATTGAAAGTTAAAATAAGGAAATGCTACCTCAGAACGTAATAAATCATTCTCTTTATCAAACAAACAGAACATGAATTGTATTCAATACAAGAGCATAAAAGTTTCTGGACATCTGTTTAGAGGTCAATGCCACATTCATCTGTTCTTTACAAATCATACTTTGTTACTTGGTTTTAATAGCATATGATGCTAAAATGTGTTTTAAATAATTTCTTTTGAATCTCAGTAGGTTTCAGTTATATCTGTTGTCATAATGCTTTTCAGTTCTGTGGTATTGATTTATGTTTCACATTATAGTACCTAATTACTTTTGTCCTTTTGTACATATGTTGAGCTACTAATAAGTTCTAACAGGTTATAGGGAGTAAACTATATAGAATGAAATCTAGAGAAAAGTGATAGTAATGTTTAGTAATTTGATATTATTATTAAGAGGTTCTTTACTTACGTTAGATAGCTATTTAAGGAAGTCAGTTGTCATTCTTGCAGATTTCATGTAGATTGTATCTGTGTCATATGACTTATGGAAGAATATTAATTACAGGTGATAAGACATTTTTCTTTTTATGCAAAAAAGCTAGGGAAATTACTTTTTACATCACAAATAATATTTACTTGTTGCACTGATACATCAGTATTTGAATTTGACATTTTATTAATGTTTGGAATCCTTTTCAATGGAATTTTTCCCCATGTTTGTTTTCAAATGGCAGTTTTCCATTTTTTTATTCTTTGTAATTTTAGTACTTGCTATTATTTTACTATGTATTAGAATAGTGTGTTTATTATTTGAACACTTTCATGTCAATGAAATGAAGTTGTAACGTGATTTGTTTCATATGGAGGTGTTTTAGATTTAAAGTTTTTGTAGTACCATTTATTTTAAGTAAAATAAAATGGCTTCCTTTCTTCCAGAAGTTAAAATATATGATAGAAAGAGTGATTAGTGAGTAGGCTAACACTTGTCCAAAAGCTTAAAATAGTATGACCTAAATTTTTTCAGCTTGCCTTTTTATTGTTTGCTTTGGTTCAGGGTTCCTTTTGGGATAGGAATGTGTGAGGCTATTTTATTTATTTATTTTTCTAGGTATTTGCTTCTTTGTCAGAAGCTTGGTTGAGGGAAAACTCAAGTGATCTCTATTTCTTCATTCTTCTTTGCTTCCTGTTTGCCAACCAAGACTTGTATTTGGAGAACTCTGTTGTACTGAATCTGAAGTCATCTTCAGATTAGAGCATGCATTTTCAGGTGTCAGTTAGATTTCTGGATCAATAAAGGTCTCCTGAAAGGTAAGCATATATTTATTCAAAATGTACATTTAAAAATTGGATGCTATCAGTATCTGTCTTAGTCTCTGGGCTGCTGTAACAAAAATTCCATAGACTTGGTGACCTGCAAACAGCAGAAATTTATTTGTAACAATTCTCACAGTCTTCACAGAGACTGAGAAGTCCAAGATAAAGGTGCCAGCAGATGCAGTGCTTGATTCACAGACCACCATCGTCTTTGTGTGTCCTCACATGGTGGAAGGAGTGAGAAACCTCTCGAAGGTCTCTTCTTATAAGGACACTAATCTCATTCATGAGGGTTCCACCTGTCATAGACTCTGGGTCTGGAGTCCTCTCTTGTCCAGCAAGAAAGTGGGATGCAGGACTAAAAATGCGAGAGAGGCTAATGTCCTGGGAGGAGACAAAAGTCCCCAGTAAGAGTCCTTGCTCTGTTTTTATGAGGATCAGAAGGCTTACAAGTGTGATGGACATGCACAAAGAGACAACGAAACCATGAACATGAACTCATGGGTGGGGGGAGGGGAAGAGGGTTTTGGAGATACGTGGTGTTAGAGGTTTGGGTAAATACAAAACAAAATCTGGGTGGAAGGTTGTTTACAGCAGAAGAGAGGCCCCACCTCTGTTTACCTAAACTGGCCTAGGGGACAAGAAAGCCTGAGCATGCTACCTCACAGTCAGCAAGGCATCTTTCTTTTGCTCTGCTCTGGGCAACTTTGCCCCACTGTGGTCTGTAGCCCTATTTACCTGTTTACCTAATTTGGTCCTTCCTTCCTGTGAAAGCAGCTTTCTGCTGTACTAAGTTAGGGGGCCTTTCTGCCCTGAATACCTAATCTTGTTGACCTCATCTTGGATGTTTTCTTCCTGAGATTCCCTGTTCCTATACCTTTGTCCTATACTGGGGGCCTTTGCCCCATTTACCTAATGTTATTTACCTAAGCTTGTTTACCCAAACTTGGGTGTGTATATCCTATGACTTTCTATTTCTTTATGCCTTGTTAACTCATCCCTGCAAGCTCAGGGAATTCCTAGGCTTATTCCACATCTCCACCCTTATAATCTATATTCCCATTTCATCGTGTATTCCCATTACATTGGGAATTAAGATTTCAACATGTGAGTTTGGGGGGGGGCATAAACACTTATCAATAAAATATCCTTATTATAGTAATATGTTCTGGAGATTCATTTGTGTGTGCGTGTGCGTGCATGCACGCGTGCGTTTACACAATCTGCCAGATTTAGATTGTAGGCTTTTTCAGGGAATGATGTTGTTCTCTAACAGTTACTCAGAGTTCCCTGATTACTTTCTTTCCACTTCTTACATCTATCTAGTCATCAGTTTCCAATCTTTTCCTTACCCTTTCCCGTATTGTTTTCCTTCTCCTTTAACTGAGCCTTCATAGGGGGCCTTAAAAAATGTTTTCCTGCCAGCGTACTTCCAGCACATTCCATATAGAAGGCTTTTGGTATCCATATCTCTTTCTGTCCCCCTCCCCGCCACCTTCATTAAATTTGTTAAAGGAGTACCAAACTAGAATTATTGAACTTAGAGTTGAAGGTGTCTCAGATAGGAGGAATTCACATTTATTTTAACACAACCATTGTAAGGAATAAAATTTACATTTATGAGCCAATTTCCACAGGCATAAATGTACCAATGAAAGTGAAACAAAAGCTGAAATAGTTTTTACCCTAGCTACCTGGAATGTGTGCAGTGCTCTATGCTATTCTAATCTTTGTATATTTCTCTTACTACATGCTGGTTCCCATAACTAAATTTATTTCCCTGTCTAATAACGGATTGCCTTTGCAATTTCAGAAACCATACTTTACATCACCTGTGTGTAAATCATACTTTACATCACTTGCTCATGACTGACTCATTGGGAAGTAAATGGAATCCATTTGTTTTCTATCTCAGTCAAGCTGCCCTTTATCTATCTTTTCCATGCTTCTCATCTCTCTCTATATTCACTACAAGCTATCACATGTTGTGGTCAAAAAGCTGGGTAACTGCTGGGAAACACCAGAGCACTTAGTTGGTTCTTCTATAGTGAGAACACAGGTACAAATGGTCATATCTCAAAATTTGAAGAAGGGATAAACCTTAGATAGAACCATCCCTTGTAGTTAAGTATATATTTCTTTATTCTCTTCTTGCTTGGTCTCTCTATGTAAATTGTATGTACATGCTGATGCCCTACATTTATCATTTTTGTCCTTTAAAAAATTGCAAGCATTTTTTCTGATTATAAAAGTAAAAGCTGTGGTAGAAAGGATGGAATATATAGAAAAGTAAAAAGATGATAAAAATTATCCCTAATCAAATGCAGAAAAAGAAATTCTAAGAGAGAAGTTCATAGTGAAAAATGTTAACAGTAAGAAAAAAGAAAGAGCTCAAATAACTATATACCTAAAGGAACTAGAAAAAGAACAAACTAGGCCGTAAGGTAAGAGAATAACAAAGAGCAAAAATAAATGAAAATGAGACAAAAATGACAAGAGAAAATATCAGTGAAAGTAAGAGCTATTTTTTCCAAAATACAGACAAAACTAGCTACATGTAAAAAAAAAAAAAAAAAAAAAAAAAAAAAAAAAAAAAAGAGGACTCAAAAGATAAAATTAGAAATGAAAGAGGAGATATTATAACTGACACCATAGAAATACAAAGATCAGGGGTGCCTGGGTGGCTCAGTCATTTGAGTGTCCGACTTTGGATCAGGTCATGATCTCACAGTTTGTGAGTTTGAGCCCCACATTGGGCTCTGTGCTGACAGTGTGGAGCCTGGATCCCGTTTTGAGTTCTGTGTCTGCCTCTGTCTTTGTGCCTCCCCTGCTCATGCTCTGTTTCTCTCTTTCTCAAAAACAAATAAACATTAAAAAAAGAAAAGAAAAGAAAAGAAATATAAAGATCATAAGAGACTACTGTGAACAATTATACACCAAAGAATTAGGCACCTGGAAGAACAGAGAAATTCCTGAAAACTTAGAACTTACCAAGGCTAAATCATGTCAAATAGAAAATTTGAACAGACCAATCACTAGTAAGGAGATTGAGTAATCAAAAACCTCCCAAGAAAGAAGAGTACAGGACCTGATGCCTTCACAGGTGAATTCTACCAAACATTTAAAGTAGAATTAATGCCACTCCTTTTCAAACTCTTCCAAAAAATAGAAGAGGAGGGAATACAGTTGACCCTTAAACAACATAGATTTGAACTGATGTGGATTCACTTTTATGTGGACTTTTTTGATAAATATAATATTGTACATGTGTTTTATCTTAATGATTTTCTTAATAACAATTTCTTTCCTCTCTCTTTGTTGTAAGAATATAGTATATAGTACTTATAAATACAAAATGTGTGTTAATTGACTGTTCGTGTTATTGGTAAAGCTTCCAGTCAGTAGTAGGCTAGTAGTAAAGTGTTTGGGGAGTCAAAAGTTATCCATGGATTTTTCAACTGCATGGGGTGCCAATGTGCCCAACCTCCACATTGTTTTAAGAGTCAGCTGTATTTCCAAAGCCATTTTATGAGGCCAATATTACCCTGACACCAAAACTGGATAAGGATGCTACAATGGAAGAAAATTACAGGCCAACATTCCTGATAAATGTAGATGCAAAACTCTTGTACAAATTGAACAGAAGTAAATTCAACAGTCCCTTAAAACGGTCATATACCATGATCAAGTGGGATTTATTCCAGGGAAGCAAGGATGGTTCAACATCCACAAATCAGTCAGTGTGATATACCACATTCATA
This sequence comes from Panthera onca, assembly GCF_046562875.1. Lineage (NCBI taxonomy): Eukaryota > Metazoa > Chordata > Mammalia > Carnivora > Felidae > Panthera > Panthera onca. The sequence goes on along the minus strand of NC_138347.1, from coordinate 134,730,203 downwards.
AAATGAAGGACAAAAATCAAATGATAATCTCAGTAGATGCAGAAAAAGCATTTGACCAAATTCAACATTCATTTATGATAAAAACTGCCAACAAAGTGAGTGTAGAGGGAATGTACCTCAACATGATAAAGGCAGTATATGACAGGTCCACAGCTTACATCATACTGAATATTGAAAGCTGAAAGCTTTTCTTCTAAGATCAGAAATAAGACAAGAATGGCCAAACTTGCCTTTTCCCTCCTTTGCAAGGACCTAACTGTTCTTTACTTGGATTTTTCATCAGAGTTATTTTTGCAGTGAGTAATTATGATGGATGAGGTAATGTTCCCTATATACAAAGAGCCAGTCTCACCATTTTTATTTGACATAGTACTGGAAATCCTGGTGAGATCTGGCAAGAAAAAGAAATAAAAGGTATTCAATTTGGATAAAATGATATTTGGTGATAAAATAATATTTTTGTAAGGTTATCTACTGCCTTTGAAGAAATATCTCACATATCCTGGACTTTTATGAACCAGTAAACCAGAGCTTCCTGGGCCTTTTGCTGAAAAGTGTCATTCTCAGATTTCTTTTCATTATATTGCTGGATTTGCTCCAATATTGCTTGGATCTCATTGTCATCTTTATTACTAGGTTTCCTTTAAGTAAATTTTCAGAAGGTTAAATGGTGAAAGGTGTATTTTCTGACTTGTGCATATTAGATAATTTTTTATTGTTTTTCTAAAATATTTTTCTTTTATTCTCACAGTTGATTGGTCATTTTGCTGGGTATTTCTAGATTTAAAATGATTTTTCTCAAAACATCAAAGACTTAATCTTTTTCTGCCATCCATTGTTCCTCCTGAGAACTTTGAAGCCGCTGTCACTGAAAAGTGTTCTAGGTGATATCACAGTGAAAACAAAATAGAGATAATTCTTAACTTCATTAAGCTTGAGTTTTAAGGTAGAGAAGTCCACAAGAAGCAAGATAAATGCATTAAATATATAGTAGGTTAGATGGTTGTGCTATGAAGGCAAGAGTTGCAAAGGCTCTGATGTGAGAATATTGCTTATGTGTTTACAGAACAACAGAGTGGTCAGTGAGGCTGTAGCAAAGTGAGGTGAGAGGAGTAGCGATTAAACTGTAAAGGAATCTGGGAATTATCATCTGGTTTATTGTTTAAAAGAATTACAGTTAATTTAAAATCAATTAACAATTGGGGTGCCTGGGTGAATTAGTTGGTTAAGCCTCTGACCCTTGATTCCAGCTCAAGTCATGATCTCATGGTTTGTGAGTTCTAGCCCCACATCTGCTTGGGATTCTTTCTCTCTCCTTCCCCTACTTGTGTGCGCTCTCTCTCTCTCTCTCTCTCTCTCTTTCAAAAATAAATAAACATTAAAAAATTTTTAAAAAATCAGTAATTTTAAGGGAGCAAGGTAGAAGCAGAAGGACCATGCAGAAGGTTAGAGCTGAGAGATGATTGTGGTTGGAACAACAGGATTTCCTGATGGATTAGATTTGAACTCTGAGAGAAAGAAGAGTCAAGAATGACTCCAGTAATGTTTTGGTCTAAATAATAGGAGAGATGGAGTTTCATTTGATGAAGAAGGGGAAGATTATACAGGCTGTGTGTTAAGGGGTTTGGGGGAAGGCCAGGAATTTGGTATTAAACATGTTGAGTTAGAGATGTTTATTATATATTCAAGTGGAAAGGTCAAGAGGACAGATAGACTGGACCAGAGTTCAGGTGAGAGGTCTGGGATAAAGGAGAGACCATGGAAGTTGTCAGTTATAGATGGTATTTTTAAAGGGTTATATTGACACAGTCCAGTAAATATAGCTAGAGGAAATTGAAGGTTCTAGCTTTGGAACACCTTAGGTAAACAGGTAAGGAAAAGTAGAATTACTAGTAGAGAAGTCCAGGGACGGAAAACCCAGTGAGGTAGGAGGAAAACTTCTTTGGCTTTCAGAATATCTGTAAGCTAATGAAGCTAGATGGTATAAATATTTGAAGAAGGGGAAATGATCATCTATGACAAATGTTGCTGAAAGATGAAGTTATGGATGAACTGTGAATTGACTGTTGGATTTAGCAATGGGAAGTCACTGGTGATTTCAGAAGAGTAGTTTCAGTAAAGGACAAAATCTGATTAGAGTGGGTTCAAGGGAGAGTGGACGGAGAAACATGTGGCAGCTTAACAGCAAAGCTGAGGTCCAGACAGTTTTTTGTTTTGTTTTGTTTTGTTTTGTTTTTAAGTAGAAGAGAAGCAGCATGCATCAATCAGTATTGAGAATGCTCCAATAAAGAATTCCTTGGTCACTGAGCTGGAAGACATTTTGAGTAATACCTCCTGAAGATTCATCAATTCACTTGTGCACTTAGGACACCTCTACTGAGAGGATATTTGGTCGACTGTCACTTTACTTAGTACTCTGTCTTGGGGAGCATCCACTGTTATGGATGCAATAGAAATAAGATGACATGTGCCTCTTGTGACTTTATTTTGATTCCCTCTAAATGCAGGTTCTAGCTTATTGCATTACTTTTTAGGCAAGAATAAAAGTTCTCACATTTTCTTTTGATATGTACCCACGTTACATCCTTGTCCAATATGTGAAATATACTATTTTGTGGTGAGTCTGACCAGTACTTCATTGGCTGACTCTGAGAAGGGTCTTCAGGGAATTCTTTTTATAGGTGAATAGTTTAGGTGTTAAAGAGCACTCCTTCATCATATTCTTAGTTGCTTCCCTGTTAAAAACAAACAAACAAACAAACAAAAAACTTTATTATTTAACATCATTTAATGTGTCTCCTTTCCTGGGCTTCAAGTATACATTTGTCCAGTGGGTTGCCATTTTGTCATCTGGGACTTGGTTTCTGGTTTAGGTTACTGACTGAAACCATTTGCAGTGACTTTCCCTTTTTAAGTGCAAAATTTTATGCAAAAATCTTTTTTTTTCTTTCTTTTTTTTAAATTTTTTTTTTTAACGTTTATTTATTTTTGAGACAGAGAGAGACAGAGCATGAACAGGGGAGGGTCAGAGGGAGGGAGACACAGAATCTGAAACAGGCTCCAAGCTCTGAGCTGTCAGCACAGAGCCTGACGCGGGGCTCGAACTCACGGACCGCGAGATCATGACCTGAGCCGAAGTCGGCCGCTTAACCGACTGAGCCACCCAGGCGCCCCGTAAAAATCTTAATGCAAAAACCCCAGCTGTCTCATTCTGACATGCTTGTGTTCCTTTGCAAGGTAATAGTGATGTCCATCCTCAAACCTCTAATAGTTCTGAGTTAAACAAGACGAGCCATTGTCTCTGTGCGGTTTTATGATAGTGGCATATTTTGAGTAACACATAAGGATGGTTTTTAAATCCTGTTCACTGAATTGAAAAACTTTAAGTGGAGATGTTTGAGAACGTAGGGAGAGGGTCAAAGCGTAATTCTGTTTATAGACTCTAAAATGTCATCAGCTTTGAGAGTAGAATCAATCTGAATTCGTCTCTTCATTTGATCAACAGATATTTATTAACTGTTTACCCTATGGCAGGTACTCAGCTAACTTTTAAATACATATGTCATTTTAAGATGTTTTCCTTTATGTTTTGCTAAGTTTATTGTGAATATTTTTAGTTTTTGATATACATGTGCTGTACATTAACTCTCACCTTTTGATAATGGATAAACAGCCAACTCTAGATAGAAATGTGGAAAAGACAGAATCTGTTTCACATTCTCTTTGTTACTCACTTTTAAAAAAGACTTAATGAACAGTGAAATTGACCAACAGTTTCACCTCCTCCTCTTTGCAGTTCTCCTAGTTTTTGTGGTACCTAGTAGACCTGAAAGAAGCATCTCGGAAGGGAGAAGTAATATGACCATATAATCAGACAAATAGACAATGGATCCTTTATAATTGCGAGGTGGCCTCATTTCTATTTTACATAGAAATTTGAAGTCTTTACTTGAGGTTATTCCCATTTAGGTAGGAGTAGTCTGTGAACAGCTCACTCATTTAGAGAGGATTTTAAAGAAGTCTTTAATTTGTAATTATTTGACCGTTATTAAACCAACATTTCATTGTTGAGACAGGATAAGGTTTTAGTTATTAAAACTATGTGTTCAGGATATAAAAATGACATGAACTAATTTTGCCTCAACTTAAGAGTTACTTAATTTTTTCAATATATGTAGTGAGATATTGGCTGGATATTTTGAAAGCCTAAATTACTTGGAATGTATTTGAAACCTCTCTTCTTATGTACTTCTGTTCAAAATGTTACTTATTTTTGGATCATTTATAGTGTAGGCTTAAAGTTTGGAGTTTTACATTTCCAGTCTTATAAAGACTTATAAATATATTTATGTTCTATTCAAACTAAATCATTTTATCTACATAATAGTCATTCAGCTGTAGCTGTCTGGAATAAAATTTCTGGAAGTAGGTAGCCATTTTCCACATGAAATAACCATTTAAAAGTGCTTTTCATCTGATAGCATGTATTTTAATTTTTATAAATAGCACAGAACAATGGAAATATTTATGTAGCTAAGGGAGATTATCAGCTCCGGTTCAATAGTATGTTGTTTGGCATTAGTAGGCTGAGGATATTTTATAATTTTTAAAAAATACTTTTATTATTTTTATAAAATACATGTGCTCCTGTTATATCTTGTGTGTTAATCTAATTTCCTATCGTAGTCACCGATTAAAAGGAAATTGTGTACCAGTGGGGTTCTAAAACCTTGACATTATTTTAATCTGATAACAAATGGGTTTAAGTTCATGTTCTTTCAGTTGTTGGCAACAAATCTAAACCTGTATTTTTTGGATTTATGAGGATAAGTCCTGCTTTGGCAATCTTGTAGATCCTCCAGAGAATAGTTAAACAGTGATTAATCATTGTTTCTTCACTGGGTGTGCAGAAAAGAATGGAAAAGCTGCATTTCACACTTCTGAAGCAATTAATCCCCATGATCTTAGCCAGGTTTGTCTTGTAGATAAGTCGGGATACAAAACGGTACCTAATTTATCAATGTATGCATGCCATAAAGTATAAAACACACAATTTATTTCATATCATTTATAGTCAAATGTAAAAAAAGAGTGACTTTGCCATATCCAAGAGTGTTTCCTACATTACCTTCATATAAACTAAGTACCAGAGATTACAATGGGATTCCTGTTTATTGTGCACATCTGGTGCAGTCACTATGCATTTTCTCATTCACTTGCTGGCATTTTTAGTGATTGTGGCATAAATCACCTTGCTAATCAGAAACATAAGTGACGGGAAGTCATCTCCTTTTTTTGAACAATGGGAAAAAACATATGGCTTCTCAGACAGGACTTGGCTGTTATACTATTTATGTGGCATTATATTCTGTATTTAGAATTTCATATTAATTGCAGCGGTTTGATTGAAGGCATGGAATACGCAGGTTTGTGGTCAACGTATTTGTTTTGTACCATTTTCAGAACAAACAGAAGAAGGTAAAATTAAATGCCTTGTATTAAAACATTTTTTTAATAAAAACTACTTTGGGACGAGTTTTTAAGGTTAAGATGAATTAAAGAAAATACATATATTTTAAAATGTGTAGATGTTTCTATGGATGCATAGATATAATAATTACAAGTTTCAATTTAGTTTTCGATTATACCTCTTTCAAAACACTGTATGGATTAGAGTAAAAATTACTGTCCTGCAAGTGCTAAAATATAAATGACAGTAATTTGCTTTTCTAGTAGTAGCGTTTCAAGATGGATTGCATTTTTAATGAATTATTAGTTATTAGTTGGAACCACTTCTGCGCATACTGTAACTAAAAGATGAAGTAAAGCTTTGTAAGGTAGGAGAAATTTATACCTGCAGTCTTCAAAGTGGATTGGCTGCTATTTGTTATACAATGCTTGCTATAGATTTGAAGGTATTTTTCCTTTTCCTCAGTAGTCACTTAATTCTCAAAAGGTAGTGACTATAATGGCCTTTCATCCTTACTTGGCTTTTTAATACCTAACTTCTTTATCACTTATCGCTTTCCATTTTCTTACTATTGAGTGGTAAGGAAAGATTTATTTGAATGTTTGCATTTCAAGTGAAAATGTATTTGTTCAGAGAACCTTACGTCTTTTACAGTTTTCTAGATTACATGTAACGATAAATTAGGCAAATTTTTAAACAAATATTTCAGAGCCTATTTATTCAAATGTGTGTTATTTCCTTTGAAGTAGTCCCTTTGGGGAAGATGTATACATAATCCATTAATCAACGTATTTTAGGAATGTCTCTTTTTGAATTTTCTTCAGTGGAATTGATGTATAGCTGCCCAAAATGGATACTTTGAGGGGAGATAAGATCCATTTTGTGTATATATGTGCAAGTATTTTCGTTAAAAAAAAAATCAATCAATCATAATAGCTTGTGCTACAGACTGTATATATCTTGTAGATAATTGGACACTCTGCATAGAAATAGAGTTTTGAAAAACTGCCTGAATTTTAAATAAATGGTCACACCTACCCATTTTGTTTTAGACATCTTTTGTGATACCGTCTCAAGGACCACCTGCAGTCGAGTCCACAAATTGAATAAACGTGACATAAGGAGAGACTGTTTTTTTTCTGTTGTCCTTGCTTGTTTAAAAAATGCCACCACCTAGATTCTCTAAGGTAGAGTGTGCTATTTTAAAAAATATATTTACAATTGAATTGAGACTTTTCTAGATTAAAATTACCTAATCCTTAAAATTACCTGAAATTTATACCATACTGCCTCAGTTCTTGTCCATGTGTATTTTCTTTTATTTCCTTCATGCCTTTAAAGCTTCCTCCTCCTCATTCCCCTGGTGTTTTTTTTTTTTTTTAAGATTGAGATGCATTTGTTGTTTAGAACAATTTTAAAGTCATACAATTTTAAGCACGTATTTTTTTCTTCACCAAGATATAAAAATTATAGGAGGATAGGTTGTTAAAATCTAAGAAATATGCAATTTATAAGATGGCTAAAAGTACCCAAATAAATGACGAAGAGTAAAGAGTTCTATTTTTAGTGAGTGAACACTTTGGAATTTGTTAGTAATGGAGCTTTGAGGAAAAATTTCTTATATAGAGTGCTTGATGGGAAAAATATATTAACCTAAAGCATTTGCTTATTCATCATGTTTATAAAGCCAGAAATTTAATTTCTAAATGTGTATCATTTTTTGAATGGAATTGAACTACTAGTAATGTTGATATTTATTGTACATTTTGTCTAAAATTTGCTTTTTCAGAGAATTTGAATTATTCTTTTTCCTATAGTCTGTTCTTTGTCTCATTTATACTTATACTTGTTGGTGTATCTTACCCTCAAAAGTAGATTCTGATTTGAATGGAATTTGCTAGAAAAGCTATTGTTCTTTCCTTGTGTTCTCATGGCTTAAAGAAGGAATCCTCCCATTGTAGGGATAAATGTACTGGTAATTCCTGGCCAGGGGGATTATCGCTTGTTGTTCCGCTCTATAGCTACCCCTTTCCTACCTTGGTGTTCTTCTGGAAGTACCTTTTGGAACGTTGACAGAGGCAGAATGCCTCCTACTGCTGAAGCGCTTTGGGTAGGTGGTGTGCCACTGTTGGCATAATCACAGTAAAGTCCAGATAAAAATATTAACTTGTGGTGCCCGGATGGCTCAGTTGGTTAAGTATCTGACTCTTGATCTTGGCTCAGGTCATGGTCTCACAGTTTGTGACTTTGAGTCCTATATCAGGCTCTGTGCTGGTTGTGCAGAGCCTGCGTGGGATTCTCTCTCTCCTCCTCTCCCTATCCCCCTGCTTCTCTGTCAAAATAAATGAATAAACATAAAAGAATAAACATAAATAAACATAAAAGAAAGGTTAATTTGTGAGCTATTTCCCAAAAGGGAGGCTTTTATTTCTGATTGGGAAATTTGCTTTGTGTGGCAAATATAATTCAGAGATTTTAATGTGAAAAATTTTTTAATTTCATTTGTTGATTTTGAGAGAGACACAGACAGCACAAGAGGGGGAGGGGCGGAGAGCGAGGGACAGAGAATCTCAAGCAGGCTCTGCACTGTCCGCGCAGAGCCCCACACGTGGCTCAAACCCACGAACTGTGAGATCATGACCTGAGCCTAAACCCGGAGTCCTATGCTTAACCGACAGCCACCCAGGCGTCCCTAATGTGAAATCTTTAATGGAGTGTATTGAGTATGAAAAACACGGAGCAAGAAAGGATATTCCATGTTTAAATAGTTCGACTTTTTGTTGTTGTTGGTTGGTTGGTTGGTTTTTGTGTTTAAGACTCTTTCTGGGTAGAGTATTATCAGTGAGGCCCTCGAGTACCACTTCAGGAGTTCAGCCATATCTGGGATGTGGTGACCAGCAGGATTGGCCTGCCGATAGTCTTTAATGTGTAGGAACAAAAGTGATTTTTTTTTTTTTTTGTTTTAAGGAAAATGAAAGAATAAAGAGCCAGAACCTGGTGTTACAGTATTAGTTGTTAGAGAGGCAACATTTTGGAGTTCATCCAGGGATCTGTTTTCTGGTCCAGATGTCTTAGGCCTTGTGTCGGAGACCTGTGGAGATAGAAAGGTGGGTGGGCTGTGAGAAAACAAATACTAACAACAGGAAGATAAAGAGAAATACCGTAAGGTACTTGGGGACGAGCAAGTATCCTCTCGCTTGTATCTTCTAAGCTCAGAGACCAGTAGAAAGGCATTCTTTCTCCTCTTTGCCATGATCCACAGGGTAATTGGCATTTTACAAACTGTGTTTTGCTGGCAGTGTTAGAAAGGCATGGGGCAGCAGTGCTGCTTGGCAGAGCAGTAGTTAGAGCAGAGGTCAGCAGGACTCAGGGCGAGTGGGCGTCCGCTGAAGAAGCCGCAGTGGTCTCTGTCAGTGACAGTGGCCGCCAGTAATCAACAGTACAGAGCAAAGGCAATACCTGGGTGGAAATAACAGATGAGGCCCACCCAAGCTTAATTTGGAGGGAATGGAGTCAGCTGACCTCAAATACCACACAGGGAGAGGCACAAAGAGGGGTGAGATGATCAGTATGGCAGGTGACTGCCAGCTGATTGGTCTTGCTCATGAATACATATGAGATACTTGAGGATGACTCCTTGAAATGTTCTGGGGAACAATTTATAGGGGCTTGTCATCCTGCACTGTGGATCGCATTAGAGTTCTCTAGAGAAACAGATCCAATAGGAGATGTACATATAAAACAGGTATTGGCGCGTGTGGTTGTGGAAGCTAAGAGGTGATGGGGTTTGGGAGTGGTGATGGTGGGGCGTCCAGAGCTGATGGCCAAGAAAAAATTCTTGAGAATTTGGTGCAAAAAAGGTGATTTTATTAAAGCACTGGGACAGGACCTGTGGGCAGAAAGGGCTGCTCTGGGGTTGTGAAGAGTGACTGGTTATAAACTATGGAGATGGGGGTGGGGTAAAAGAAAAAGATTTTCAAAAGTACTTTCATATGCTAAATTTAGAGGCCTCTTGATACTGGAGGTCTTGCTATTGTCAGGCTAAGGTTGTTTTTCCCTATAGTAAGTCATAAACATTAAGACAGTAGAGAGTTTCTGGAGGAATATTTTACCCTGTATTTGCCTCAAGTATTTGTCAATGGGTTGCAGGCTATAAAGAAATTTAATTTTATCTACATTTTCTTCTTGCCTTTGTTCCCTACATCACTATGGAGGGGAGGGTGATGTTAGGGCTCCAGGAAACTGAGTCTGTAGGTTTCTGGAGATTAGGCTATTGATAAGATTGCTTTTTTCTTTTAATTTACTAAGACATTTGAAAACTGATTGGAGACTCTTGTCCTGTATGACTGTGATCTCTATCAGTTAGCCATTTGTTTTTCCCTTTCCTTTGTTCTTGGGCTTCCAGGAGTGCCTGAAGAATGTCACACATATCCCACGGGAGGGGGGGAGGCTGGGGGGTGGGGAGGGTTAGCTTGTGCTTTGCCCTAAGCTTGCCTTTGGCTCCCTCATCAGGAAGTCCCAAGATATGCCCTCTGCAAGCCGGAGAACCAGGAAAGCCTGTGGTGCAATTCGTTCTGAGTCTGAAGGCCTGAGAATTGGGGTGATAAATGTTGGGGGCGGGGAGATAGTCAAATCCTGGTCTGAGTCTAAGTATCTCAGCTGATGCTGAGACAGTGAATTTGCCTTTCCTCCATGTTTTGTTCTATTCAGGCCCTCACTGTATTGGATTATGCCCACCCATATTAGTGAGGGCATTTTCTTTACTCCGTCTGATTCAGATGTTAATCTCTGTGTCTCTCATAACATTTTACCAGCTATCTTAGCATCCATTAGGTCCATCAAGTTGACATATCATATTAGCCATCACAGAGATGAAGGTGAGAACCAGCAAGTATGAGTTACATTATTTTGTAAAATAGCTTACAAATACTAAGGATCTTTTTTTTTTCCTGTTTTCCACAGAACATTTTGCTTAGTTACCAATGGTGGCAAAAAGTATTCTAGGTGTTGGATCAACCAAGTTAAAATAGGATTCTTTCCCTTGGGAGCTTGCAGTTTATAGCACAGAGAATGGCAATTTGAACAATTAATATCTAGTTGGGGGTGGACAGGGGAAGTTTTGCCCATTAGAGATGCCTTGTGTTGGTCAGGAATGGCCTTCCTCTAGCAATGCTCTCTGGCTGGGGTGCGTATGGCCTTGAATTGAACACTGCTGTGGATCCTGAAGGTACGACAGCTGGGAAGTGTCAGTGAACTGCACTCCTCCCAGCAGTTCCTCTCTGAGTGCTGCACCTCATCCACTGCCACAGTGGGCTATGGGGTTCAGTTGTTGTGAAATAGAAGTAATGCCTACTAGTTCTTTATTTCCTCTTCTTTCGGCAAATTGTTTGTAGACTCAGAGAAGGTGACTGAGATTGAGCAGATATTAGAATGATTTCAGGAAAGATAACAGCTGACAGATGCAAAACAAAAGAGGACAATGTATTGATAAGACATTAGTTGAGATAGTAGCTCATATAGTCTAGGATTGTTGGGGAAGGAAGTGAAACTAGAAGGGGAACAAGGGATTGAAATTAAGTGAAGTCAAAGAAGTAGATGGTTTCAGTGAGTTTGAAAACACTTGTACTGAGGGAAGGGGTAAGAGGGGATTGTGGCAACAAAGTAGTTTATTAGTTTAAGATTAATAGCCAGATTCCAGGAAATTCTCATACTCTGAAATGTCATCATGTGAATTGGGAATAAAATTTTGCTTGCGGAAAATGACAATTATGTATATATCAAAGAATCACAACCACAAACACCGTGAAAATGTATAACGATATAACCATTTAATTTTAGTAGTGTAACTTTTCTTCAAAGTAAAGTTTCGAAGCCACTTGTATGTTGAGTTTCTTGATTAAGTCTGTTCATTTGTCAGGAAGTGCAATTTTTTTTTTTCTGAGAAATTTTTATGAGTTTTTTTTCAATTTATCTTACAGTCTAAGAAAGTATTTCAGTATTTTTTTCCTCAAAAGAGAAACATGCGAGTTCTGTCTTCTTCTGAAGAGTTTGTGTCTTTATACTTGATAGAAAAATCAGAAATGTGAAAAAACATTCAAAGCATGTATAGCCAAACATTTCTTGAACTGAAAGTAATAAAGGTAAGATAGCAGTTTTAAATACATGAAAACAACTTTTCAGTAGCTCTTCCTTTGTAGAAGAGAATCAGGAATTGCAACCAATAATTCAGACAATTAAAATAATAAGAATGATTGTTAGAAGGGTGGATGAAACTTTATAAAACAAGTATACTAAAATGTAATTGAAGATTCTAGGTGGATGTTCACTGTAAAATTCCTTCACCTTTTCTGTATATTCAAAAATATTTGTGATAAAATGTTGAAAAAATAATATAGTGTCTACAAATTTGAAATGCATAAAAAACAATAGTCTGATGGATAGATGGATAGGTCAGTGATAAAACAAGTATAGTAAAATCTCAGTTATAGGATCTAGATGGTAGGTAAAGGAATGTTCAGTGTAACATTCTTGTAACTTTTCTGAATGTTTGAAAATTTTCAGAATAAAATGTTTGAGAAAATAGTGTCAAACACAACAGTGTTTGGCATTAGAGATTAGAGTTGTACTTGTGTGCCCTTAGACAAGGTAACTACTCTCTGAGCTAGTTTCCTCATAACGTATAGTTTATATATAGTTTCAGGAATTAGAAAAAATACTGTAAAGCCACTGGCAAATGATAGGCATTTATTTGAAAATACCTCCGATAGTAACTATATAAATTCCAAATTTAGGGATCATATCTTGGTTTTTGCTTAATATATTTAGAATTTCTGGATGTATGAGCCAGTTAGTTATTTGATGGAACTAGGATGAGGTGAATTCAGGGTGCAAATTTTTATTATCAAGACCGCTTAATTTCAACAGTGTCTGTGCTCCTTGTTCAGAGGCTCTGTGTTTTCTGGCTTAGTCTCTAAGTTAATCAGAATTTGACCTTTACTGATGGGAAGGTAGAACCATGCTTATATGAAGGATGAGATCTCTGACTTTCTAGTAACTACCAAGGCAAAGTTTACTGCCTTTAAAAGTATTTTCATTTCGTAAAGTACATAAGTTCCATGAAGTGGAGTTACTGTGTTCCTGTCTTTATTGGTAGTTCCTTCTGAATATATGTATACTATACATCAGTGTGAGGGCTTTTGAGTCACATTAACTTTTTTAGAATATATAGTAAATGTAAATCATACTGCAAAATAATGTAGTTATGAATTATATTTATAAATGTGTAAATATTTACTGCATATAATGTTCACTAGTACTTCACCTGTGACTTTTTTTTCTTTATTTTCTTAAATAAAAACCAGCCATTCTTTGGTTTCTTTTTAAGAAATAAACTTCTATTTTTGGTTTGTTTTGAACTTCAGCTTGAAGTGCATTTGTAAAGTATAATCCTCTTGTTTTTTTATTTGTTCTGTTTCAATATGCAGGATGGATAAAAATTACTGAACTTTTTATATTTATGTAAATTTACTTAAAATTAAATTCAAATTTACTACCATATGCCTCAAGGGCTAAACATAATATAGACTATTATAATCATTTATATAAATTAGTTTTAAAAACCAGTTCAATATGTTGAATCAATATGTCTTGAATTTCATATCTGTATAGTTGTCATCCTAGTAAATTCAATGGCATGTACTTTTACAGCATACAGATTTTAAATAAAATTGAATAGACTTTTCTAGCCTGCATTATGGAGGAACTTCTGTTATCTTCCAGTTGAATGATTTCATATCTAAAAAGAACCCGGCAACTTCAGTGTGAGGCAGCCACGTTTTTTATACCCATCAAATCTGATCGGACAGTTTCATCTCTTAGTAATAATTCACTGATTGGCCTTCGTTTGCTAATCTGTGTGTTATGTAGAATAACATGAAAATAAATTTTCATTTCAAAGGATTGTTCAGGGAGTGGCCTTGTTTTCTTTCTGTGGGTGTTTGCCAGTCTGTGGCTACAAATCTTTGTGAAACTTTAGGGGAATGGCAAGACATCTCTGAATCCACATACTTTTGTGTATTTCATGTATTTTGTCAGTTAGTGAAGACTGAAAGTACTTTTACTTATGTCTCTGTGTGGAGGGCAGATCTGTGAGATTTTTTGAAATTAAGAGTATCTCCTCTCTCCCTCTCGGTGCCCCTCCCCCACTCTCTCTTTCTCTTTCAAAATAAATAAATAAACTTACAAAGGAAAAGAGTATCCTCATATTCGGATAAGGATCATCAATATTCTAGGAACATCAAATATTCCATAGTTTACCTGAATGAAAAATTTAAGGATAAGTAAAATACTGGCAACTTTTGAGAAGAACAGATACATAAGGAAATCGTGGTAGAAAAAAGCAGGCAATAAACTTCTTGAGCAAAAACCTAGAATAAGAGTAATGAATTATATAGTAAATATATTTTCTGTTGTCAAAATAGAACAGAAGGTTCCTATTCATTCTTAAATCCAGATCTTATTGGAATTTAAATTTTAATTCACTTAAATTCTGATAAAAATTTCAAAAATATGGAAGACTTAAAGTAAGCAGATGTTACAGTATTTGTTTTTGGCTTTGAATGCTAAGCGGTCCAGTGTACTACTATTTTTATGTAATTGTAAAAATCAGGTCATTTTAAGTGCAACCTAACAGTTGTTACATTAGGTTACACTATTTAATGCTTGACAAAGAAATATTTAATATATAAACAAAACCAGTTTCCACCAACCCCTTGACAGTGTTCTCTTTTTGTAACCAAATTAATATTTCTCACCTGTTATTTGTTACGTTTATAAAAAAAAATAGAATGACCTATTTTAAAAAACAGTAATATATACCTTTCTTTACCAATCTCTCATTTTCTCTATTTTCTGAATATAAAATAGGAATGAAAAATGTCTATTTCTTATATTTGTACAAAATTTATTTTCTTAAGCAGGTGCCTATCAGGGTCATATGTTCTAAAATCTTATTCTCCCCACATTCAGAAATGAATGAAAAATGTAGAAAAGCATTTACCTTTAAACTGTCATCTTCTTAAATGCTTCCTAGAACATGATTACCAAAATCTATGTTCTATGAAGAGAAGTGGTAGCAAGAAAACAAGGATTAGAATACTGTCTTAACTCGTTATTTTGATTCAGTAGGTCAGGATTTTTTATTATTATTATTATTATTATTATTATTATTAATTTTGTGTATTCTGGGAATTTTCTACTTGGATGCCTTTTGTTCTTGAATACTTTTTGCCTTTTTATACTTGTGTGTGGTTTTAACCATGTCAGATATAGGTATATTTTGTTTATTTAGACCAATTTCTAATTGTTTTCAGAAAGCATTGAAAGCTGAAGACTCTAAGTAATTTATTTTCAATGTGTAGTATTTACTGCTGTGCTGTATATACATTTTATATTTATGTCAGGAAAGGGTTGCAGAGGGGTGCTTTAGAACCACCTTTTCAGCTCTAAATAGCTATTGTGTACATATGGTAAGGTACTGCTGCTTAACAATTAGTAACTGCTTTGATGAAACTAAATTACATGTTTAAGTTCCCATCAGGAAGTCGCTTCACATATCTGTATTAATGTATTCAAGGCTCGAGAAGGAAAGTTAATTTTCCAGCTTAAATATTTAATTCAAGCTTAAAATTTAGTCTGTAATTAGAGCTCCCAAATGGCAGGAACATGGAGTATTTGTCCATTTTAATTAGATTGTTGTTTACCTATTAATTATATATCATATCTTGTCATATAGTTTTGATGGTAACAGATGGTGCTAGGAGTTAGTAAGGGTTTCAACAAAATAAGATTCCACATGATTTATTAAGTTGCACTTTATTAGTGAGTGGTCTGCTTTAGTCAGGTTATTCGGAATAAGAACTGTGCACCATTCACTAATTTTAGTAATTATCCTTTTGTGGAAATATTGAAGACAAAAAAGTCTGAGACGAGTAATGTCTATTTAGAAACAAAATGAATTACTCTAGGACTATTTATTTTTAAGGAGAATGTATTGTCAAATTGTATAATTGGTATGAAGTTTAGTGCATTTTGCTAGGATAGAAGTCAGGGAATCAGAATTTTATTTATCAGCAAAAATGTAGGCATGGGGATATATATAGTAATGATTCAGGGTATGAGAAATAGTAGGATGATGACTCAGTTATTTTTTACCAAGACATTCCTTCTCTGTCTATTGAATTTAACAAGAAGACAAGGTTCTTTGTTTACCAAAATATCTAAGAGCAGACTGGTATCTAGTGAAGTTGACCTACAGAATTTCCATATTCAAAAAGTAAATGCCAACTATATAGAAAGGTCTGCTAAGTTGTTTATACAAGATTTTATTAATTTTTTTGTTACCAACTCAGCTTCCTAAAATGAATGAATTATACATATATATGTATGTCTAGAAAGAAAGAAAAACAGAGAAGAGGGAGAAAAGGGGGAAAGGAAAGAAGGGTTAAATATTTAATCTTTTAATCTGATACAGTTTGAAATTTACTATAGTCTTTAATATGATTAACTTGAAAGTACATTTGGTTACTATTTCTTAGCTCATGAGGTTTTTATTTCAAAAATCTGTATCAGTGTTTTATACCAAAAGGTAAACAGAAGGCCCAGCCCCAGTTTTACTGATTTTAATATTTGCTCTGGAAGGGCTCCCTGGTATGTATCAAATCTTCAAAACTCTGTCCTGTTATATACATTACCTTCTGTAAGCAGCTTGGTTTTGGTTAGTTTTATTTTTATCTTGTTTCTGTCTTTTAATTTGTCTCCATTTAAACCATGTCAATTTTTAGAAATATATTTGTTGGTATCATAACTAATTCTTTATGGTGAGGTGGCATTTTAACGTTAAGTATATGATTCTACATGTTCACAGTAGACTGTTAGAGATGTATCATATGGTACTCGTAATATGTATGAAATGATAACTTCACTATGGCCTTAGTTTCATTGCCTTCAGAATGTTGTGAGTGCTTAAAAATTTATCTCAAATACTTTGCTAAACCACCATATGGGAACTTTGCTGAATTATAGTTGCAGTAATTAAAGAGAATATGAAAGGAGAAAAATTGTTATTCTTTTAGTATGCATAGAGCCTTAGTTTGAAAGTTTGACTTCTTAACATTTCTACTTTTTCTGGAAATATGGGATTTTACATTTTTCAGCAAAATTTATCAAATGTATAAGTTTCAACACACACACACACACACACACACAAAACTGAATTGAAGCATATAAATGAAATGAAAGAAAACAAATTAATTCCTTATTGATTTTAAAATAATGAAAAGATGTCCTCTATAAAGAAACAAGGTAACTTGATTTCTTTTTTATAAAGCGTGTGAAATATACCATATATTGTTTTGTTTTATCTGGGAGAAAGAAATAACTATTTGGTGACTGTTAACAGAAACAGCAAGTGAAAATAGAAAAATGCTATCTTAGAAATGAGGTTTTCTTTGGGGTTTATTCTCCCCAACCCCTGACTCACCACTTCATCTCTTTAGGGGACTTTTATTTCAACAGCCAACCATGTACTTATTTAACTTTTGCAATGAAAATGGCAGTCTGATTACTTTGTTGGAATTATTAGTTTTTTCTTTACTTAAAATAGCAGTGTATGAAAAATATTTTAGAAAATGTGGTAGTTGATACATCATTTTTATTACTTGATACTAATTTGAACCAAATTAGATTTGTTGACCTGTTTATTATTTTCTTCTTTTCCATTCAACACTAGAGTATTACTCTGCAATATGATAGATTCAGAATTAAAATAAATCTGTAAGCAGTGTTTTCAAGATTTGAGATCTCAGGATTTGATGGATGGATGCTAATTTGTTTTAAAGCACATATAAAACAAGACACCCATTTATCTGTGCTAAGTACTTAAGATAGAGATGATGGTTTGATCAGGTCCTCATCAGTAGTAGTGGGTATACATAGTTTATACTTGTTTTTTTTTTTTTAATTGGACCTGTTTGGTTGGCTAAAGTGTCCCTAACAACACTGCATAAAAGCATTAATAGCCAATATCCTTTCCTATTTCTGACTGTTAAGAAAAATACATTTGTGTTTTACTGTTGTATCTTCTATCAGTGGTTTTTCCATGCTAATAAATGCTGTATTAAAGAATGACAATTTTATTTTTTATGTATTTTTCATTAGGAATGAGTGTTAAATTTTATCAAGTTTGTTATACTCAATGAAATGATGTTAAGGTCTTTTCTCTTTTAGCTTACTTATGCGATCAGTTAATAGGTTTGCTAATATTAAATTGCCCTTTCATTTCTGGAAAGATACCTTCTTGGTCATGGTATTTTGTGAGATAAGCATTCTTGTACTCTCTTTGTCAGATTTTGGTGTTAGAGTCATGCTAACATAAAACGAGTTGGGATGCATACCTTCCTTTTTTTATGGAACAGTTTAAACATAATAGAAATTATTAATTTCTGGAAGTTTGTTAAAATTTACCCACACTATAATCAAGGTGCCTTTGGTTGGGAGTGAGCAGTATTGTGGTGATGGAGGAAAATCTTTGATTACATTTCTGATAGCTTCTAAATTTATTGGTGTATTCAGGTTCTTTGCAGCATATTGAATTGATTGTGGAAATCTGTCTTTTGTTAGAAAACTATCCATTTCATTAATTTCCCTTTATTTCATTTAGATCTTCAAATTTGTTGGCATAAAGTTGTAGATAATGTTCCTTTTTCTTCCTCTGTTTTTAAAAAAATTTATTTAGGTCTGGGATTGCATCCCCTTTCTTTTTTCTTTATTAAAAAATTTTTTTTACATCTATTTATTTTTAAGAGAGAGAGAGACAGGGCAACAAGTGGGGGAGGGACAGAGAGAGAGAGGGAGACACAGAATCCGAAGCAGACTCCAGGCCCCAAGCTGGCAGCACAGAGCCTGATACGGGGCTCAGACTCACAAACCGTGAGATCATGACCTGAGCTGAAGTCAGACGCTTAACCAAGGGAGCTACCCAGGCGCCCCTACATCCCCTTTCTTTTAACAACTAATACTAAGATGTTGTTGTTGTTTGCTTTCATTAATTTGTTTTTAACCTTTTTAGTGTAAAATAGAAAACTATAAAACAAGTGTGTATCTTGTTGAACTATTGTAAGACAGACGTGCTTGTAATTATCATCCAGTTCAAGAAATAGAGCTTTGCCAGCCCCTTTAGAAGCCCTTCTGTGTGCTTTATTACAGCACCATTTCTGCCTCCAAAAAAATTAACCACTCTTCTGACTTTCAGAATAATGACTTACTTAATTTTCTTTATGGTTTTATTACCCAAGTGTGTATCTCTAACCACAGTTTAGTTGCCAATTTTTAAAACCGATTTTTGCATTTTTAGGTCTTTCTTATTCTATAGTTTTCTCCAACTCTTTCTGTTCTTTATAAGTGACCTATTGAAAACTTGCAGAGGTCACTGCAGTCTGTATTTTGCTGATCCCGTATTTATGGTGCAGGTAAACATTTCC
Source organism: Panthera onca (assembly GCF_046562875.1). Classification (NCBI taxonomy): domain Eukaryota; kingdom Metazoa; phylum Chordata; class Mammalia; order Carnivora; family Felidae; genus Panthera; species Panthera onca. Next base: position 134,711,195 of record NC_138347.1, on the reverse strand, counting down.
TTCTATATTTTCTTTAAATTGCCAGGTGGCATGAGAGCTTAATTAGATTTAGATTTAATTTCTTAGGCAAGATTATAGGTGCTGTTCTATCCTTTCATCAGGAGGCATATAGTATTTTATCATTTTAAATGTTGGCAGCCATTAATGCTCAAAGTCTAGACCTATTAACTCATTATTTCAATTACTATATGGTGATTTTTTTATATAAGCTGTCTAGAAGTGAAATTTGTTTCAATTTCTGATTATTTAATAAGGATTTTCTTTGGTATTGAAAAAATTCTACATTTGCATTGTGGTCAACAAATGTGGGTTTTGTATTTTTACAGTATTAAGATTATCTTCTATATGTAAATTTGCAGATGTTCCATTGGGATTTGTAAAGAACTTCTATTTTTCTTGTGTTTGTGATTTAAATGCTTTGTATTAAGTCAAATTTATTAATGTATTCTTTAAAAATTTTTTTTATTTTTTACATTTATTTATTTTTGAGAAACAGAGTGAGACAGAGCGGGGGAGGGGCAGAGAGAGAAGGAGACACAGAATCTGAAGCAGGCTCCAAGCTCCGAGCAAGCGGTCAGCACAGAGCCTGATGCGGGGCTTGAACCCACAAACTGTGAGATCATGACTTGAGCCGAAGTTGGACGCTCAACCGACTGAGCCACCCACGCGCCCCTATTAATGTATTCTTTAAATGATGTGTGTTTTTATTTATGTAGCTCTACATGATCAACCAAACTTATAAGAGTAGGCTTGCATTTTAAAAAGATTACCCCTAGTAGTAGTCTTTTAGGATTGTTTAGAGGTATGACCCATACTAGAGGCATGGAGATCACACTGTGTTTTAGTTTGGTGGGGGGGGATTTATCTAAGTGAGAAATGATAACTCTGAATTAAGACATTGGTGATAGAAAATGGAAGATAGATCCTAAAATATTTAGGAGGTAGATGTAGAAAATGAGGGGAGACAAAAGTTTCTAATCTCTGTTTTGTGGTTAAAGGATGATAGTGTGGTAAAGCATGACTTAGAACAGGGGTTGACTTAAGTCTGGTTCATAGGCCAAGTCTGACCTGCCATTCATTTTTGTACAACTCACAAACCAACCATGACTTCTACATTTTATTTTTTTAAGTAAGCTCTATGCCCAATGTGGGGCTTGAACTCACAATCCTGAGATCAAGAGTCATATGCTATACCAACTGAGCCAGCCAGGCACCCCTGAGTTTTTCAGTGTATTTTTTTTAAACATTTCCTTATTTTTGAGAGACAGAGAGAGGCAGAGCATGAGTGGGGGAGGAGCAGAGAGAGAGAGGGAGACACAGAAACTGAAGTAGGTTCCAGGCTCCGAGCTGTCAGCACAGAGCGTGACACAGGGCTTGAATTCACAAATCATGAGGTCACAACCTGAACCGAAGTTGGATGCTTAACTGAGTCACCCAGGTGCCCTGAGTTTTACAGTTTTTAATATTTTAAAATAGTCAGAAGAAAAGTGATATTTCTTGACACATGAACGTTTATATTGTTTAAAAAATTCAATAGAGTAAATCTGAAGATCAGTGATTCATGAATTGGACATCATCCCATCTAGCCAACAGAAAGGAGCTCTGAGGATTTGTACAAAATGGAAGATTTTTATAGGCAGAAAGAAGTGGGGCAAGATAGTTACTTTAGCAAAGAGTAGCTTGTTTCAGGCAACCTTGTCGGGAAGATAGGGGTCTGTCAGACTAAGTCCCTAGTGCTGACCATGTAATTCCAGATTGACTGGTTAAAGGTCATATTCCTGGGAGAGGCTGAAATTGCAAATAGGTTTGGTAGTAAGTCTTGGTTTGTTGATATGAGGCTAAGCACAAGTGACTCCATTTTGGATCTGTTGTTTCTTTCTTTTTTTTTCTTTAACAATGTAGAATTCAAGTTTCAGTGGCCATAAAGTTTTATTGTAACATAGCCACACTTGTTAATTGACAGCAGAGTTGAGTACAGTAGTTAAGACAAAGACTGGCCCACGAACGAAGCCTAAAATAATGACTGGCCCTTTACAGAATGAGTTTGCCATCTAACTCCTAGCTGAGAAGTACCCTCTCTTCCCCAAATTTTCTCATTCCCATTCAATCTGGCATTCATAACCAATAGTTTCTTAAAGGGCTTTTACTTACTTTTTATTAAAAATTTTTTTTAATGTTTGTTTTTGAGAGAGAGCATGCACAAATGGGGGAGGGGCAGAGAGAAAGGGAGAGAGAATCCCAAAGCAGGCTCTAAGCTATCAGCGCAAAGCCTGACTTGGGGCTTGAGTCCATAACCCTGATATCGTGACCTGAGCCGAAGTTGGACCTTCAACTGACTGAGCCACCCAGGCATCCCAGGGATTATTATTTTTAAAAATCCTACGTATAACTGCATGAATTCAACCCTGTTCCTGACCATTCATTTTTGACGTCATTGATACCCATTCCCCATGCAAAAATTTTTTGGTCTTTTTGTATGATTATTGAAAGCTTTTAAAAGAGAAGCCCATTTGATATTTTTATGCTATTAAATCAGTGGATTTTACTAAATACTGTTCAAACAGTCTTTGCCATTAGTGTTATTAATTTATAATTTAAGGTGATAATTTTATATTGTACAGACTGTTAGGTTTGTGTTTTCCATAGTGTCTCTTTTTTCATGAGCTCAAACTGCAATTTACATAAACAAATTGATTATTAAAAATCATTTTGAGAGCAAATCTGAGGTTTTGGGAAACAAGATTTTGGTTTTAATAAAGATTTGATATTAGAGTTTGTTTACTTACAAAGTTATAGTTTATTGATTTGTTCAGGTATTATAAAATAGAATTTTAGCAAAACAAGAATTCTTGAAAAAAAGGCTGATCTGATAATATGTTTATAGGTAGAAGATTTTTGGTTCTGTTAAAAACAAGACAACAGGTCCTAAATAGACTCTCTTATGCTAAGCCCTACATCACCAGACTGAGACTTAGCTTAATTACAGTATTGGCTCCCCTAGAAATGGAATCTTAAACCAATCAGGAATGGCCTAATCAGTAGCACCAATTAGGTAATCTCCCTGATAGATCCCTCCCATCCCGTGAAGAGAAGTGACCTTGCCATAACCACTTTGCTTTTTTGCCTAGTGTAACTTCTTGTTCCTGCTCCCTTCTGCCTATAAAAGTCATTCATTTCCTATAGCTCCTGGGAGCTTCCTTCCGTCTGTTAGATTGGATGCTGCCTGATTCATGTTCTTTGAACAAAGCCAACAAAGTCTTTAAAATATGCTCATCTGAATTTTGTTTTTTAATTGCTATTATAACAATATAAATGGGTACTCTTATCCACAAGAGAAAAAAATTTGTATCATGGGAATTTCTAGTGTTTTTATAACATAGTTGTTCTGTGTAATCAGGAAGCCAGCACTGACCCATCCTTAGAAATGCAAGATGACACTGTTACGGTTTTGTATGTGGTTGTGTTTTTCTCTGCATTTATTTACTGTCTGTCATACATAAATTTCTGATATTTATGTCCTGGCAAATTGGAAAATGTTATCTTTTAATTTCTTTCATCTTCCTATGGCTGTTACTTGTGTTCAGATTAAAAAAAAAAAAAAAAAAAAAAAAAAAAAAGCCAGAGGTGACTCCATGGAAGTTGCCAAGAAAAGCATGCAAAATGTATTTCCATTTGAATGCTTGTTAGCAGCAGAGCACATTGTTAAACTTTATATTTTTATTTAGGAGAGTGCTATATTGATATATAAACTTCTAATCCCATCAAATAATTACATCCAAATGGGAATGTTAATTCATTTATGCCATTGTGTGTCCAAGGAGCTCTGAGGAGAGGATCCATCACTCTGTTCTTTTCCTAGATACCCAGATTTCATAGCTATCTTGTAAATATTGTTACTGGGAAATTTTTTAATGTTTGTTATATTAATTCTTGATTTACACTTATTTATCTAGTTCTGTTACAAATAGTTAGAATCAAGTACTTGCTCTTTTACTAATGACAAACATTTATCAGTGCATAACATGCTTTTCATTCATGTTAAGCAGTTTTTATTTTAGTTTTTATTTTTATTTTGTGTTGAAGGAGGAGGGTACTGTAGGTTGCTTGACATGTACATTTTGTAACAGTGTAAAAATTTAAGTTCTCTTTGACTTCTGCACTTTTGGCTTTTCCTGTGTATGTGTTTACCAGTGTCTTAAATGTTCCTTTTTTTTTGTTTATCCTTCCTTCTATTCCTCTTGTTTTTTATTCCTACTTTTGGTACTCACCAAAATAATAGAAAGGGTCACTGCCTGTAATTCACTTTGTATGTAAATTATTGTTCTAAGGGCAGTTAATAATGGTTACTTTGTGCTTGTAAGGGGTTTTCTAGTCTATGACAATCATTTATGAAATGTTTTCCTGAATAGTAAAATTAACTAAATTGTCAGGCTTGAAAGTGCATTATCCTTTTGATACCTAAGAGTTGATTTAAGATTATCCTTTAAAAACACCATATACAAACAATTGCATTCTAATAAACTTTCAGAGATGGAAGAGAAAGACATGCAACAAGGTATGTCCTGATCAAACCCTGGAATCAGAGGTTATTCTGGTAGTAGTGTATAAATCAGTATTCCTGAGTTGGGTGATGACTAAATGTGAAGAGAAGATGAAACTACAAGTAACAGAAATGAAGTTTAAAACTTGTCAATTGCCCTTTTTTTTGGTAGGTAAAAACTATTAAATATCAGCATTTTCATATGGTTCAACTTAATACATTCATTATTAACTAGTGTTAGTAAGAAAAACGTAACTGTTAAATATTTGAATGAAGAGATCAATTGAATGGTTGTATCATTTGTAAAGAAAGTGTCAGTGACACTAGAATGGAAAGATCTTATGGGGAAAATTGATGTGTTTTCTAACTTCCAAATCCTATATTCCCTTTAGGAAGGCTCTAACTCAGATCCCATTTTCATAAAGCTTTTACTCAGCACCAAAGTACAGAAAAGTGCTCCGTGATGGGAGAGGATAGAGAACATTATATATTCATTTGTCAGCAACCTTTGTTGATTTTCTAGAATGTGTTCCTGAGTATTGTATAACAAAAAGGAAGACTGAGCACACAAGAACAGTTGGATCCCTATCGTTCTCTCCAAAGGAATATGTTCAACCTAAGCCTCTTAATGTTCTTGCTTATTGTCCTATTTTCTTTTACTTTCTCCTGCCCTATAAGGACATGTACTATCTCCAGCATATGAGAGCTTCCCTATTGGTTACCTTAGCGGTGGCTGCCTGTCAAATTCTGACTAAAGCTTCCCAAATTACTTCTTCATGAACTAACACACCATGATTCTTTTCAAAAATTCTTTTCAAAAGATGTTTCTGGATGAGTTCCTTTTAAAAGAATGGAGTAGTGAAATGATAAATAGTGAGGTTTGGTTAAGGACGTTTTATATTGACTAATAATCTCTTTATAGTGACCTTGGCCTGCCATTTTAATCTTAGGTTAACATTTATGCAATATTTTCTTACCAGATATGCTTTTACAGAGTTGTGGGTCCTATCTGATGCTTTCATATATCTCACTTTAAGAGACAGATGAGGTGAAAGTGGACTATAAAAAGTAGCATACACCACCCAGAAAGAAGATACTACACCCACATAGTAGGCCGAGTGTCTAGTGGAAAGATACAGGATTTAAGGGCTGGAAAGAGTGGTTTTCTGTAGTTTCTTCAACCAGTCCCCTATTGTTGAACACTTGGGTTGTTTCTAGCATTTTACTTTTATAAACTATATTATAATGAATAAGCTTGTATGGATTCTCAGTCCCTTATCTGAAATCCATAGAGGGAGTAGATCTGTTTGGGAATTCAGTTTTTTGGATTTTAGAATTATTAATGTGATGCATGTTCCAAAATTATAGAAGATTTCTGGTGAGGAACACCCGTCCCCGGTAAACAAGCTCCTGTTTCTGATGGAAATTGTATGATTATAACACTGTTGTGTAAATAAAGACTATAATTAACTTCATATTAATTCAAGTCAGATTTTGTTGTCAAATGACTTTATGTCAAAGTTAGGAAATTGCTGTTGGTTTTTGGAGATTGTGGACATGTGTATGTATATGTATGTATGTACAACAGTGCAGAGCCTGCTTGAGATTCTCTCTCTCCTCTCTCTGCCCCTACCTCGCTTGCACTCTCTCCCTCTCAGAATAAATAAATGAGCATTAAAAAAAATAAATAAAAGCTTGATGCAAACTTTGAGCGGCAGCCTTAAAGAATTCTTCATAATCACTATTAAAAGGTTATCAGTTAATACAAAGGGTCCTTAACCAAAGCCATATGAACTGCCATTTCTTTATCTAAATATG